>NW_022900928.1:16586609-16615879 GCF_012274545.1 Fukomys damarensis
ACATATATGAGTTTTATGAAACAAAACCATGCCCTAAAAAGTTCTGCATCCCTATGATCTAGCAAATCCTGCTTGTGAGTATTCATACACCCAAAAGAATTTGAAAGCAGTGTCTCTTAAGAGATAGTTGTAGAGCCAGGATTTGGCTCAGTGGTTCCACCACCTGCCTCAGAAGTGTGAGATCCCAAGTTTGATCCCTGGTACCAAAAGAGAGAGACAGTTGTATATGCCTGTGTTTATGATGGCATTGTCCACAGTATCAAAGGGGAAAGCAACCAAGATGACCACCAATGATGAAAATTACATGTGGTATATTCATACCATGAATAATTATTCAGCTTATAAAGAAAGGAAATTCTGACACATTACTATAGCATGGATAAACCCTGAGAGCATTATGCTAGGTGAAATAAGGCAGTTACCCCAAAACCAAATACCCTACCACTTTATTTATGTAAGATACCTAGGGTGATCACAAAGAGAGAGAAAATAGAATGGCGGTTACCAGAGACAGAGGGAGGAGGGAGGAGGGAGTTACTGTTTAACAGGAGTAGAGTTTCATTTTTGCAAAATGAAAAGGATTGTGGAGTTGGACCATGGTAATGATTGCACAACACCAGAGCACAGTTAGTGCTGCTGAACTGTGCATTTAAAAATGGTGACGATGGGGCTGGGGATTTGGCTCAGCAGTTCTGCTGCCTGTCTTGCAAGCATAAGGTCCTGAGTTCAATCCCTGGTACCAAAAATAAATAAATAAAACTGGTGACAGGGCCTGGGGATTTGGCTCAGTGGCACTGTGCCTGCCTTGCAAGCCCAAGGTCCTGAGTTTGATCCCTGGTACCACACACACACACACACACACACACAAAAGGTAAAGATGGTTAAACTTTATGTTATGTACATTTTATCACTCTTTAAAATAATTACTTCTCAAATATATATTTCTTAAATATATACAAACTGGGGATTGAACTCAGGACCTTGCACTTACAAGGTAGGCAGGCAATGGCACCACAGAGCTAAATCCCCAACCCCAAAATATTTCTTAAGAGTATTTCAGATTTTATGCCAACTTTCTTATTGAAACAAACTTCAACTTTTTCAAGAAAGTATAAAATGCTTTCCAAATGACGTTCAAAGTACACAATATCTTATTGATCCCCTGGGCCTTTCAAAAAACCAAATGTCTGATCACTGTTCATTTGCAGAAAGCATTTGTTTTCCTTCTCTTTTCACACCATTCCTGCCCAGTTGTGCATGGTTCAGCTTTATGAGTTATCTGTGGCTTTATTATTTTATACTAGAGGTTTTTTTTTTTCCTGGTACCAAGGATCGAACTCAGGTCCTTGCACTTGCGAAGCAGGCACCAGAACCACTGAGCTAAATCCCTGGTCCTGTGGCTTTATTATTTTGATGTTCACCAGAAACTTAGGTAACTAGTTGCAAGCTTGAAATTTGAAAAGTGATAGCTGGGTACTGAAGTCTTTTTGTTGAGGAGCCTGTAGAGACATAACGTATTTTATGTTGATATCATTTTTTGGAGGGGGAGGGTACCGGGGATCAACACAGGTCCTTGTGCTTTGGAGGCAGGCGGCTGAGCCACTCACTGAGCTGAATCCCCCGCCTGACACCATATTTTTATTCTTAATAAGACTAACATTATCCCTTGTTCACAGAACTAGCACAGGCCTGCCGAAGTGCCTAGAGATGGGACACAGGGACACATATGATCCTAGTGGGTAAATGCTCACTAAACAATAGCAAATAATAACAGAGCCAAAGGGGAACTGGAAAAGATTCTCTTCATCTGTTTCTGTCCCCTGGAGCACTAGGTTTCCAACCCGGTCTGAGGAGTGACAGAAGACAGAGAACACCAGCCTGCCAATTCTAAGTCAGCTACTGAAGCTGCTTTTCCTTATATTTTATATGGAGTCTTGCACTATTTAACAGTCAGGATGCGTGAGAAGCCTCCCTGGGGGAGTTCATCATCTCCGTGTACGCTGCCAAGCGTGCTTACACTAATGGCAGACGCCAGGCACTCCATGTGGCCTCAACGCAACTGAGAGGCCAGGTAAATGTGAAATGTATGAGGTTTCTTAACGTAGCATACTGTCTTACAGACAACTTTTTTTTTTATACCGGGGACCGAACTCGGGTCCTTGCACTTGCGAACGTTTTTGTACCTGGGATCGAACTCAGGACCTTGTGCTTACAAGGCAGGCACAGTGCCACTTAGCTAAATCTCCAGCCCTGCAGTCAATTCCTTTTATCCTCACTTTTTTTGGTACCAGGAATTGAATTCAGGCCCTTGTGCTTGCGAGGCAGGAGGCAGAACCACTGAGTCAAATCCCCAGGCCCTAGTCAACTCCTTTTACAAGCAGAGCAAAGAGATTCTAAAATAGCGATGGAAAATATGGTATACTAAATACAGAAAGTGGCAACCTAGTCGTTTATCATGAGGAAGTAGGCCGCACCACGGAGTAGTGTCTGTGATATACTTGTACACGACTGGCCATGCAGTTGGTTTGTTTACACCAGCAGTGCCACAAACACGTGAGCAATGCCTTGTGCAAAGGTGTTACTAGGCAACGGGAATTTTTCATTAAATTTCATTAAAATCTTACGGGGTCACTATTATATATGTTGCTGTCACTAAGTCACCATTATGTGGCACATGGGATGACTTTACTGGGGTCCTACTCACCTCAAAAGGTTAAAATCCACCAACCATGAAAATATGTTGAGCGACTGCACTTTCTTGCTTCTCTCTTGTCCTGATTCCATCTGGAAATACTGGTGGTTGTTGGGAGGCCGAATCTACCCTCAGAAATGGGAATGGATCACACACTACATGACGTAAGCCTGACCAATCATAGTGTTTGTTCCTGGTCCAGGGATTGGTTCTGGGACAGTCACATGACCTAAGAAGGTGTGGCTAGAGGGAAAGTCAGGCTAACTTTGGCGCAAGGATTTTCTCTTCTTGCTATACATACTGAGTGTATGCAGCTTCAGGGAGCAGCTAAAAGTCATTCTCCACCAGAAAGATCTCTTCAAGTCGACCTAAGGGGCCACATCAGGAAGCAGAGCCAAGAAATGATGAAGTAGACATTGGTTCCGAATAAATTATTTGAGCTAGTCCTGAAGCTTTTCAAAGCTTTGTGGGCTTTTCAGTTACACGCACCAGTAAATTCCCTTTATCATTTCGGCCACTAGGAGTCAGATCCCTGTTACTAAGAACCAAACGCATTCTAATACAGCATTGATCCATGTCAAAGGTCCCTATGAATTTACAAGTGAGGAGACTAAGTTTCACGGTGCTACAGGGTTTTAACCGAGAGGCTTCACCTTCCCAGGCCCAGGCCTCTTTTCTCCTGTAGCAGCTGCTTGAGCGTGTTTGTGAAGGGTTTGGCAACAGTGAACACT
Organism: Fukomys damarensis; assembly: GCF_012274545.1. Lineage (NCBI taxonomy): Eukaryota > Metazoa > Chordata > Mammalia > Rodentia > Bathyergidae > Fukomys > Fukomys damarensis. The sequence continues at coordinate 16,590,033 of NW_022900928.1, forward strand.
GTTGATTCTTCTTATTACTAACCACAAACCAGTTGTGCTCTGAAATTACTGAAAGTGATTTCCCTTGTGTTTTGACTTCTGGCAACCTAGCTCACTGCTTTATAGCCACTCTCTGTGTAAGGAGCTGCTGTGATTTGTTAGAAAGAAGAGGGGATCAAATAATTGGAGAAGGTACGGGGACCAGATTTATGAATTCTATTTAATTCATAGCTAGTTTGCCAGAAGCTTCGGCTCAACTTCACATGCTGTTTTCTATTTTCTTCCATACTTGTCCTGCACTTTCCTTACTTGGTGATCCACCCTCGGTACCATTTCTTATCTTTCCAAAGTTCAGCATCACTTTCCTGTCTTCTTGCCTTACAGCTAGAATTTCCAGATTCTGTGGGCTCTTACACTGAAAAGTCTTCCATTTTTATCTGCGCGTACTATTTCCTCACCTAAACATTGATCTTACCTATTCCTAACTTAAATTTTTAATAAAATGTTCATCGAGTCTTCAAGGAAATGCCCTGTAAAGGAGAAGAAAGCAGAGAAGAGCCATGCTTATTGTGCTAGGAGAGGTGCGAGATATTTACAGATATTATTTTAATGAATTCCAACAACTACAGCTCAGGAAATAGGTAGCACTACCCTTCCACACCCAGAGGGTGCTGTTAGGTGAGATGTACAGTTCAGTTCCACGCCTCAGTGTGCGCAGTCCCAGACACTTCTTTTGACCCTTTTGTACCAGCTCCAAATGACGATGACCACTCAGGTCTAGTGTCGAGAAGAATGAAGAAGTTTTGTCTAGGCTGAGAGGCAGCGAGGACACAGATGTCTGCAGAGGTCTCTGGAAGGCAGAGTGATAGTCCACAGGCCACGTAATTCATAGTCACGTCTCTGCTTGCCTGTGGTACCACAGGTTATAGAAGTTTCTGAGGAGGGAAAGGTGCACCGGGAAATCCAGCTATGAAGTGTATAAACTATAATCTGTTGGATAAATAGTTTTGCTTTGAGTTTGCATTCCTATTTTATATGTGAGAAAACTAAAAGTCAGGTAATGATTGTGTACTGGGAAGCAAATCATGAGCCCATGCAGGTGAGAAGCCCAGGTTCTGAACGGATCGGTGCACTTTGCATGGACTGCCCTGAAGCAGCATCCCTGTGTCCCTTTCTGGACCGGTGATGACGCACTCACCCATGCACCTGCTCCCTCGAGTGACTGACTCAGGAGGAGCCAGCTCGGGTGCCGCTGCCTAGACTGGCTCAAAGGGGGTCTCTCTGTCAAAGGCTACGGTGTGGCAGACACAAGAGGGGAGGAGAACTGCTCTCAGCTCTCTCTCTCTCTCTCTCTGAAGAGACAGAGATGTGGGGCCAGGAAAGAGGGAGCGAGGGAGCAGGAATGGGAACTGCTGCTTTGCATGTGCGTTTATCAGGTGCCACCGCAGCTGTAGGAGAGATGAGCCTGGAAGTCACACGGCCACGCGCCCTGGTGGTTGCAAAAATGGTGGCCCTCGAGTGGGGTTGTTCAGTGTTCAGAGGGGAAGAAGCTGAACCAGGGAAAAGGCCTTCTATACATATTTAATGAATGAGTGAATGCATAAGCAACATAGCATAGATTAGGGCAAGTTACGGATTCAGAAGGCCGGAGCCCTGTTTCCTCATCTATGGCTATCTACCATGCAGCAGGCAGGGAGGCAAGGTCAGGCTGTGGCCAGAGTTGCAGGTGTCTGGGGCTGGTGGAAGCCAGTGGATGAATGATGAGCTTCACTGGGACGCAGAGCACCTCTGTCTAGGAGTTGGATGCTGAGGCCGAGCAGGGGGACTCTTCCACTGGGGGAGACTGAGTGTCAGAAAGAGGTGCCAGGAATTTAGCTGAGTGGTGCTGCCGCCTGCTTTACAAGCGCAAGGACCCAAGTTCAATATACCTGGTATCAAAAAAAAAAAAAAGATGTTAAAGCGGCTTTCAAGATAAAAGGATTCTTGAGACTTTACATAGGTGCAGAAAGATACAGGTATAGGAATGGAGAGAGGACTGTTTGTTTGCATGCTTGTTTGTTTTTTGGTACCAGGGATAGAACTCAGGACCTTGCACTTTCGAGGCAGGCACAGTGCCACTGAGCTACATCCCTGGCCCTAAGAAAGGAATTTTAACACAGGTGACCATTGTCATCTTCCCAAAAACTTTCTTCCTTTGGCCTTTGATCTCGCTGTACTAAAGGCTAAATTTCAGAGTTCACCATCACCATATGTAAACTGCAAATTAGAAGGGAAGGAAGAAGTAGAGAGAAGTAATGAGTATTTGTGGAATTATATATGTGTATGTAACATGTACAGAATAAACCACGCACCTTGTTTCTGTCACTGGTTGCCAGGCAGGGTAAGTATTTGTAACTTCCTCTGCTATTCATCCCATTTCCTTCATTTGTGCTCAGCCAGGATAGGACATCACTGGAGTGGGTTCTTTACCCATGATCTACCTTGATCTAGCTTTGATCTAGCTTGATCTAGCATGATCTAGCTTTCATTTCTAGAAGGTCTGAGTCTTCCCTGGTGCTGCCTTTTTGTCACTGAGTCTTACTATCAGACGTGAAAGTTCTAAGAGATGGCCTGTGAATGCCCTGGACTCATAGGGAAGGCTCCATACCCTCACTGTGTGGCAACAATTATCCAGTTATCCACCCTTACTGGGAGATCCATCCACTCCAGCAGGCAGATTCACCTTCTTCTTGGCCTTCTGGTTTAGTGGCCTGAGGAACCCATATTGGTTCAACTTAAAGGAACCTGTGGTATCCCCAGTGGAAACACTGCTCTTCTGGATACTGAGACCTCCAAACCCTCAGAACAGAGTCCAGGAATAAGTTACTGAGTGAATGAGAGGAGCCACTCCTGCTTTCTCCTCTCCATACATGGACCTGTGCATTTTGCCTATGGGTAAAATAGCAACATGTTTGGTTGCTGTTTCAAAGTGTATACTGAATCCTACAGAATCCTAAATTTTCACTGTGCTGTCTCCGAACTGGTGCCATGAAAGGTCTTCAAAAAGCTGTCTCACTCTACCCTCTGTCTCTTCTGCTGCATTTTATTAAATCAAAATGGTAGATACCAGCACCTCCCCCCACAAAAAAAGTAGAAACCCTGGGTGTGGATGAGGCCCATTGCCTCACTTCTTTCGCTGTGAAATGCATTCCTTGATCAGAATTAATCCTGAGAAAGCCACTACCGGTCAATAATGTATTTTGCAAGTTCATGGAGTTGAAACAAAGGTCAGGATCAGACATAACTTGCATCTATTGGAAGGAATTAGTATGTAGAGGCCTAATGGGACAAAGGCCTTCTGGACCACCTGAGAGCCAGAGACTCAGAACAGTTACCTCTTTTCCACGCACCCTAGCAGAAGCTACGGGCATAGCTGGGCAAAGGTATTGCCAGAGACAGACCAAGCAGGGAGGAATCAGGAAAGAACATTGGATCTTCTCCTGCTGCGGATATTTCGCCTCCAGCCAGTGCCCCGCTGGCTCTAAAGAGAACCAGAGGGCAAAAGAGCAAAAGTGATGCCTTTGACAGGGGTCGGACTCCTAGGGCCCAGAGAAGGTAGATGGTGGGGTTAGCATAGGTGTGGGGACCAACACACAAGAGTGTTCAGGCACCAACATCTGGAGGGACTTCCTTGCAAGTTTGAAGGCTAAGGTAGAAAGCAGAAGGGTTTAGGATCCCAATTCGTCTGCTCATTTCCTTTCATGGAAGGTCCCTGGAGCCAGAGGTGGAGGACCGGCTGAATACTCCCCGCAAAATCAAAAGAGCTGAAGGGCTCTGCCGGCCCCTGGACACACCCCTGCAGGCTGGCACTGCAGCTCTGATCCCGGCAGGCAGGGATATACCCATGTGCAAGAAGCTGATCCCATGCTAGGAATAAAATTAAAATTTAAAAGAAGCTTTAAATTGACATCTTGTCATTTTTGAGCAAGCTGAAGCTCTCGCGTCAGAGGGCTCTGTAATCAGGAGACCCCGGATCCCATGGGAGACAAAGAGTGCTATCCTTCTTTGTAGGAAGGTCGGAGGGATGACTCGCACGTAGTCAGATGTGGAGATGGTGCCAGGACTTGGTAGTCATTAATAACTAGACTACAAAGCAACCAAGGAAAAGAAGACAAATATATCCAAAGGAAATTTGAGAACGGTGATGCTACAGAGTAATGCTGAGGTTCTAACAGGCTACAGCTCCACCTTCTTTATATCCCCCCGCCCTGGAACCAAGCCTAGGCCTCACTCTGAGCAGCCACTCCACGTTGATAAATACATAAAACAGCACAGAAGCAATTCCAGTGGAGGAGAGGCGCTGAGGCCTGAAGCAAATGGCCACTCAGGGTGAAGTTAGTAAGAGAAACTTGCAGTTTTCCTCTGAGGATGCGAATATGCTCTCGTATCTTTGGGATGGGGAAATAGGAGGGCAGCTCAATATTGTAGAGAAGGCCAGATGGTTGGTCGAGGTCCCACCTGAGAAGAACTGAACGCATCTGCACTTCCAGAGAGAGGACCAGGTGAGAATGTGAAGGGCAATGTGGGAGGACCCTCAGGCCCACTAGCCCCAAAGGCTGAGAACGGAGATCACCATAAGATGGCTAAGGTTTTGTAAATGTTTATTACTAGCCAGGTACTTTTGTAAATCCGTCACCTTTGTTTAGGGCTAACATCAACCCCCAAAAGTGAGCCCATTCCATCATTCAGACTTTGAAGGTATGAAAATCAGGGCTCAGAGAAGTTAAATAACTTACTCCTTGGTAGCAGGGCAAATAAGTAGCAGATCTAGGTCTTGTGAAATGTGAGTCTATGTTCTTCATTGTTTCCTGAGACAGTCAGCTTCCAAGACGGTCCCCAGTGATCCTGGCTTCCTGACACTCTGTGTGGTCCTTTCCCCCGTGTGTGTGGCCCATACAATATGGTAGGCGAGATTGTGTGAAAATTCCAAATCTGGGACCACCATGGCATGAGAAAAGCCCCAGTCAGTGAGGATCCGGCTTGAGGCTCTCTCCAAAGCTAGCAAGGAATTAAGTGAGCTAAGCAGATGATCGAGCCTGGGGTTGGGTCCTCTAGCTTCCTGCAGTCCCTCCTGCCATTCCATCCTGGGAAGCTGGTGCAAACCAGAATGGCACAGTTAAACCACACTCAGATTTCTAACCTCCAGAAACTGTGATCTAACAAATAAGCTTGCTGCTTTAAGCCACTAAAATTTAGGCAATTCATTTTGCCAAAACACTTAAGCAATGTAGCATTACCATAGCAACGCGCACTCAGGGGCCTATGTCCTTCTCAAAGTTCCAAAAGGTTCTAATCTGGGCCTTGAAGGTTGCGCAGGGACTCGCCTGGGAAGATTAGCAAAGGGCAAGGCACACACAAGAAGCAGAGGACACAGGTCAGCACCTTAGCTTCTTTCAATAGCAGCCATGAAAAAAGGATGCTTAAGGCTACAGGAAATTGGAGGACCAGCTCCAGGGTCCTCAAATGATATTGCTCAGGTCATGTTAGCAAGCTGAAGCCCAGAATGCAGGGATGAGGAGCTACCATAAACAGCTAAGTTAATTACATAGACTGTGGACAGCTAGCCCAGCCTGGGTCGTGCAGGAGTCGATATGAAAGACAGTAGAGACACATTCGCTGAAGGCCAGCATTATAAAAAGAGAGAAAAATACTATACCCACATACTTCCCCAATGGCTAAACAGCAGTGATCGATATTCTAAATAGACAAATATCACCTTAAGTGGGAGCCAAAATCTCCTTAGCCCATTCCTTATTCACTCCATACAGGCTTGCTACCAGGACTCGCTTGCCCATTTGACCCTCATTTAATCAATATTACCTAAGCGACTCTACTTGCAGTCTTATTGGTTGATCATGGTTTTGTCCCACCTCATGCCCACCTTGTGATTTTTTTCCCATTAGGTCTTAGTAGTTGACTATTGTTTTGTCCCACCCTGCACCTGCCTCACCTCTTGGCTTTGACCAAAACACCCTTGAGAAGTGGTGTGGATGGCCAAGCCACTTTCTGGCTGTACCCTCCTGTCCCTCTCAGGCTGGAGCTATCTTTTCCTTAGTAAATATTCTCTACTCTTAACCTCTGTTGTTCCTACAATTCATCCTCTGAGTTTAGAGGACACAAACTCATGTTCCCATAATGGAACAGGTCGGGATTTGTAGTATTTCCCTTATTTAGATTATTTCCCTTTGTTCAGATTATTTGGAAGTCCACATATTGTGCACTCTATATCAGAACCACTGACCAATAACAATAATGAGCCAAGGTGGTGATGAGGATAATTTTTTTTAAAGTCATAAAAACCAGAGAAATGGAAATGTAATTAGGGGGCTAATTGCACTACCAGGAGATGTTAAGAGCATGAATCCAGACGGGGATGGAGGGGTTGGAGAGGAGAGGATGATAGGAAATAAGACTAGGGAGAGAAATGGGTTCAATACAATGGAGGATGTGAGAGACAGGATGGCGGGGGCATGTGACAGACACATTTGTTTCAGTGTGTTGTTACTTTTATTCTCAGAATGTTAGGACAAGACCTGGAATAAACACAAAAGAACCTATGAGGAAAATCTTTTTGAAATAGAATCCTGTCTTTTCCCCTGCCTTTTCTGCACAGGGGAAAGTTAGAGCTCTCTTCCCTGCAGTCTGCAGGTGAGACTGCCTATGCCTCCAGGATGCTGGGACTCCCGGGAGCTGCTGGGCGCCCAGACACAGAGTGTGGCAACTGAGGTGTTTGCACTTGGGGTGTCAGGCAGAGACAGTGGGGAGAGCAGTCACCCCCAAGGACAAACGCACACAGGGAGGCTCCCAGGAGGAAGGCTCAGAAGGAGCAACAGTGGGCAGGAGAGGGAGCATTCACTCATCCCCCCTGCGCTTCCCTGCCCCCCCCGCATCCTCTTTATTTAAAGACTTTGCCTTCTCAGCTTCCTTTATCCATAGTATCCCGGAAGAAGCACAGGCTGCTCTGCGGTGGGGAGAGCAGCTCACCTTCTCTTGGCTGCTTAATCGTGGCGTGGATCAGCGCTCTGCCTTTGTACTGAAAGGTTCCACGGGGAAACTTTGCTTTCTATGTTGAAACAAATGGGGAGCCCGAGAGGAGTCGGTGGATAAGCACAACCATAAGACTCACAGGGAAGCAGAACTTGCCAGAGTGGAAGTGAAGGAATCTTAATCAGAGGTGACAGGTGGCCACGGCAGGGCAGGACATTTCTACACACACACACACACACACACACACACCTCGGTGTGTACCCACTGCCTGTCCCTAGGTCCCTATCAGAGACTCAGCCACCAACACAGACAGCTTGAAAGAACCCAGGCTTAAAGATGAAACAACTGTGGATTCAGCAGTGGTGGTGTTTTAAGTAGTATATATTGTTCTACATCTTTCGGGTGTGTGTGTGATCCTCAGTCTCCCCTCCTGGTGAGAGAGAACTCCATGAGAACAGGGCTATTTAAAGGCTTGTTCACCTCTATCTCCAAGGCCTAGACAGAAGTGGCACTGGGTAAATATTTGTTAAGTGAATGAATAAGTGTAAAGATGGCCGTGGTGCTGGACTGTCGGGAACATGGGTCTGGCAAAGGCTTTCTGTCCCAGGCCACCTGGCTGACCACATAGCAGCATTCACCTGGATTTGTCACCCCAGTTAAACACCCATGGGAATCCAGCATCCTTTGTGGCTGCAGACATCTCTGGGGTCAATGGCTGTGCACCCCGGTTTCACTCTAACTGCTCTCCAAAGACAGAAGCTAAGATCTTCAGCAGTGAGAGGATGAGCATTAGGAGCAGCACAGTACTTGGGGTTAGGAAGGGCTTGATGAGTCCATGAAGTCCTGGTTTAGGGCCAGTGGGGAGAGTTCTGGGAGCCACAGGGGAGAGGTAGAAGCATGTTTGACACAAACTGTGTTTATGTATAAGCTTCCTGCACAACCAGGCTGTGCCCTAGCAAGACAATGAAGTTTGTTTCTCTTTCTTTACACCCGCTGGCCTTGTGCTTCTTAGGACTGGAACTTGGGCCAGATATAGACGCCTTAGTCTATAACGTATGCATCTAGTTAGCCAATGTTTACTGAGCACAGATTCGTGCTGGAAACTCTGCCTCTGCGTCCTAAAGAAGTGCTGACCTGTGGTTACCAAAAGTTTTAGCTGCATAAAGCATAGTTTTCTAAGGGAAATGATGTTCCAATACCTGAAGAACGCATTCAAATTCCCCCATGCAGTGCAAGCCACTCCTGAGTCAGGATTTGTTCTGTATTTGCTTACTGCTTACCGGATTAATGAATGGTTACTCAGCCTGACTGATGCTCCTTGAAGACAGACCTGGATTCAATCATTATAATATCGATTGCTCACTTGGGGGGTCTAATTTGGCTGTTTTTGTGGTTGTTGTTTTGTTTGCCTTTTAGTTTATTTCTGCCATTTCTGGTGAGATGGTTTCCTTTTATGGCTCTTGGATTGTGGGCCGGCGTTCAATGGGTCTGACCATATGCCTTGGGTTAAGAGTTTTTTCAATAGGGCTTTTCATTTGCGTACTTCAGCCTTCTGCCAGCTCAGGACTTTTTTCATGTTGGGCTGTTGGGGGGACCTCCCATGCGCCCAGGCAGTAGAAATCTGAACCTTGGTCCCTGTGAATATAAGCATTTTGGTATAATTGGCTGTTGTTACAATTTCTCAGAAGAGAATATTTTTTCCTACACAGAATCCTTTATAGACGGGCGTAATTTTTCCAAATGTAATCCTAACAATATTGGCTTGCTATAAGGGTCTGTGTTTAAGGCTTTGCTCCTAATCATAGATGAGTAATGAAATCTAAGATTGACAACCCTGTCTCTACAGACAGCATGAATATCAGATGCTTTTTGTAACTCCTTTCATCAGCTTCCACTCAATTTTTGGACCCCAAGCATTTTCTCCTTTTCCTTTTGCAAATTTAGTTATGCATCTTAAAGTATGTTAAATTTTTGTGGTGGCGCATACCTGTAGCTCAGTGTGAAGGCCCTGAGTTCAATCTCCAGTACTAAAAAAAAAAAAAGTATGGCAAATTTCAAATTTATCCATCATTTCTAGGTGTTTTGTGGCACTAAAGAGTATGAAAGAATTGACTGTCCACATTTCTCCTATGATAATTTTCTAATTGTTCATAATTCAAGGTAACTGTAGACATAATGATTCAAAACTAAATCAATACATTTCAAACATATAACAAAAACTTTATAAGGCTCCCTACAGGACCCAGAGAGGGTGAAAGCACAACACACTGTACATCGTTACACAATTTCACATGCTCCATCTTGTTTGACTCTCCCAACAGTCTTATAAGGTCATTATTATTGCCATTTTACAAATAAGGAAGCTAAGGCTCCATGGTAAGTGGCTTGCTCATTGCCACGTATCTAATCAATAAAAGAGCTGGTGCCAACCTCATATCTGTCTGACTCCACTACACCACCACAAGGACTCACAATATAGTCCAAGAAAGAAGATGTGGCCAACAAAAGCTCAACATCAATAAAGCAGAAAAATAAAACAGGGCTAGAACTTCACAGGAAGCAGGGCCCGTGGGCCTCGGGAAGCTCATCCTGGGCTTATAGACATTGTCCTAGTGGAGAGGGAGAGAAGTGCTTTCCCGGCAGGGGAGAGGGCAGAAGAAGCACAGAGGTCAGAAAGCACAAATGTGCCCCATGAGTAGCCCTCCATGGTGAGGCTTGGGTGAGCTGTGAGATGAGGCAGGAGGAGTTTGAGGCCAGAATGTGGAGGACCTTCATTGCCAGTGGATTTAGAGTGTGTGGGGTAGACAGTGAAGAGCGCATGAAGGCTTCTGGCTGGGGCATGACAGCCAAGGTAGTGCTTTAGAAATAGGTATAGGAAAGCCATGTACAAGGTAGACTGGCTAGGGACAGAGTGAAGGAAAGGGGATAGCCTGCATTGAGGGAATCCATGCAAATCAAATGCAAAGGATAGATAAAAAGACATTTCTCATACTAAGGTTGACAAGTCCAGTTGTTCTTAATTAAGTACCACAGCTGTCAATTCAGAGGGAATTTGAAGTATCATCACAGGATACAGCTGCTGTCACCTTCTTTGGACTCAGCATTAGCCAAACCACTGGGGCTCAGTTCCTGGGGTCAGAATTGGTTCCCCGGGTAATTTACCACCATTGTTAGGAGAAAAAGGGTCAGTACAGGCCACACCCTGGGCAACACAGCTGCATGTCAGTGCTGGGGAATTCTATGTTCTACCTCTAAGCCCCTGGGCAAGTGTGACTTGGAGAATAAAAGGCAAGAGTAATACAGTGGACCTTTGACTTATGAACTCAATTCATTTGCAAGTGCTGGTTGTAACTCAAATTGGTAAATCGAAGGCTCAGACTCCTCTACACAGACTTCAAAGTGTCTCTACTGAGTACAGGCAGATCTCGGTGTCCTTAGAGAGACACTGACCCAGGATTTCTCAATTAACCTCATACAGGAAAAGATATGGTAATGTTCCCTCAAGGAAATCTTTAAGAGTTAAATCTGTATCTGAAACCATCCGGAACCACAAGCAGCCGGCATTCAGGTTGTAACTAAGGACTTTGGTCGTAAGTTAAAAAACTAAAATTCCACTGGCAACTCGAGTTGTTTGTATGTCAGACCAGTCATAACTCAAGGGTGCACTGTAGTGGAAAAGGCAGGTCCTGAAGTACTGTAAGGTGAGTGGGTCCAGTATCCATGAATGGGCCCAAGGCTTGCTTTAACCACCTTTAATATATCACATACATTGTGGGTTACCTTAGTTTAAAGATGTAGGGCTAATGTGAATGGCTTTGACATTTAAACTGGAAAGAGGTGTCGAGATTGCATCCTCTTCTCTAACCTTCCACACGTCTTTCACGACACTTACTGCTGTGCATTAGGGCCGCAGGAATCTCACGTCCCCCTTCGTCACTAGACTGGGCCTCACTCTGGGCAGAGGCCATGTCCTATTAGCTACATTCCCGGCCTCTAGCACAGACAGAGAAGATGGCCAGGTAAGTGTTCGTGGAGACTTGGCCCCGGCTGGTTGCTGTGACAGTAGTGAGATCTGGCCGATTTCTAGATACATTTGAAAGATAAAATGAATGGAGTTCTTAATGGGTTGGGTCTGGGGCCCAAGAATGAGTCACGGTTTGGGGCTTAGGAACCTGGAAGATAAAGTGTAATCATCTAAGATGGAGAAAGCGAGAAACAGGACAGGCTGCTGGGGAAGGATCGGGGTTCACATTTTGAAAACATTGGCCTCAGGGTCCACTTGGCATGTAAGTGGAGCTGCTGAGAGGCAGGTGGTCTCCCCAGTTGGAAATCCGAGAGGCAGTTTGAGGTTAAAGATATAATTTGACAGTCATCTGTACAGGTGATACAAACAACCTTGAAACTGGGCATTACTGCCGATGGTGTGAACAGGAGGAGACCCCAGGTCTGACCCTGGAACACTGCAACACCGAGAGTCCAGGGAGACGGAGAGTCGCCCACAAACGAGACTGATAAAGAGCGACCAAGGAGACAGGAGGAACCTCCAGAAAGGGGAGTCCTGGCTGCTGAGGGGAAAAAGCCAATCAGCGTGTTGACTGCTATTGCCAGGCCAAGTGAGGCAGGGCAGGGGTTTCCATGCGTGAGTACCCTCGGCCACCGGGGTGAAGCTTCAGTGCAGACCGATGAGTTTAAGAGAGAAGAGGCGGACACGATCGGAGACAACCAGCCCAGAGAACTCATCACAGGAGCGTCGCAAAGAGAGGTCAAGCGAAGCCATTTGTTTAATATGAGAATGACACGAGCATTTGCGTGCTGGGCCTGTACCTGGGAAATGCTAAGAACCAGGCTTTCGGGAGCAAGTAGTCTTGCACCTTCACGGCATGATCCTCCCTTGTGAGTTCACCAGGAGGTTTAGGACTAAACGTCTCTTCTCGACTCTTACCCTAAGATATCTAGTAGATGCTTAGCAAATAATGACTGGGCATGAAAGACTCTGCAAACTCTCCGAGTCACAGTTTCTTTGGTTGAATGGATAGTACCTGCCTCACAGGATTAAGTGAGATAAAGCATATGGATATGCTCAAAATACTACTTGTATTATTGATTCCAAGCTTTTGTGTTACTGATAAGGCACCTAAGGTCCAGAAAGCAGTTTTCTCAAAGCAACAGCCAGAGGCAGGTGTAACAGTCTTTCGTACCCATCGTCCTTTGCTTTTTCCACATAATCAGGGACGTCACCTGCAACAACACCCAGGTGACATGTACATGGCTGTGGATTGACTGAGTTGAAGAGAAACTTAGATTTTAGGAATTAAGAGCAGTTCCGAGGTCGCTTTGTGACCTTCCCACGTGACCAGCATATACTTGCTGTCTAATTTGTAGGCCACACATGATTTCCCTCTCACCATGTTTCCAACTCTGGTTTTAACTTGATAATAATCATCGTTACGCTTCTCTTACCCAACCCCAGACAAAGCTCTGCTGTGGGCCTGTTTGTTTATTGCTAGTTATCACATAACTCAGGATGGCTGGCTTTCTTTGTTACAATTCCAGGTGACAATAGAGATATGAATCCACACCCATGATTCTGGGCAATAAGAATAGAGACTTTTATGACCTGGTAACACACCCTCTCCTGTTGTACTTGTCACAGACGACTTGCCTGTCCTTTCCAGGATGAATGAAAGGTGTTCACCTTTGCCAACATTTATTAGTGGAGCTATAGGCAGCGATTCCTTTAATAAGACAGTAAACCTCTACAGAGTTTATAGGTTGTCTTTCATCCAAAGACCTCAAAGAAAATTTGTTCACACTACATCATTATTCATCACCCAGTTTGCCCAAAGAGGCACGCAGTGGTTGTTTCAGAGAAAGAAAGAGAGAAAGAAACTGAAGTCCCAGCAGGATCTGTGTGACTTCTAAGGGTCACGAACAGGGTCAGAAAAAGAAATCTGGGCGCTGAGCCCAAATATTTGTCTCTCAGGCCAAAAGCCCAGCCCTCCCTGCACAGCTCTCTAAACATTCCCTTCGGGTGGAAAATACGATTTGCTACCTCGATCTACTGAGCAGAGATGAACTCTGAACCCTCCTCTCCAACGACACGGGGAACCTGAAGTTTATTTTTGAAGTTACTTCAAGTCATAAAATGCTTGATTCACTGTATTAAACACCAGCATCAACTTGAGTAAATAGCTTTGTAGTTCTAATGATAGCTTGGATTTAAGTGCTGCCTGTGCGCCAAAGGCAGAGCAGTTCACAGGCTTCTGGACACCTTTGGTCTCTTCTGGCCACCCTTCCTTTCTGACTTCAGGTACCCTTCTCTTTCTCACACGTCTTTTCTCCACTCTGTTCCTTCCTCTATGTGTACCCTTTCCACAGAGCCCCCATGGGGATGAGCATGGCTTTCAAGTTGCTTGCTGGCTACTGTGTGGCTTGGGTCTGTCCACCACGGTTCATGTGCTGGAAGCATCCCCAGGGTGGTGAGACCTTGAAAAGGGGGGGCCTAGTGGAAGGTCACTGAGGGAACTGATGTAGGTCTGCTGGACCATGGTTAGTTCTCACGAGAGGATTGTTCTATAAACTGAACCGGGCTCCTGCATCCTACTCTCACCTCCTGTCTTCTTATACAGACAGATGCCAGGATGCCACCCTCACAATGGGATGCAGTTGGAGAGTCCTAGCTGTAGCTGACACTGTGCTGTTTGGACTTTCAGCTCCCTAAACTGAGCAAAATAAATGGCTTCTCTTTAAAAAATTACCCAGCCACTTGCATTTTTTTTTTTTTTTGGTAGTAATAAAAACCAGACTAAGATAGAGGTAAAGAATTGATGTTGTAGGGCCTGGTGTGGTGGCGCATGCCTGTAATCCCAGCACTAGGGAGGCCGAGGCAGGAGGATTGCTGTGAGTTCGAGACCAGCCTGGGTTACATAGTGAGTTTCAGGTCGGTCTATATAGTTCCAGGTCAGTCTCAACTACATAGTGAGACCCTGTCTCAAAAAAACAGAAAAAAAAAATTACTAAGAGTTGATGTTGTAAAAACCCTAGAGAAAGGAAAACTGGCAGAGCAGTGAGTGCCATCAGCTCAGCTTCTCTGGGGCAACACGCCTGGAGTCTACAAAACAACAGCTTGACAGGGGCCAAAGTGAGAGGAGGGCACATGGGAACCACGCGGGAACTGACAGGGGAGGAGAAGGTAGGGTTACGTGATAAGAAGAAATAATGGTGGCCACCCGGAGGAAGGCAGTGAAATGAACAACTTTTCCCCTCAGGGAGGAACAGCGGTCTGACCTGGACGGGGAGAATCCTATATGTGAGCATGGGAGCCACTGCTTCCCCAGGGGTCCCCCAGACTCACGGTGGTGAGTGACAGTGGCTCAGCGCCCCAGCGCACAGTTGCACAGAGGGAGTGGGCCGCACCATTTTGTCTAGGAAAGGACTTGGGGGCTTCAACTTCAGTCCAGAACCCTCCACAGCCGCTCCACGCCAATCTCCCAGAGCGAAACTGATCCCGGAGATGAAATATGAAAATATTCTATCTCCCAACCTGTTACACGTCTGATACGCTGAGTTTGTGTGCTCTAAAAATCGAAGAATGCATTCTAGGACCAACAGAGGTTAAGAGTGGGAAAGTATTTATTAAGAGGATAGCTCCTGAGGGGCAAGAGGGACCTGAATGGGTAGCCCCACTTCACAGGGAAGCTTACAGAGCAAGACCCACGGGAGTACAAAGTGGGTCACAGCTATGATTAACCAGTAGGTTTATGTGTACAGTGGCTTAGGTAATAGTGACCCAAAGGGAAAACAAGTCGTGTGATCAGTGTGCAAGGAAGGAACAAAACCAGCAGTGAGAGGTGGAGATGGGGAGATGTTCTAGGAAATAGTCTGTCCAGAGACCTTGGTCACCCACCAGGGTGACTGATGTCTGTCTAGACTTCAATAGGCCCAATGTTATCTTTTAAGGATGAATCCAGGCCTGATTGTCTTGTCTTTGTCTTGAGGCGCAGTCCCCAACAGACGCGTCTCCGCACACAGTTGGGGTGTGTTTCACCTTTGTCCTGACTCTCTGGAGGCCCTAACCCTGTGTGATGCCTGTAATATTCCTGTCTAATTTATCTGTCCATAGTAGAATGAGGGAAGGGCCATCCAGTCAAGGCGGACTGCCAGCAGGTGGACAGCAGATGGAGGGAACTCAGAGAGGTAGGGGCTGAGACCTCTCGGACTCCAGACTCTGCTCCGAGCTCAGATGGCCGCAGTGACTTGTTCCTGCCTTTGCAGCCGCCTAGACTCCATGCTGTTCTGGGCACAAACGGCCTGCCTTCGGTCTTCCACTCCAAACAGAGACACGCACTGCCTGCTCTTCTGAGCCCTAACCCGAACCTGAGGAAAGGAGCCACAAAACCAACTGAACTTTGTTTTTTGTTTTTTTTTTAAACTATTCTTTACTTGACTGAATTAGTCTTCTTTTCTCATCACACTTTTTAAAATTTATATCTTATTTTTCTCCTTCTATACATTATTCCCTACACTTTTATCCCATTATTTTACACCATTCTCTTTTAAGAGCGCATCTGTATATCTGCGCTTTGCCTACACTTACTTGTCTGTTTTGATTTTTGTTTTGTTTTGTTTTGTTTTGTTTTTTTATCCTCCCAGTGTAGTTTCTTGAGGATCAGGAAACACCTGTTCTTTTGTATCCCCTCCTACTTTTACCCATATCTCCTTGCGTAACCTCTTGTATTTCTCATTCTCGATTTTACCTTTTGCTACTCTCTACCCCTTTAACTGACTCCCTTAAACTTTTTCTCTAATATTTACATCAAGCACAGAACCTCTCCCCATCTCCGTCTCCCACTACTAGTTTTGTGCACAGTCTTCCCTGTTATCCCTTTCTAAATATATAACAACATATCCTTAGCATCAATAGGACCCCTCACCCCTCTCCTGTTTCCTCCTTCCCATACCACAGAGCAGAAGACATAGCAAAAATTTTTTTTTCATTTTTGTTTTTTTTTTCTTTTTAGTTCTATCTCTCTTCTCTCCCCCCACTCCTTTGGCATTGCACAAACTCCTGGGTTCAGCTGGTTGATTCTAAAACACTACTACTGAATGTTTTTTTTTTTTTTACCAGTGGGGGAGACACAGCCAACACATCTGGTGCACAATGGAGACACAGCCAACACATCTGGTGCACAATAATAGTAGGTGAAGGCTTGGGTTGTTTACACTATAGCTGTGGATTTCTTCTCTAGACTACAGGGAGATCCCAAACAGGATCTTAAGGGCATGTCATTTCTCCACCAGCCCTGATAGATTACAGGGCAACAGATTAGCCTGCTACTGCTGTAGCTGAATTGATTCCATAGGAATAATCCTGACTCAGAGGACAACTGAGTGCCAGTGAGCTTCTCTGTCAAACCCACCGTTACCCCCAGGGAGAGGGACAGCAAGTGCTCTTGACCCAAGATCACAGGCTCAGTCAGACTCTCCAAGAATGTCTGCAACCTGGCAGAAAGAGGCCCCGAGTCTGAGTTAACCTCAGTTTTGCAGTGGAGTGACCATAGGAGTAATTGGGGCGTGAGTTCTCAGATTCTCTGGCCAAGAGTTGACTTGAGAATCACATGTGCAATGGCTCATTGGAATATCTAATTGGTGTTCCCAGTGGACATTTTATTGGTTTAAGTTTTTGAATGTTTCTTGAGTTATTTAGTAACACGGAATTACCTACTTTTATGGTTTCATATATATATTAAGTTTTTAAACTTGTAGAATGGTGCTTTCATTGGCTCTCATTTAGTAGGTGTCTAGGTTCTCTCCCTCACCAAGAATAGACAAACAAGGGAAAGGGCCTTGTTGCAAGGACCATCATATAGAAATATTATAAGATTAGGGGCTGGGGATTTAGCTCAGTGGTTCCACCACCTGCCTAGCAAGTGCAAGGGCCTGAGTTCGATTTAAAAAATGTTATAAGATTGAAAATGTGGATGCTATTCCAGAATGAAGCAATTCTTGTGGCAAAACATAGGGACAGAGACAAAAATCACTAAAAGTAAACAACATAAGTAGCAAATATTAGACTCACAGGAAGGCAACATCCTACTGAAAACTCACATACTTGCCTCACTAGTCCCCAACCAACAGTAACTCCCCAAAACAGGGAGGAGAAAAAAGAGGGGGCCTAATATAATTCATAGGAGAATGGGAAACAAGGAAATAGAAGATCTCTGAACATACCCCACCACCACCAACTTCTCCAAGGAAGAGCAAGGGGCCACAAAGGGAAAAGAAAATAAAAATATCAGATAGCCAAAGTCTATAAAAAGTTCTCAGAAGGGATGAAGAAAATAGATGAGTTCAAAGAGGAAATAACCCAAAAGTTATAGTAATGACACTCAATACAACCACAGTGAATTTCAGGGAAATAGGTGAAACACTGGATAAGTTAACCAAGACTGAAAATTAAGTGACAGATTCAACAAGGATATAGAACCCTCTGAAAGGTTTTGGACCGAAATATCTGAAATAAAAAACAATATAGAATTCATACAGTCCAGATACGAACAAAGTGAATAAGACCAAAGTGAAGACAGTATCTGATATTGAAGGGAAAGTAATGGATTATGATAAAGAGCCCCAAGAACCCAAAAAGGAAATAAGAAAACAAGTGGACACTATCTGGCAGCTACTACATGACAACAACAACAAAAAAATGAATCTAAGTCTCATCAGAGTTAGAGAAAAGATAGGAGACTGTACAGATGGATTCATCAACATGCTTACAGAAATTATTGAAGAAAATTCCCCAGATATAACAAAAGATTTCAAAGCACAAATAAGCAATGCTTATAGAACACCAAACAATTATGATGAAAGGAAAAGTTCGCCAAGGTACATCCCCATTACATTTGTAGATAAACAGCAAAGAACCAGAATTTTAAAGGCAGCCAGAGAAAAACAAAAAGGTCACACATAAAAATAAGTCAATTGGAATCACAGTAGACTTCTCAGCACAAACCTTCAAGGCCAGAAGCTGGGTAAAGTATTTCAAGCCCTAAGAGTAAATAACTTTCAACCCAGATTAATTTGCCCAGCAAAGCTATCCTTCAAAACAGATGGAGAAATAAGGTATTTCCATGAAAAAGACCAGCTCATAAGAAATAGGCGTACTAAACTAGCTCTAGAGTAAAACTCAAGAATATTCTTGACAGGATTAGACATACCTAAAAACACACAGGACACTAGTGAGGTCATTGGATAAAGAACAATTTTTTAAAAATTGAAAAAGTAAAACAAATAATATACTGAGAGATTAAAAAAGACAATGTTAGGGCCTGGATTTAGCTCAGTGGTTCTACCACTTGCCTCACAAGTGCAATGTCCCGAGTTCAATCCACGGTATCAAAAAACAGAAAAAGAAGACAATGACAGTAAACTGGCAAAACGTCTCAGTAATATCTATCAATCTTACTACCTCAACTCTCCAATCAAAAGACACAGAATGGCGGATTGTATCAAAAAATAAAATCCAACAATCTGCTGCATTCAAAAAACTCATCTAGGCCGAGGATTTACTCAGTGGTTCTGCCTCCTGCCTCGCAAGCACAAGGACCTGATTTTGATCCCCAGTACCAAAAAAAAAAAAAAAAAAAAAAAAAAAAAAAAAAAGAAAAAAGAAAAAAGAAAGAAAATCATCTAATCCAAAAAGATACTCATAGAATTAAAATTAAAGAATGGAAAACAACATTTCATGCACTGGAACCCCCAAAACAAGCAAGGGTGGCAATTCTAATATCAGACATGGTAAACTTCAAATTAAAATGGATTAGGAGAGAAAGAAGGTCACTATACAGTAGTTAAAGGAACAATCTGACAATAGATAACATTGATAAACATATATGTACAAAATACTGGAGCACCTACCTTCATAAAACAAATACTGCTGAAATTAAAAGATCAAATAAATATCAACAAAATCATAGTAGGGGATTTTAACACCCCACTTTCTCAAAGAGACAGATCAACTAAACAAAAAGCTAATAAAGACATTTTCAGAGCTGAACCACATACCTGAACATATGGACTTAATAGATATATACAGAGTATTCCACCTATCTACAAAAGAGCATACAATCTTCAGCAACACATGGTACCTTTTCTGAAATAGATCACATAATAGACCACAAAGCCTGCTTAATATAAAATTACTGAAATTACCCCACTCATACTATCCAACAACTGTGTAGTGAAAATAGAAATCAACAACAGAAGAAAAACTGGAAAAGGCAAATACTCCTGGAAAATTAACAACATGCTCCTAAATAACCAATGGATCACAGAAGAAATAAAAGAAGAAATTTAAACATTTCTGGAAGTTAATGGCAATGATTGTACAACTCAGTGAAACCTTTGAGGCAATTTGAAAGAAATTCTAAGAGGGAAATTCACTGCAATCAATGCACACACTAGGAAAACAGCAAGCACAAATGAATAATCTAATGAGAAATCTTAAAATATTTAAGAAACCCAAACCAAAACTAAGGAGAGAAACTATTAAGATGAGAAAATAATGAAATTGTGACAAAAAACAACTATAAAACAAATCAACAAAGCAAAGAGCTGGTTCTTCAAAAGAATAAATAAAATAGAGAAGCCCTTAGTGATCCTGACCAAGAAAAAGAGAGAAAAGACACACATAAATGCAATTACAAGTGACAAAGGTAAAATCACAACAAACACTGTCAAAATCCAGAAAGGAGTCAGTAGCTACTTTGAAAATTTATATGCCAACAAATTAGCAAATTTTGAAGAAGTGGACAGATTCCTAAACACACACAAACTACCAAAACTAAAAGACAGAAATATGCTTAACAACCCAGTCATAAGCAATGAAATTAACTCAGTAATAAAGAATTTACCAACTAAAAATAATCCCAGGATGTGATGAATTCATGGCTAAATTCTACAAAATATTTAAGGATATTAACACTCCTCAAGCTGGTCAAAGAAAGTGAAAGGGGTGAAGTGCTCCCAAATTCATTTATGGAAGCCATTGTCATCTTAATCCCCAAAACAGATACAGACCCAACTACAAAGGAGAACCGTAGGCACTTAAAGAAATATGAACACAAACATCCTCAACAAGATATTAGCAAATAGAATGCAGCATACTATGAAAAATCTGATGCACCATGATCAAGTAAATTTCATCCCAAGGATGCAAGAATGGTTCAACATACAAAAGGCTATAAATACATAGCGTATACGGAAAGAAGGTTTTAATAAATGATGATGTCAATAGATGCAGAAAGAACTTTCAACAAAATCTAATGCCCCTTCATGATTAAAAAAAAAAAAAAAAAACCTGAAGAAAACAGGTATAGAAGGACCAAACATGAATATGATAAAAGCTGTCTATGACAAGCCAATTGCCAGTGTCACACAAAACAGGGAAAAACTAAAAGCAACCCCCTAAAATCAAGAACAAGACAAAGGAAAAAAAAAAAAAAGAACAAGATAAAGATGTCCACTATCACCTCTGCTGGTCAACATGGTACTTGAAACATTAGTTATCATTTTTTGCAGAATACGTGGTACTCTACATGGAAGACCCAAAGAATTCCACCAAGAAACTCTTAGAATTAATAATGAACTTCAACAAAGTAACAGGATACAAGATCAACATGCAAAAATCATTAGTAGCTGTGTATACTAACCATAAATGTGATGAGAAGGAAATTATGAAAGCAATACCATCCACAGTCACTTCAAGAAAAATAAAATACTTAGGAATTAACCTAACCAAAGAAGTAAGAGACCTCCACAAAGAAAACTACAGTACTCTGAAGAAGGAGATTGAAGAGGACATCAGAAATGAAGAGATGTCCCTGCGCCTGGATAGGAAGAACCAATATTGTCAAAATGGCCACTGCTGTACAGATTCAATGCAGTACAAATCAAAATGACAACAGCATACTTTGAAGATCTAGAGAGAACAATCCTAAAATTCATGTGGAACCAGAAGAGACCTTGAACAACAGAAGCAATTTGGGGCAATAAGAGCAAGGCATAGCAATACCAGACTTGAAGTTATACTACAAAGCAAATGGCATGGTAATGGAACAAAAACAGACACAGGGACTGGAACAGAACCAAGGATACAGAACCCTCCCCAGACGTATTCAACTATTTGAGCTTTGACAGTGTGTCCAAAAGTATATGTTAGAGGAAGGATGGTCCATTCAATGACAGGTGTTGGGGAAACTGGTTATCTGTTTGTAGAAGAATAAAACTGGACCATCCACACCATATACTAAATTAAAATAAAAATGGATCAAAGATCTAAACATTAGACTTTCCTGGAGGACAAAATAGGTAAAACACTTGAAGGCATACAAGTAGGAAAGGATTTTCTAAATAGAACCTCAACCTCACAGGAAATAGCAGCAAGAATCAACAAATGGGTTATAGCAGACTAAAAAGCTTCTGCACAGCAAAAGATTCAATCAGTAGAGTGAAGAGACAACTTTACAGAATGGGAAAAACATTTTTTGCCACCTACTCATCAGACAAATGGCTAATATATAAAATACATAAAGATCCCCAAAGAACTAAACCACCTAAAATTAAAGACCCAGCCAAGACATGGGGTAGAGAAATAGACACTTCAAAGAAGAAGAAATACAAATGGCCAACAATTATATGGAAAAACATTCAACATCTCCGGCCATTAGAGAAATGCAAATTACAACAGCACCAAGGTTTCATCTTACTCTGGAAGCAACGGCAATCATTAGGACATCAAACAGGATCAAAACAAGTGTGGCTGTGGTGAAAAAGGAACTCTCCTACATTCTTGGTGGGATTGCAAACTAGTACAGCCATTATGGAAGTCAGTATGGAGTTTTCTCGAAGGACTAAAATGAGAATTTCCATATGACACGGCTATCTCCCTGCTAGGTATCTTCCCCAAAGAGCTAAAGTCACCACACTACAGCAATACTTGCATTCCAATGTTTACAGCAGCACATTTCCTAACAGCTAAATTCTGGAAGCAGCCTGTACACCCATCAACAGATAACCGGATAAACAAAATGTGGTATCTATATAAAATGGAATACTACTCGGCTATGAATATTTAACTTTTCCATTATAGGGTGAAAACAGCTATGTGTTATATAATAAGATTTTTTTCCCCATTAAGTTTATTGGTACATTAAAGCAAACAGTACAGTTACATTTATCATTGGGATCTTTTACCCTTACATCATATGTCTTGGTCCTTGTTTTTTTCCCCATTCCCCTGCCCTCCCTTCACCCCCTTCACCCTTGAATAAGATATTTCTAATGTAAACTTCTCTTCACTAGAAAGAAGTTTAAGCTATAAACAAAATGCTATTTATGATTCTGGGTTGGACTTTACAACAGGGGAGAAAGTCTGTAAAAGACACTTGAAACAAGAAGGGATGTTGGAATATGGACTACAGATTAGATAATATTGTTTCAGTGCCAAACTTTCTGAGTTTTTTAACTGTAGCATGCTATTGTGAGGTATTATCTTTGCTCTGAGGAAATATATACTGAAGTCTTAAAAATAGAGGGGCATATATGTATATGGGAGAACAAATAACAAAATACTGAGAAATCTCAATACTGATATCCATACTGGTTGCACTAGTCCAAGTTTATCCATACTGGTTGCACTAGTCAACGTTCCCGCCAACAATGTAGGAGAGTTCCTTTTTCACCACAGTCGCATTTGTTATTGTTTGATTTCCTAGTTGGTTGCCATTCTTTCCGGAGTAAGATGGAATCTTGGTGTTATTTTAATTTGCATTCCTGTAATGGTCAGACAGGCTGAAGTGTTTCTGAATAAAGAGTAATAATTGCATAAAATTATAATTGTGCATATTAATTTTGAAATTTCTGTTCTATTTGAAAATTTTTAAAGGTTTTTTTTTTTTCAAAGTTATACAAGGAGCCCAAAGTCAAGTTTAAAAAATAAATAAAACAAGGCTGGGCATTTAGTTCAGCGGTGCCACCGCCTGCCTCTCAAGCACAAGGTCCTGAGTTTGATCCCCGGTATCAAAAAATTTAAAATAAAATAAAATTTTAAATCAATCAGTCAAACAAACAAACAAAAGCCAAGCTGGTTAAGCCGCAGAGCCTCTGCCACAGGGAGAAGAAGAGGAAGCCTGTGCGGCCCCAGAGGACAGCTCCGTGTGTTTCACACGCAGGAAGGAGTTTGGAGCCTTCTCCGCCAAGCGTCTCTCTCGCCAGAAGCAAACACATCGTCCTCTTCCCCGCGGGGCCCGGGCTCCCACTCGGCTCAGTTGTGGGCGGCTGCACATCGGGGTCACCTGAGAGTCTGGGAAAGGAGCTGCTGCCTCCAGGAGCCCTGATGAAATGGGGCTTGAGCAGGGAGGTGCCCTGTGCTGCCCATTTGAGGAAGCCCTGACCTGTGCCCTGTGGCCCGCTGCTCCGAGCTCAGCACAGAGCCTGGTGGGCCAGGGTGCAGGTGGTGCTGGTCCAGCCCTCCCAAAGACACAGCCCTGAATGCCATAATCCCAAGGATTGAAATCCTGAAAATCGCAGTCCCAGAGGATAAAATTCCCAGATGCTAAATCCGCAAAAAACCAAATTCCCCGGAAGCACAATCCCCATGGGGCAGGGAACTTCATACTCAGTGGGGAGAGCCCTGGGTTCTAGCAATAAGGAACGCTTTGGTTTAAAAGTGTGTCCACTGTTTGCACTGCCATTTCTGGTAGCTGGTAAAATCCCCAGCGACGCATCCTGGTTTCTGATCGATTTGGTCAAGAGATTCATGGGTTCCGTCCAAGTATTTCAGATGCCCGATGACAGTTACCAGCCATCGTGATGCACATTTCACTTTTTGACCTTTCTTCATGAGCACAGTTCACCTGCTCATTATTGCCATACCTGAGTGTTTGTGCTTGCACACAAGTTATTAGTGCCCATTTTATTATGTAAAGTGACCTAGGAAGTGTTCTGTTGTGTTTCTCAAATGAACCTTTATTTTTTTTTGAGACAGGGTCTCTCTATGCAGTTGAGACTGACCTGGAACTCACAATGTAGCCCAGGCTGGTCTTGAACTCACAGCGATCCTCCTGCCTCAGCCTCCTGACTGCTGGGATTACAGGCATGCACCAACCATGCCCGGGGGAACCTTTATTTTAAAATGAAATATTTTAATAATATAAAAGTTTTAAGGTAAGTAATCATTTTGAAATGTAAGAAATGTAAAGGTTTTTTAAAGAATTTTATTTTTTCCAGAATTTTATTTTGGGATTTTTTTTTTCTTTTGATGTATTGGGGATTGAACCAGTCTTCACACTGAGCTATACCTTCAGCCCTTTTTAATTTTTTGAGACAGGGTCTCACTAAGTCGTCACACAGGCATGCCAACCATGCCCGGATGAACCTTTATTTTAAAATGAAATATTTTAATAATATAAAAGTTTTAAGGTAAGTAATCATTTTGAAATGTAAGAAATGTAAAGGTTTTTTAAAGAATTTTATTTTTTCCAGAATTTTATTTTGGGATTTTTTTTTTCTTTTGATGTATTGGGGATTGAACCAGTCTTCACACTGAGCTATACCTTCAGCCCTTTTTAATTTTTTGAGACAGGGTCTCACTAAGTCGTCTAGATTGGGTTCAAACTTACAATCCTCCTGCCTCAGCCTCCCAGAATGCTGGGATTCCAGGCATACCCACCATGCCTGGCTATTTTTGGGATATCGATCTGTCAGGATTTAGACTTTAAAGCATTTGATTTTTCTGGATTTCAACAACTGGCCTGTGGGGAAGAGCCTTTGGGGATAGGATTATGGCCCAAACTCCTGTGCAGAAATCTCCCATGACCCGGAGGGAGCACGCTGTGGGTGTGTGGGGGGGGCACTGGAAATTGAACTCATGACCTTGTGCTTAAGAGGCAGGCTGCAGCACCACTGAGCTAAATCCCCGGCCCCTCAGGAACATGCTTTCTGATTGACAGCTTCATGGTGCCCATCCAGTGTTCAGGAACCGCAGAAGTGTCCAATCGGTGGCATCATTCCAGCCACCTACTGGCTCCAAGGTTTCCACAGCCCAGAGTTGGGCGCTGGGGAGCAGCAGAGCTGTGGGGCACTGCCACAAGACGGTGGCCTGCAAGAGGGAGCAGAGTGGGAAAGAGCCCAGCGCCCCCTTGGAACCCTTTATTTTGGTTGACAGCCCAGATCTGCAGGCAAAAGCTCTACCCCTACGCTGCCCACCCTGGCACCCATGCTCTATCCCAGAAGCCTAGGCCTGTTTCTCTGATAGCCTCGAAATTCCAGGGCACAGGAAACACCTGTGCATCTGAAACAGGTGATCAGAGAGGACAGGTCCCAAACAAGCAAGCCCTGCCAGGGAGAAGGGCTCTGTCCCCCTCTCCTGGAAGTCACCTCCTCCTGCCTTCTGGAAAAAGCTCTTCGCACCGCCTTGGAATGCCAGCTGGGAACACTTTTCATCTCTAATCGCTCCTGCTCCACTATTAAAAGATATGTTTTCAAAGCGACACAAGCAAGTTACTCATTCAAATGCTGTTAACAAATAACAGGACTTAAGTGTATAATAGGCAGTTACTCGGCTTTGAAACTTTGCCCCGAAGAGTTAACATTTCTGCTTCACTGGAAATTAGAGGGGAGATGGGGGGTGTACTTGGAGAGGAATTTTCAGGCCCTGGAATTTTATGTCTGATCTCCCTCCCCTGCATCTGAGCGGGAACGTGAGATCAGCAGGAGATTGCAGGAGAGGGCGGGCTGGGGACAGTTCTGGGGCCTGCAGGTGTTCTGTCCCCGTGCCAGCCGCG
>NW_022900928.1:16615936-16616883 GCF_012274545.1 Fukomys damarensis
CCGGCCCGCCGGGAGTCGCTTGTAAATTCCCTTCTGCGCCTGCACTCGGTGGGATCTGATCGCGCAGGGTGGAATGGGGAGGAGACGGGGCCGAGGCTGCCGGTGGAGGGCGCTGCAGAGCAGCCCAGCATGCGAAGTTCATCGGTAACGTGCCGTGCCAAGGCCTCCCGGTAAACTGAGGCAGGCCTCACAGTTCGCCATGCTCAAGAGCAACCTGTGCCAAAGGCGGGGGGACTGTGCCCCTGTCTTCTATTTTAATTATTGCTCTCGTTTCTTCTTTTCAGTACTGAGGATTGAACCCAGGACTTTTACCCCAAGGCCTCTGCTCTGATCTACATCCCTATCCTTTCTTATTTTTTGAAACAAGTTCTTGCTAAGTTGCCCAGGCTGGACTCAAACTTGTCATCCTCTTGCCTCAGCCTCCCAGGGTGCTAGAATTACAAGCATGCGCGGCCATACCGGCTGCTGTTTCTTTTAATAAATATTTCCTAAAGTCCTAACCATAAGCAGTGCGGACAACAGCGCCTGCAGGGAGGCTGCGGGCAGACACCGCGGTGGGTAAATGGCAGCCCTCGGCTGCGGCTGGAGAACACACTGGTGCCAGGGCAGCTGGTGAGAGGTGTGACCCGGGAGATCGCCAACAGGGTCAGAAGTAAGGTGTGAAGGACGTCAAGACCCCCAGAAAGGAGGAAAAAGGACTTGACCTGCGCCTGGCAATCACCAAGGGCTCTCAGACTTGGCCTTCTCTGAACAGATCCGGGTTTAAAAGAGCACTCAGTACAGGAATTTAGAAAATATTTATTGAAGGAAGAAAGAAAGATTAAATTGGAGGTAGGAGGTGGGAGGGAAAAGAGGCAAGCAGCAGGGGGAAAGGCTGCGTTTCCACTTGAGGGGGCTGGAGAGGGAGGGCTGGGAGAGGGGCTGGGGAGGGAGGATGTGGGAGGGGC
>NW_022900928.1:16617253-16636705 GCF_012274545.1 Fukomys damarensis
GCTCCAAAGAGGGCCCCGGAAAGACAGAAGTCAAGGGTTAAGTTCTCAAGTTGTCTTTGTGTCCTCCGCCCCCCGCTGAGAGCAGCGACCTCTCCCAGGGCAAATTCAGTACCCCAAGGTCCCTTTTCCCACTATGAACTTGACCTCATCTGCCCGGCCCACCCACCGACGGAGACCGGGAGATTATAGCCTGAGAGGAGAGGCATTCAAGACCCAACCCAGTACTTTACCTATCTCCCCTCCAAATCTGGAAGTTAGTGCTTTAGTGCCTTAGGATCCTACCACTTGGCTTTTTCTGCATAAATCAATCCCCTTTCACAGTTCTTGTCTTGGATCCAGTTGACATCGATCCACATTTTCATGACAATATTTTAATCAAATTTGCATTTGTCTATTGATTTCCATACCAAGGTTCATTCCAGAAAAAAAAAAAAAAAAAGGACTGGAGGCAGCTTCTAAATTTTCAAAGCAATAGCTGCTTTGATAAATCCAGCTTGCCACCCGCTCCACAAATATCCAGATCCCCCCAGCCACAAATAGCAAGGATCTGTCTAAAGTTCAATTGTAAAATCAACTGCAAAGCACTTTTGAAGACTGGCTCAAAGTTTTAAAATATGTGCAGTGTATTTAGCGGCATCCCAAAGACTTTCAGAATGTATCGGACCCTTGGGTCTCAGAAGACCCTTCCTGGGGCTGCAGTCCACTGTCTGAAACCGCAGGGTCCCCACACCGTGACGCTCAGCCTAGGCTTGCTGGGGTTTGGATTCAGAGTTTGGGACACACAGAAGTGTGAGCTTCTTGATATTCTTTCCTTTGTTAGATGCAGACTAGAGATGCAAAAGCCATGTTGGAGAGAGGTGTTTCTTTCCAACTGGAGGGCGTGGGTCGTGGAGGAGGGGATCCCCCAACCCAGCAGGGCCCCAGATCTTTCCCAGACAGACTGGGAGCCACTGATCGGAGCTGGACTTGAATCCTCTGCTCAGAAGCCTCTTGGCCTCTGCATCCAGCTCCAGCCCAGTGGGGTGTCGTCGGAAGTCCCCCCCGCGCCACCTTGGGGCTCCACGATGTGGGAAACTGGCAAGCTCCCCGCTCCAGAATGAGCTCTCCGAAATCCAAGAAGGTCCGCGCGCAGCGCAGCTCAGCCCAGGAAGGGCCGGGGCGTCTCTCGGCTAGTGACCCGGCGAGACCCGCTGGGCCTGAGCCGAGGGCGCGAAGGAGCAGCCACGGGCGCAAAGGAAGGTGGCCGGCTCGGTTTGCGATGCTGCCTTCTGAAGACGCCGGAGAGGGGCTGAGGAGACGTCTCGAGGCGAGGGCGACGGGGCGGCCCCCGTCCTGCGCTTCGGACCCCAGGCTGGGCCAGAGGAGGCTGAAGCAGCGGAACTCGCCCGCTCGGGTCTCCGGACCCCTGGACCCGTCTCGCTGCGCGTTTTCTCCACCACGTCACGGGCAAGGACCTCGGCTCAGAGCCGGAATAAACCGCCCGACGCCGCAGCTGGCTCAGTCTGTCTGAGCCCAGGTTGGGTGGCGCTGGAGTCCTCGGCCTTCGCACAGCCTCGTCCTCCCCGCGCTGTCCACGCCATGAGTCCTCCAGGCTCGCGTCCCCTGGCTGCCCAGCAAAGCAAAGTGCACGCAAGCTAAATGAATCCCACACCTCAGGTCCTGGTGTGCCTTGAGGTTTGTAATCTCCAGGCTAAAACATTTCCACTGAATATGAAAAATCCCAGCCCCATTTTTTCTTTTATATTCTTTTTTTTTTTTTGAGGGGTGCCGGTGATCTAACTCAGGACTTTGCGCTTGCGAGGCAGGCGCGGCGCCACTGAGCTAAATCCCCCGCCCTATCCATTTTTGTGGCACTGAATAGTGATCAAAAGGTATTCACACCAAACTACATCCCCGACACTACTCCCACCCCACCCCACCCCCGTTTTTTAAATTTTGAGACAGTCTTCGCTAAGTCAGTAAGTTGCCCAGACCGGGCTCTGGGTTCTCAATCCTCCTGCCTCAGCCTCCCAGAGTGTTGGGACTACCGGAAAGCGCCACCATGCCTGCACCTCGGCTCGGTCTTGTTTGGACACCGGTTGCTTTGAGGCTACCTTCGGAGGATATAGTCATCCGCGGAGCTCCTTCGATGCCTTTGCGCAGAACTGTTCCACGCGCAAGGGGAGCGGGCCAGCGCTCTCGCCCCCTAGGACAGTGCTCACGGGGCTGAGGCCAGCTCTGAGCTCCTCGCTCTTGCCAGGACTTCGGGAGAGAGCCTTGGGGGTGATCGCAACGTGCGCAAAGGCATCGTCTTTGAGCAATGAAACTCGTGGGCAGGGGTGCACGCGAGCGCCGCGCTCTGGGGAGGGCTGGGCACGGCCCCAGGCAGTGCTGTTTCCAAACAAGAATTCCCCGACGAGCAGGAGAGCAAGGCAAGACCCAGTGACATTTTTCTTTCTTTTTTCCTTTCACAGAAGCAAACTGGATCTGTGGAAAGAGCGTCTCTTCCAGGAAGCAGGTAGTCGAGGGTCCGGACCCACGTTTGCCCACGGCACGGCTAAACTGCATCGTTACAGCTGAGCGCGGTCTCCTCACCCGGGAAGCGCAGACGCAAATACGGACCCCGCTGTGAGCAGCCGGGCACACGGCAGGGCATCCTGCCCTGGCTGGCGTGGGCTACGGCAGAGGAACTGCTGGGACTCCCAAGGGTAAGCAGCCGTCTCTGGCTTTCAGCGATTGAGTCCAGCAGCACCAGGCCCCACCCGTCGACGCCTTCCTCCCGCAGAAATCTTCGGGGAAGGAGGGCGAGAAGCCGCGTGTGGCGGTCTGCTGCCCCCTGCTGTCCATCTGGAGAACTTCCCGGGACGCTTTTGACTGCCGATTTCCTAGGAGCTTGGGCGCCGGACCAGGCTAACCGCGCAGAGCAGAGCTTGCCGGCCCCTCTGCAAGGGGCGCCCGAGAGAGGAAGAGAGAACCAGGATGGGCTGTGCAATCCGGCCTGGTGCTGGCTGCAAACGTGTAAACCTCGGGCTTGCTTCCTCCTCCCGGAGCTCCTCCGCCCAGTCCCTCCTTTTCCCTGTCCTTGCTCTTCGTCCCCTCATTTTTTAATCTGCGCTGCAGCTTTCACTTCATGCTTCTCCTTTTCTTTTCCTCCTCCTTTTTATTTCATTTTCCACTCGCTTTCCCTTCCTCCCTCATTCTCTCCCATCGATTATATATGCGGGTTGAAGTCAAGGTCTTTATTACATCAGTTATTTTTTTCCGAGAAATATTTCTTTAAAACCAATTACAGTAGCGGCCTGTTAGCTGTGGTTTTGCTTTCTGTGGTTTTAGTTACCTGAGGTTTGTTACCTGCGGTCCATCATGGTTAGAAAGCAATAAATGGAAAATTTCAGAAATGAGTGACTGATAATTTTTATTTTATCTGGTACTGGGTATTAAACACAGGACCTTGTGCTTATGAGGCAGGCGGTGGCACCACTGAGCCAAATCCCCCGCCCAACAAATGATAAATTTTAAACGATGGGGCATTTTGAGTAGACTGATGAAGCCTCATCTGGGACCCGAATCATCCTCTTGTCCAGCGTGTCCACACTGTATCCACTACTTGCCTGTTTGTTACCTAGTAACCATCTGCACTATCAGACTGACTGATGTATCACAGTGCGGCCCTAATTGGACTCACTAATGGCCCAAGCATAAGAGTTGGCAATGCAGAGGAGGCAGCAGGGCATACACAGCAATGAAGGACAGCTGAACTCTGGGACTGTGGGGCAAGGCTGCATAGCAGCCTTTCTCCTCCTTGGGAAAGCATAGCATGTACAGGAGAGGACTGCCTGCAGTGCCAGAATCCACGGGGGGCCTTGGCCCATGATCCTCCTGAATAAGGAGGGGCTACTCTGCTAAGGCGTAATGTAGCCACTGACCTCCTCAGCCACCCCTCCACACATAGGAAACCCCCCAGTACAGCTGTACAGATTAAAACCAGTCCAAACTTTCTCTACAAAGCCACTAGATGTCACATTGAGCTCACAGCAGAACTGGGAAGCCCCCGCAAGCTCAAAAATGCAAACAAGGAAAGGCAAAGAGAAAGCATCTAAATACTGTGTAAAAGGAAACATCTTAATAGTTGCCCTTAACTCATCACAGTCAGACTTCTACTGCTAGTAAGGACGGGATACAATTTTACTGAATGAACATAATTTTAAAATACAGCTACGTAAGAGCACTGAGCACAAGCAGGCAGGTTCTGGGGTGGGGGAATCCATGCATCTTGCATCAAAGAGATAGTACCAGAAGTGGGGGTCTCACTTTTGCTGTTTTAGCCACAGGGAAGCCTTAGTCAGGGTTGTGCAAGCCTGTACTGGTGCTGGTGGAAAAACAACCATCTTTTGGGCCCATGAAATACAAAGCCGATCCAAAGCTGCCAAAGGGTGAAGAGGGATTCCTAGAATGGAAAGAAGTAGAAAAGAGATCCACAAATTCTGTGTTCTCTCATCTGTGGCTGACCCTGGACTGTGTCTGTATAAGGCACACCCACAGCATCCCAGCCAAAAACAAACGAATCAGAAAGATTGAAGCTGCCTCCCCACAGAAACAGTTTGTGGTTAGAAGTCAGTCAAGGCAGACATCTGCTAAAATGAAAGGAAATTATTATATTAGAGAAAAATGTTAGAATGCAGAGCCTCTACTCCTTACCATTTGTAATGTGTACAATCAAAAGTAACTCAACATACGAACAGCTGGTCTTGTTCTCCACCAGCCAGGACAAGGGCAAGATGACCGACAGGTTGGAATCATCAGCCAAAGATTTAAAGCAGCTGTTTTAAGTACTCTCACGCTGTCGGTCCTACTTCTTATATTGTAATTAATGGCAAAGGGCTGAATTCTTTCCTCCTGAGGCTAGAGACGAGGCAAGGGTAAGCACCTTCTGCACTTCTGTTGAACTGTATCTTGAGATCCTTGGTAGCTTAATAAGAGAAAAAGAAACAAAAGATACATGTACTAGAAAGGAAGAGGCACCTAATTTTGCCACTGAAAAGGTCACATAATGCTTCTTTAAAAAAGCTGTTAGAACTAATATATGATTTGACTTTAGATGACTTTATTCTGACTTTATGGATCTGGATGTTCCACCCCAAGTCCCCTGTGCTCACAGCTGTGGCTTTGAAATACAACTGTACTATGTGGGAGTTGAACCCCTCACTGGATGGACCTGTGGGTGAGTTCCTCATGGCTGGATGTTCAGAGGCGGGGCCAGCCTGGATGTTCATCTGTGTGACAATCAACCTTACAAGTGACTCTGATGCCCGCAGAAAAAGTGGGGTGGAGGAGAAGGGGGACAGAAAGAGTTGAGGTGTGTTAAGTACATGTACCAATTCCCCACAGTGAATGAAATCACTATGTACTGCAGGCATGTACGAATAAAAATTTAAAAAAGCCTATGGCAGGTTAAAAATAAAAAAAGAGTTGGGGCTGGTTGGGGTTGTGACGTCAGAGGGTGTAGCTCCCTCTGATAAGCAGTGCAAAATGAAATTGCTCTAACTCCATTTATCATAGCCTCACAAATATTTTTTAAAAAAAGAAACGGACGGAGGCAACCAAGTATCCATTAACAAACGAGTGGATAAACAATATGTAATAAAATAAACACAATGGAATATTAGCAGGCCTTAAAAAAAAAGAAAGAAGATTCCGACACACACACCACAGAGGAGCAGTGAGGGCATTACACCAAGTGAAAGTCGTAAGTTACAACGAGCCAAATACTGCACGACAGTGCTTCTGTGAGGTGACCAGAACAATCAGACTCACAGAGACACAAAGAAGAATGGTGGCTGCTAAGGAAGACAGAACGGGGAGTCACTGTTTAATGGGTACAAAGTTTCCAGTTGCAAGATAAAAAGAGCTCTGTGTGTGAATGGCTGTAATGGCTTTCCGATGCACATTGATCAGTGCACTAAACTGTATACTTGAAAATAGTTAAGATGGTATCTTTATGTTGTGTGTTCTTTGCTTCAATTTTTTAAAAAAGGTCTCGTGTTGGAATTTAAAGTGTCAAGCAATTAAAAGTATTTCTAAAACTAAATTTTAAAAATTGGTATTATAAAATTCATAGGAAAGTCAAAGGACCTAAAAGAGCTAAAACAATTTGAAGGAAGAACAAAGTTGGAGGCCTTAAGATACCTGATTTCAAAACTTACCATCAAGATACAGCAACTACAATAGAATGTTAGTAGCATATAAATGTTATTAGACATAAATCAATGAAGAGAAGGTTTTTGTTTTTTTTTTTGGACAGGGTCTTGCTATGTATCTCAGGCTCGCCTTGAACTCACTATGTAGCCTAGACTGGCCTCAAACTTGCAGCGATCCTCCTGCCCCAGCTTCCTGAGTGCTGGGATTACAGGTGTGCACCACCACAGCTGGCCAGAATAGTTAAAGATGCATAACTGGTCAGTTGATTGCACCCAGCTCAGGTGAGTTGATTTTCAACAAAGGTGTCAAAGTAACAAAGGAGAAAGGATAGTCTTTTCAACAAATGGTATTGGAACAGCTGTAAATGGATACACACACATATATCTTCTATGCATACATGTATATATTATAATATATAATATGTCCTATAAATATATAATGTACATATTCAAACCTTATTTCATACCATATACAAAAATTGAAATGCATATGGTCCTAACTTTAAGAACTTAAATTATCAACCTACTAGAAGAAATTACAGAATATCTTCTTGGCACAGAACTAGGTAATTATTTCATAAATAAGGCACAAAACCATAAATCAGATTTAAAATATAAAATTATACCCCATCAAAAGATTAAAAGCTTTTGCTCTTCAAATGGCACAGCTAAGAAAATGAAAAGCCAGAGATTGGGAGAAACGATCGGCAAAATATCTGTCTGAGAAAAAGGTTCTGTCTAGATTACATAAAGAACTCCTGCAGCTCAATACTAAAAAGAAATAAGTCATGAATAATGGACACGAGTTCTAACAGTCACTTCATGAAAGAAGACATCGGAAGGGCAACAAAGCACATTAAAAGCACTCAGCATTACTAGGTCATCAAGGAAGTTCAAATTAGCAGCACAATAAGATATCGCTGCTCGTCCTCTAGATGCTAAATTAAAAAGAGCTCCCATTCGTCGCTGGAGACAGGGCATAGCTGCACAGGCTGGAAAACAGCGTGACTGGAAAGATAAAGACACACTCACCAGTGGCTCCATAACCCGCTCCCGGAGGCAGAAGCTTATGTTCTCGCAGAGTTCTGTACCCAGGTGGTCACAGCAGCACTAGTTTTTTAGCCCGACTTTGGGAAGAACTCCAGTGTCTGTCAGCTGCTGGACAGCGTACTGCATTCCCCACTCTAGGAGGCCACTCAGGGTCAGCAGGGCTGAACCACTCTCCTATGAATGACGATGGTTGAATCTCAGGCACATTTTGCTCAGCAAAGTGAGACGAATACAGTACATGGTTCAATTTATAGGCAACTCTACGAAAGGCTATAATACAGAGGCAGCAAGCAGATCAGGGTCTGCCTGAGCCTGGCAGATGGATGTTCTGTTTTGATTGTGGTGATGTTTACACAATTGTATATAATTTCCCAAACTCATCAAATTATATAGTTCAAATAAGTGAGTGTTGCTGCATTGTAAATTATACTTCAGTCATGCTAGATTTAAAAGCAGACATCAACAAAATCTCAGCCAGAGGGGTCTTCGTCCCGGTTGCAGGAAACTGGATTCTGTTACGGTTTGGATCGAGGATATCCCCCCGAAGTCTCGTGTTCAGAGATGGGTCGCTGTACTCATCTGTGGATGACTCCATCCATGAGTTCGGAGCTGGAAGTGCTGTTAGGAAGTGGGCCTGCTTGGCAGAGCAGGGCCACTGGGGGTGTGACCTTGGAGCGTATCTCCCGCCCCGGCTCCTCCTCTTCTCTGCGTTCTGACGCCCTGAGGTGAACAGCTCTCCCCTGCCAGGTCCTTCCACCATGAGGTTTCTGCCTTGGCGCAAGCCGAACGTGGACTGGATTCCCTGAAACCGTGAGCCTAATGAAACCTCTTTTTCAAGTTTCAAGTTTCAGATATTTTTGTCCCAGTGATTAGAAAGTGACTAGCACAGATTCCTATTTTAATATTCTTTAAATTCATATCATGGTCCGTTATAGCACTACATCATTATTTCTTTTTAATTCTATTATTGGTGAACTTTTGCATCGTTTCTAATTTTTCCTTTTTTTTTTTTTGTTTGGACTAAAGGTAATTATAACAATCTTGAGCACTTTTGTATTTCTTTAGTTTTTTAACTTTCATTTTTCTGATTACTAATGGCACTAGTATATTTTCAGTTGATTTCAGTTTCTTTTTAATGGAAATGATTATTGAAGTCTTGTGCCATTTTTGTTATATTGTTTTGTGGTGCTAGGGATCAAATCCACAACCTCATTCATGGTAAGTGAGTACTATTACTGAGTGATACCCCCAGACCCTCTTCATCTTTGATAGGTCCTTTCACTTATTGATTTATGATGATTTTTGTATATTGTTGATATTTATTCCTAGTTATATATAGCAATTGTCTTTTCATTTATAGTTGTTCTATCTTTATAATGTTAACAGTCTTAATTATAATTAATCTTTTCCCTTTTGATTTGTCATTGTATCTCATTTTTAATTCGTATTTAATTTAATTTTTTGACATAGGATCATTATGAACTCACTATGTAGCCCTTGAACTCTCAGCAATCCTCCTTCCTCATTACAGCGGATTTCAACTAATGGTCAACTTGGAAAGCCCAGCTGGACTGAATCACTGGGTTCTGGGCATGGAAGATCTACCTGAGGCTTGTTACCAATGGCATAAAAAGAGAGCTGCACGGAAAGATCATTGGCTGTTGATTTTCTTGGAGAAACTTGCCACAGCTGGTTTTCCTGATGCGAACTTGACTGTTTTTGGAGGAGTTCAGGTCCTCCACTCTTTCTGGGAATGGCTACTGTTCTCATCAGGGGAGCTCTGCTCTTTGATCAGTCTTGAGGGTCGCTTCCTGTCTCCAGTGCAGACCCCTCAGCCTGGCAGCACAGATCCTTCACCTTGCCGGTGCAGCTGTCTGGCTTCTACCAATGGCCTTTGGGCCTTCCTGGTGTGACTTGCAGGAGACATTGCTGTGGGTTCTAGGACTTTAGCTGGACTTGTGTGGGACATTGCTGTGGGATCTAACCCTTGGCTGGATTCTTCAGGGCTCTAGTGTGTGGACAGATCTCTTGTACTTCTCTGCATTTGACTTTTGGGGTAAATATTATAAAAAGAATCCTGTAAATTATGTGCCCTGTATTAAATCTATTCCCTTGCACATCCTGACTACAACACTCACCCTCTCAAGTGCTGGGACTATAGGCATGCACTAACCACCACACCGGGCAGTTCTGCCTTTCTTATGTATGTGTGTAACTTACCTTGGATTGATTTAGGGGCATGGTATAAGGTCGAGGTCCATTTTCAATTTTCCCACTGTCATTTATCAAATAGTCTATTTTACCCCACGTCAACCATACCGTTTGTCATGAGTCAAGATTTAACAGTCATGTAGATCTTTTTTTCTCATCTCTCTATTGCTCTGTTGGTTACCAGGCTTTACCTCCCAACATCACACCCAGTTATATACTCATCGGTGCCCAGTCACCTGCCACCAGTTGCTACGAGTGGATGAAGCTTTGGGAGGACATCTAGATATGAACCCTAACAGAACCCCAGAAAAGAAATGCTTCCCTGCCAGCTCTGCCTTATACACCCGAACCCCAGCACTCTCGATTGACAGAGCTGAACATTTCAACAGCTGCCAAGGAGGAACTAGTCCTAGGGTTTAGCTTCAGGGTCACAGAGCAGGACTAGGGCCAGTAGATTTGGAACTGAGAGAAAATTGTTAACCGGCCTATTCTCCTAACTTGTTCTTGCTCCAAGAATTCCTTAGCTACTTTTGGTTCCTTGCAGGTTCATATACACAGTTTAAGGAATGTGAAGGGAAGTACTGGGTTTTTACTTGGATCGCATTTCATCTAAAGATCAGTTGGAACTTAGGACTTTACATATTGGTTCTTTCAGGTCATAAGCATGTGTATCTCTCTGGTGACTTTTGTCTTCTTTAAAGTTTTCAATAGCACTTTTAGACATTTCTCATAAAGCTTTCATACAGCTTTTCTGAGATTTATACTTTAGCACTTGTTTGTTTGTTTTTTTAGTACTAGGGATTGAACTTGGGACCTTGCGCTTGCAAGGCAGGCTGCAGAACCACTCGCACTTCATATTTTAAAGAAAATGGTATTTAAAAAATTTTTCTTTACCATTATTCAAAACTTTATTTTGGGGGCTGGGGATTTAGCTCAGTGGTTCTGGCACCTGCCTCACAAGCACAAGGACCTGAGTTCGATCCCCGGTACCAAAACAAAAACAAAACTTTATTTTGGTATATTGTTTTGTATACACGTTACACTGTCAGTTCTACCTGTAATATACCTGTAAATTTTTTTATTTCTATATATGCAAGTTTATCTTTTAAGAGCAATGTAGATTGGCTTCCCGTCCTCATGCATTTCTTTCTCTTGCCTTCCTCACTAAAACCTCACTTTTTTGAGTAGATGTGGTGAATGTAGGCATCCTTATTTCACTCCCCATACCGAAAGTAATGCTCTCACTGTGCTATGGTTTTTGTTTTGGTAAATAGCCTTTAGCACTTCACAAATTTGTTTTTTACTCCTAATTTACTAAGAAGTTAAAAATCATAAATAGGTGTTGTTTAGCCAACCCTAAACGGTTTCTATTTCTGAGAGGTCCAAGATCACGGTGCCTGAAGATTTATCTGGTGAGGATGAACTTCCTGGCTTCCAGAAGCTTCCTTCTTACTGTGTCCATGTGTGGTGGAGACAGCGGAGCCCTGTTCTCTTCTCGGGGAGGCACTAATCCTGTCATGGCGGCTCTGCCCCATGACTTCAATGAAACATAATCACGTCCCCAAGGCCCTAATTCCCAATATCATCACCTTGGGAATCAGAGCTTCAACATGTAAATTTTGGGACAAGGGGGTCCACATTCAGTTTATAGCAGACATTGCCTTGTATCAGCTGTGTCTGACTTCATCTGTTGAAGTGATCTATGATTTTTCTCGGCTGTTAGTGTGAATTGTATCGGTTGATTTTCTAATGCTAAGCCAACTTTGCATTCCTGGGATGAGCCCCATTCTGTCATCATGTCTGATGTACACTGTTTAACTCGTTACTCATGTTTTGTCAATTATATGCTCATGAGTGACAGTGGCCTGTAATTTTGCAATCCTCCTGCCTCAGCGTTCCAAGTGGTGGGATTACAGGCGTGCACCACCACAGTTGGTTTATTTAGAAACAAATTTTGTGCACCTCCTGATTCCCTTATTTGCCTCCTTCTTCCTCTCCTTGGTCAACACCCCATGAGTGCTAGGGTTCCCCTCCACTTTCAGACATTCTCAAAACACCACATCCCAGGACATGGGAATTCCCAAATAGCTACTAAGGATGGATGATTCAATGTAGGTTGGAGGCTGGGTGACAGCCACATCCCTGTTGGATGAATGTTGCCCAGTGAGAACTTGGAGATGGGAACTTACCCAGCAGGTAAATTTCTCCTGCTTCCCTCCCCTATGGATTCCTCCAAGATACTGGCCTCCGTGCAACCTTCCCAGAAAGGCCCACAGGCAAAGAATCCCATATGCTGAGTTGACAATGTAAAATCTGAATGGCCTCAATTTGAGAGCCCAAATGCTCCTAACTATAAAGCTCCTTTAGCTCTGACAAGAGGCTACGAGTGGAGAATCCACACCTGACCTCACAGGAGAGGAAACAAACTGTAGGTGCCCTAGAAATATTGCATAAAATGACTCAGGATATACACGAATGTAATTATATATGGAACATAAATGAATTTCATGTTTAGACTTGGGTCCCAAGATATTTCATTATATGAATATTCCAAAATCTGAATGTGGATTCCTCTTAATTTAACCCCATTTCACCTGACCCAGCCTATCTTTAGCTTCCTTCTCCCAAGTTTGACATTAGATGCTTAATCCTTGCTTCAGACCCTGCGATGTAAGAGATGTAAGTAAGCGACAATCAGAACTGTCTGCTTTGTTTTGTACATTGCAATCTTGTATATAAGACTGCAAGATTTTGTTTCTTTAAAGCCATCTGGGCCTAGGTTTTCCCATGTGAATATGTCAGGAACTACTGTTCAATTTTCTTTACTGATTTTGAGACTATTATTCAGTTTTTCTATATCTTTGTGAGACAATATTCTGAAGTTAGTTTTCTAAGAACTCATTGTTACATTTATAAATTTATTGGCATAAAATTCCTAACGGCATGGTTTTATAATCTACAATATGTTTATAAAGATTGTGTAAGACTGTAGTGATGCCCCTAATTTCATTCCTGTTTGGCATGCTGTCTTGCTGGTGTTTTACAGATTTTACTAGTACTTTTGAAGAACTAATATTTGGCTTTTTTTGTCACTATGTTTCCAACTTTATTAGTTTGCTCTCATTACTAGTTCTTCTCTTCTACTTTTTAATGGTTACTTTATTCATAACTTCATGAATTAAATAGCTACTTCATTATAAATCTTTGTTCTTTTCTCATATGCATGTTAAGCATATCAATGTGCCCTCTAAATAATGGTTTTGTTACATTCTGCTTCCCTGCCTTTTTCTTTCTTCTCTCCCCGTTTTTTACCAGGGATTGAACTCAGGACCTTGAACTTGCAAGGCAGGCACGGTGCCTCTGAGGTAAATCCCCAGCCCAGCATATTTTAATAGTTCCTTAGCTTCATTTAAAGATTTAATTCCCCATTACTTCTTTTTCTTATGGATTACAAATGCTTTTTAACCCTGAAATATGTAAAGCTTTACAAAAGACCCCTTTTAATCAATTTCTACCTCATTTGCAATGTGGTC
The DNA here is from genome assembly GCF_012274545.1 of Fukomys damarensis. Taxonomy (NCBI): domain Eukaryota; kingdom Metazoa; phylum Chordata; class Mammalia; order Rodentia; family Bathyergidae; genus Fukomys; species Fukomys damarensis. The sequence continues at coordinate 16,630,224 of NW_022900928.1, forward strand.
AGAAAATACTGCATTGTAGCAGTCCTTTAAAATAAATTGAGATTTAATTTGTAAGTGTATGATTTTAATACTGCTCCAAATGTAATTAAAGATATGAAATTGAAAATTGACATAGTGTAGACACATACACATAGATGTATTTATCCATGATTTCTACATATTTCTTGGTATTTGTTTCAATGATTTTTACTTTTGTTGTTGTTTTTGAGACGAGGTCTCACTATGCAGTTCAGGCTGGCTTTGAACTCACTATGCAGCCCAGACTGGTCTCAAACTTAAGTGATCCTCCTGCCTCAGCCTCCCGAGTGCTGAGATTACAGGTGCATTCTTCTCTTATTTCTGTCTCATGTGTTTTAAGGTAATTTTATTAAGGAAAAAAAATTCTTAGGTGCTTTCTCCCCCAAGATCTGCCCAACTTTTTGTCGCTGTTTGATTAGTAAGTCGTAAATGAGGCCAAGGTGCTAGAACTGCCTTGGCAAAGTACTGAGGCAGGGCTCAAAAGTTCACCAAGACCACGCTCCCGGGACGGATGGATAATGGGAGACCAGAGCACTCACTGAGTATGTGCCCTGCAAGTCCATAATGAACACACTGATGGTTAGGCACACATACTGCTGAGAAACTCAGTGGTGGTGTACAGGTCAGGGAGGATGGTCCGGGATATTTGTATGTTGACTTCCCTTGAGCAAATAGAGATGACAGGATTCTGGAACAGCAGAGGCACTTAGCTTAGCGACAGCACTTAGCTGTCAGAGGCAAAGGAGTGAATACAATGGTCCCCATGAAGTGCAGCCCCACAGGTGTCTGTGGAGATGGCTAGACCACGGGATGGCAAGGACAAGATGAAAGGATGGTGTGAGTCGGAGCTGGAGTACTCCCAAGGTCTCGTGCGTTCAGGGGTAGGGATTTGGGAAGGCAATTGGACCACAACGGCACTATAGCTGCCTTGCTGCTAGAATGTGGGTCCTGGTTGGAGGTGGTCACTGGGGCCATAACCTGGAAGGGGAATCTCCCTCCCTGGCTCCTCGCTTCTCTCTCAGCTCCCTGGCTGCCATGGGATGAGCAGCTATCTTCTGCCCAGACCCCTCCACATCCTTTCTGCCATTGAGTCAGCCAGCAATGGACTGAAATCCCTAAAAGCCATGAGCCAATATAAACCTCATCTCCTTTAAGTTGTGGTGAGTGTTGGGTATTGTCTCCGTGACAAGGAAAACGACCAAGAGTTCGGTACTAGGAAAGTGGGGTCACTGCTGTGAATGTGGTTTGGGAGCCTTTGGAAATGGTTCACAGGAGGAGTTTGGAAAGGTTTGGAGAATGCCAGCTAGAGAAAACCTGGAATATTATAAACCGAGCTTGATAGGAGATGCTGGTCAGAGCTCAGCAGCTCACAATGAGGATAGAAATATAGATGGTAAAGGCCAGGGTCAGGAGGTTTCAGTTGGTAACAAGAACTCCCTTTGCAGCTGTCACCAGACGGGGTCTTAGGAGGTTCCCAAAGTGGCAATGAGGAACCTAAACCGAACCTATCTGTAGGATAAGGAACAGGTTCGCTAACTCTTATCACATAAAAATAATTTAAAAGACCAATCAGAAAAAGGCAATGAAAGGGTTAGACAGAATTTTTAAAGTGCACATGAAGCAGAGTGCAGGGATTCAGAGAAATAAGATACACCACAGTTTGGGGATGAGTCACTTCTAAATTTTGGGGGTAGAAATCTGCAGAACTTGTGAATCTATGGGAAGATGGGATTTAATTTATAGATCAAAGGAGACAGCATTTTTTGCAGGGGAAGGGCAATGGCCCATTCACAGATGACAACCATCACAGGTGATAGAGCTGTAGCCCCTCTGTAAGTAAAATGCTCCTCATCTTATAGGTGAAAAGACATGATCTATGCACTGTTGAGAGGCCCATTTGCAAGTAGAAGCAATTTCCCATGCTTATTGTCTTGGGAAAAAATTTTAAATGGGTTTATGTCCTGAAGCTGCTTTTTAAAAAATGGTTTTTGCCTCCTTTCTACCTATCTTTATGACTTCTATCCTACATCAGTTGGACTCAAGGCCATGTGTATTGCATTTTGGCAGAAAATGTGTCAGCATTTTGTCCATGTCCTGAGATTTTGCCAGAGACTGAAATTAAGGGCAGTGGAATAATTTGTCAGAGGAAATTTCAAGACAGCCCAACATTCAGGCTGCAGTAATGGATATTGCTCTCTGCTTTTAGCCAGATTTAGAATGAAAATCAAGCAAAAACCAGAGACAAATGATGGAAAGCATGGCCACAAATGAAGGTCCTGCAAAGTTGGTGCCTTTGAGAGCATGATTTATGAAAAGATTAGCAGTAAAGAGAAGCCAAGTTCTTGCATCAGGACAACTGTAAAGACTGCTTGAGGGCACCTCTGAAATCAGCAAGACCCAACATTTTGAAAGCACAAAGATATAAAAGGGTAAGGGTAAATTCCTTTGGAAGACTTTGCTTTCAAAGAGCCCCCGGTTGCTTTGCTCAAGAAGGGCCACCCAGGAAATTGAGTTCCCAAGGATTCATTTCACAGTCCTTAGACATCAAAGTGTTGAGAGGACTCTACAGCAATGAAAGGGGACCATGCTGTTGATTCCGCTGGTGGTAGATTTGGGTGTCATTCACACGGTGCTGGCTTGGTGGGCAAGCAAATGCAAGAGCTGTGGGGTCAAGTAGGCTCCCACCCAGGTTTCAGAAGGCAGCCTAGGAGGCCAGGCAGTGTGCCCCCGAGACAGCAATGCATGAAGCTGTGAGATGGAAGGCAGAAGTGCTATGGAGAACCCAGGAAGATGCATTTAAAAATGCCATGGAGATGCCAGGTATACAGAACATCTGCTGAGGAAAGGTGCAGGCAGTGAGCAGAGCCACCTCGAGAGGTTATGAGGGCTGCAACCAGTGATGCTTCAGGGGATGGGCACCCAAGCCCTTACAATCTCACATCTCACCACAATCGGCTTGTGTATTAGACGAGATACAGGATTTAACGTTTGCCCTGCTGGGTTGTAATCTTGCTTTGGTCCAATTCCGATCCTTCTGTTCCTCCCTTTGGGAATAGGAATACTTACCCTATATCACTGTTATAAGTATTTTTCTTTGTGATTTTTACAGGGGCTCACAACTAAGTTTCCTTGAGCCTCACAAGAGACTTTGGACTTCTCAGCAATGCTGAAACATTATGACTATGGTGACTCTTACGGGAGACTAAATGCACTTTGTATAGTGAGATAAGCACCAGTCCTTTGGGGGCCAGAGGTAAGTGTTTGGAAGTAGGGCCTGGATGGAGGTGGACAACTGGGGGAATAATCTGGAGGGATGTATTTTCCTCGTCAGCTTTTCTTTCTCTGCTTCCTGGCTGCCATAGGATGAGAAGCTATCCTCTGCTCAGACCCTTTTACTCTGCCCTTTCTGCCATGGAGCTAGGCAAATATGGACTGAGACTTCTAAAAGTCACAAGCCAAAATAAACTCCTACTTTAAGTTGAGTCTCAGTGACAAGGAAAATTATTACGACAGATGGGCTCAGGGATCTACTTGACTTCTTTTTGTTGTTGTTGTTGTTACGGTTTTTAATCATAAAACATTAAGACCGGAAGAGAAGGCATCAAGTTTGACAATGAAAACAAAATCACCATTCCTTATCCATCCTTTCTAGACCTAAGCCTATAGAATCAGCATCACAGCGTACAGCAAATGGAGTGGCTGTGTTGTCCCAGTAAAACATTATTCACAAAAGCAGTGGGCCAGATTTGGCCTATAGGCCGTAGTATCCTGCTCTGTGGCTTTGGGCAGGCTGTTTTAGAAAAATTCCATGTGTACATTAGAATGTATAGTTTCTAATTGTGGGGCTCATTACTTTGTATTTGGTAAATCAGAACAGCTCATTAAAATGTTCATATCCTCTGAGGATTACTTAAGGCTCTACCACTTACAGTCCTAACTTTGGATGAGCTGGCTTTCTGGAGCCTCAGTTGGGAGGCGATAATGTCTCTGGGGTGATGGTGACAAAAGACACAATGTAGGTATGGTGCGCTGACACACTGGGCAGAGCACTCAGCATGTGGGAAACTGAACTGATGATGTGCACGTGCATGCTCCAGACAAGTGGATCAAAGTCCTCAGATATGTGAGCACAAAGGCCAGGAGGCCACAGCCCCAGAGAACATAAGCACCAGCCAGGCAGGATCATGCTATTTTCCACTGAGTCTTCACCCTGTGCTCCACCCCTGGTTCCTCCCTGTGCCCAGTGGTTGGGTCTGGGTGCTTTCTGTCCAAAGATTATGTTGTGGTACAGGGGATCTGGCTTCTCAGGGTGTGTCTGGGATCCAGAAAGGCTGTTCTGAAAAATTTTTGGTACTGAAGAGAGATACAAAGTCTGAAGGACTGGGCCAGGGATTTAGCTCAGTGGTTCTACCGCCTGCCTCACAAGCACAAGGACCTGAGTTTCATCCCTAGTACACCCTCCAAAACAAAAACAAAAACAACCCTCCCCCAAAACAAACAAAAAAACACAGTCTGAAGGACTACCTTGTGGCTGATTTTAAGAAACACCGTTACGTCTAAGTCCTAAAGTTCCAATTATTGGACTGGCCTTGGCGGACACCATCTAATGGACCAAGGTGTTGGTCTCCTTGACTTTCCTGCATGTCACTCCCCACACATGAAGCAATTTCATTCTCAGCAACATACACTTTTGCAGATAAAAAAGGTGACCCACACTTTCATTTTCTTTATTTTTTCATTGATACCGTATGAATACAAAGTTTCTAGAAAGCTACAAAATGTCTACCACTTTTATCAAGAAGGCATCAAAATGTGTCACTTTGCAAAGACATGAAAACACCTGCAGGAACTGACACAAAAATAGCATTTTTAGAGTGATGAAATAATTGCACTTAACTGTCATGGATATTAAAGTTATCACACATATGTACCGCGAAAGCTAGAATACATATTTTTTTTTACAAAGCACTTTATAAAAAAATTCTCTGCACACAAACCCTATAATTTTCATATAACTATCATACTAAAGATAAATTCACTTTAAAGCCAACACTTAGAACATTTTTAAACAAAAAGGTACCAGTACCTAAACACAAATGTTAACAAATACAAGAATACTGTACTGCCAAGAGGTTTAACCAAATGCCTTTTGAGAATTTCTGCAAATAGGTTAAGGAAACGTGTGTGAATTTGCCCACCCCACCCTCACTTCTCCAATCTACCCCAGAGGAACCTGTTACTCCAAGGCAGGTTCCGCAGCCCCATCCCAGCAGCAGTACAATATCAAAGGAACCACTGACCAGAGGAAACGCTTACGTCACAAGCCCTTCTTCCTACACACGGGACAGAGACAGACTGTGAGAATCCATTAAGTCTTTTAGAATGTGAATAAACACACATGGCAAAAACCAAGTTACACAAAATTGGAGCATATTAAAGAAGTAAAGGCTATTCAGGTTTTTTTTAACTGTTAAAAAATTTTTTTTTGTCATTTTTTTAGGCACGTACTGTTTTTGTTTTTATTTGTTTTTTTTCTTGTCTGCAATTATAAGCCTACTGAAAAAAAAAAAGACATACAGAAGTAAATCTTATAAGGAGGTCATGGGGAGATGGATGCACTTTTAAAAAGAAGTACAGTTAGATATAATTTACACAGTGAAAACTAATCACAGAAAATGATTAAGGCAAAAAAATGAAAAAAATCAGGGACTGATTTCCGATTGACTGACGCCTGGATTCTGTCCACTTCGCTTAGAGAGGACAGCAGAGTCATCTCATCATGGGAGGCAGATGAAGGGCAACCGGAACACAGTGCAATCTAACGAATTCTGATGCCATCCGTTTCCAATACTAAAATGATGAGTTGTGGCAAACGAGTGACTCAATGCAAATTCACAGAGTAAAACAAGTTACGGCTTAGAAAGCAGGACAATAAATACACATATTTCATCTTACTTAAGGATGCATGACTTCAGTGAAACTACCTTTGCAATGCATACATTTTAAACACAAAACCTTCATTGTTAAAGATATAAGCAAAGAATCTATGACGGAAAATAATTATCAAACAAAACACAGTAACAGCTCAAAAAAAAAGGAGGAGAAAAACACACATTTGACTGATTTCTTCCAAGTTGTGGTATAGTCCTGATGCAGAGAAGCTGGGATTCAAGCAGCTAACCCTAACCTGTGTGGAGTAATTTCCTTTTTCATTTCATAGTGTTTGTTTATGGAACTTTATAAGTACTCACAACTTGGGGTAGAACTGCAGAACCTAAAGAGGCTACAGACACCAGGGACAGACAGACAGAACAATGTATTGAGTTTAGAGGCTAACTTGCAAAGTTGTCTGATGTTCTTTTTACATCAATATTAGCAGGAAAAAAATGATTTTTTTCCTGGCTTCTTTTTGGCTGGTGTTTCGTTTTTTTTTTTTTTTTTTTTTTTTTTTTTTTTTTTTTTTT
>NW_022900928.1:16636946-16643850 GCF_012274545.1 Fukomys damarensis
TTTTTTTTTTTTTTTTGTTTGCTTTGTTTTGTTGTTTTGCCTCATCCTTTTCACTCCTCTTTCTCACCTCTATCAGTTTTCCCAATTTAGACAAGGTTTGGATAAAAGTTGACACAGACTGAACAGCTGCCCCTTGGTGGGCTGGAACATTCCTTGAAAAGGCCGAATTGCGAACGGTGCTCTTTGGAAGTTTCTCATAGCACGTTCACACAGCACTCAGAGCCAACATGCTTGCCCTAAGAACACTTCAGTTGTGATGACCCTAACACGTTTTTTTGTCCTGCACTGTCGTCTCAGTTTGAGAGGCTTCCAACTTTCGAAATGGTATCATGTACGTCAGATAAGTGCGCGCTGTCACATGAGTAGAAAACAAAGTCGCTACAGAGACTCAAAAGACACAAGGAGGAGGCGAAAGCCGTCACGTCTGTCCACCGGCCGAGATTCTGTTGTTTGTGCGGAAATTCTTTCGCGTGGATGCAGGGCTGGGTGACTAGTGGAAATGACACACCGGGTGGTCTGCAGGCACAGCACAACAGTTCGGGGGTCCCTCCTGCTGTGGTGTGCTGTGAGTGAGCGCAGGTGGGGTCCCCACCAGCAGACAGACCAGCAGGCAGCCTGTGCTGTGCTCTTGTGACAGAGGCCTGTGGCTGGTTACTCATCCCGGTAAACCAAAGGCATTATGGTGATCTCAAAATATTTTTGGTCTCTCTACAAATTATCGTTATTATGGCAGCACTTTTCTAAGCTGGAATCTCAAACCAAAGGCACTTTCATGCTAGAGTGCAGAAGAATCACAAATAGCTAAGTATTTGGTCATGAATTCAAAAGGCAACAATAAAAGTACAATTTACTTTTCATAGTAAACTAGAGTTGCAACCTTTTGTTTTGGTATAGACATTGGATTCAGTTTCAGATTTTAGACCAAGTCGCCAGTTTCCAATAGAACCAGAGAAAAACAGGTTCAAGGAGAAAAATAACAAAAACAAGTTTTTCTTGTCCTGTTCAAGACTGGGCCAGTTCGTGAGCAAACACTGAGATAGGTGTGAGGGGAGGCTGGCGGCACGACTAAGGTATGACTAAGGCACTGCTTACTGAACGCTTTGGCAGCTCTGAATTGAAAACTTCCTACAAAAGTAACAGTAGTGAGAGAAATGCTTCCAGCTTACAAAAGAGCTCACAGTTCTGAGGCAGCCTCTTGCACTGCAGAATCTACAAGCAATGCCTCCGAGATTTAAGGCTTTTCAGAAACGATGCGTGCAGGGCTTTGCCACAGAAACATCAACATAAATAAGCAATGCAGATGTCCCCCTAGTGTCACGGCGTGAACACCGACAGACAGAATGAGCTCCACCCTTCGTTAGGACATGTGTAGTGTACCAGAGCATATACAAAAGTATACAAATTATATGTACCTGGTTTGTAAAACTGGCTGTCATCTCAAATGGTTCAAATAATTCATAGGGGCTAAAGCCACCACAGTATTGAAACCTAAAGAAGCCTTGGGTTTAAAAGTCTCTTGAGGACTTTTAACACCAAGTGCTCAGGTCAGGGGCTGTTTTTTTGGCTGGTTTGAAGGCAGGCCTTTGCTGCTGCGATGCTCAGCAAATAGAAATTTGACGCAGAATCTGTGGCAGGTGAAATGTCCTCCTCACAGGAAGTGAAAGGCTCATCAGCTTTTCCTACCTGCTTGTGGATGCCTCAGAGACCTGGGCTGGCGGACGCATGTGCTGCTGCATCGCCCCCTTGTCTGAGCAATGCCTTCCTGGGGTCATGTAAGCATAGAGCACCGAGGAAGAACAGCCTCTACACAAGAGGCCAAGGATTAAGGAGGCAGAGCCCTAACGAGTCCTCACCTTTACTCTGTGACCAGCCAGCAGGGGGACCTGGGCAACCCATCCCACGTCCCCCAGGGGCACTAACCTTCTCATCCCCAAGATGAAGGACTAACTTGTGCTCTCTTTTAGCTCAATAAAGAAAAATGGTATCAATCCCTTTCTGCCACAGATCCTTCCCTCCTTCCATCAAGATGAAAAGAAACTGTTCTGGAGGTCTCAGGAAGTTCTAAACAGCACTGACTGAAGGCAGAATGTTGAAGGAGCCCAGAAGAAACACACTGAAGTGATGGAAAGTTTGATAATGACGCCCATGAGCTTATGACAATGAAAATTACTTTTTTTTTTTTTTTAACTCTTGCTAAACTCAGGGCTGAAAGTCAAATCAGAAAAACACTTTCTGAATAGGTATTAGTTGATAACAAGGATGACAGTGCCCAGCTGGCTTTTAATTTCCCCAGGGATGAACAAAAGAATACTTGTTGAGATTTATGAAGTTTCAAAGAGGAAACATGAAAACGATGTCACTTAATTATATTCCCACCTGCCTGCCTGTTGAGGACCCGAAATAAGGTTCCCAGGAAAGAGCTTTTGCAGGATGAAATGGAAGAGAAAACCATCACCAGTGTGCTAATATGACCCGAAGATTCAGGGTAGTCGCTCAGATTGGAAGTGATGTCGAAGCCCATGGGACATGTGGAAATGTCTGGGAACACTGTGACTTGTGACAACCGGGGGAAGGGGTACTACTGGATAGAGGCCAAGAAGACTAGCAACCCTCCTGCAATGCTTAGGGCAGCCCCACACAACAAGGGATTATCTGCTATGAAATGTCAAATAAGGTGGAAAAACCCTGGTTTCGGGATGCCCAGACACTCTTGAGATTCTGGACATGTTCTGAAGTCCTGGCTGTTCTTTAGATCTCTTACTGCAATGGAAATAATTGCCAACAGAAGAGAGTCCTGCTCCCCAGCTCCTCCCTATGGAAAACTGGCCTCCAAACTCTGCAGTGGGAGTGCAAGGTGCTCCTGCAAACGTGGTAGTGAGGGGCCTCAGGACAGAGAGCACCCAGAAGGGAACAGCAGTGGGCCAGGGTCTTGCAGAGGTGTGCTTATTGTTTAGGAAGCCTTTAAGACAAAAGAAGAAGCATATATGACAAAGGATTGAAGAGACTCAGATTAGAGATGAGGACACAAACCCCACGCAATGGTCTGATTTGGGAGAAGCAAAGAAAAGCCAGCTTGAGAGTCTGGGGTAACCAGACCAATGACTGTCCTGGAGAAATCCTTAGAATTTAAAATCTCACAGACATTTGTGTAACTTTCAGTGTTATTCACACAATCCCCCAAACCTCAACTGCAAGAGCACTGAGCGCAAGACCTGGGCAGTGAAGCCACAGTCATTCTCTAGCTGGTCTTCCTGAGTCCCTACCTTTCTGTGCTTTAGCAGGTAAACCCCAAGAGCTCCCTCTAGTAGGCAGAAGAGCCCCACTCCTGGTGAAACACGAACCAGGCATCTCTTCCCCCGAAGAAGTTAGCCACTTCATATGCACCAGTTCCTAAGTCCTTGTATTGGAAGTGGGTTCCCCTGATGAAAGATGCAGGAAATAGAGGCCAAAGAAGCATCCCTAAGAGGTGTGTTCATCACATGACTGTAGAAGATGGTTAACTAGTTGGGCTGAAGACCACATGAAGGGTGTGAGGTGCTAGGGCAATTCTCCAAAGCCCTGATTAGGACAGGGAACAAAGATAGTCTTGTTGGGGCAGGGGGAGAGGAGTGTGCCCTACTAGTTTATTAAACGACATGCATTCCTAATGAGAAAGTCTGCACGTCTTCCTCTGTGCTTCCCAGGGACTGTGGACTTCTGTGGAAGAGGCCAGGCTTAGTCTAGTTTTGGGCTGTTTGCCACAAGCTAGCTACACGGTCACACTCATGACTACAAGATCTGAACAATACACAAGCAAGGCCAGAGCAGGTGATGGGGCAAGGAAGGGATGGATGTGTAAGTTATTTGGATATGGTAGAACTCAGTTTTTATCTTCTAGCCTTGGTAAAAAATCTTGACTTCTTTATGACTTCCAAAGCAGATTTCATGTTCTATTGTGTTCACATATTCTTGACAGTTACAAAAACATCATTTTCCTCTGGAAAGTTGAGGGGTTGTCCCCTCTTCACTCCCACAGTGAAGCACTTATGGATATAACCCAAGACATGTGGCCACAGCAAACCAACCTTGCCTGGGTAATACTTTGGAATACTTGGACTGAAAGATGAATCTCTCCTGGAGAGAGAGACTGAGCCTGTTTGAAAAGGTCAGAGAGAAATAGCTGGGCCTCTTATACCTAAGTCAAACAAGTGCTTGTTGAGAGATGTGAAAGAAATGGATGTCCTCAGAGAGAATATATCTAAGTCTTCAGTTGCAGACCAGGAAGCAATACTTGTCAGCACCTTACAAACTGAGCGACACCAAACTGATGTTCAATGAGTGTTGAGTAACCACGTATGTGTGTAAGTGTACACAGGCATCTCACACACACACAGCCATAGTCACGCGGATTCCTATGCATGTTGGGTCACTAGAAAGGAAGGATTTATCCACAGGCTGGTGAGGATGCTTGCAGTTTTCTGGGGAGCAGAGATGCTAAACCTGATGAGCCTTTTTAAAATTTGTTTGGTTGACGAAATTTTCTCCCAGCCACAGGATTCTCTATCCTTTGCAGCTCACAGTGCAGTATTCATGCCAATTTAAAATTTTGCTATTAAATTTCAGTGGTTCAAATATTTACTCATCTTAATAAAAAATTTGGTTGTCCATATAAAATATAACTGCACACACAAGACTATAAACATTGTGAGTTTAGATTTTTCAGTATTTATCTACTTATTGCAAAAGAGCCATATCTTTTTCATTAAATAATCAATCATCACATTAGTACAATACAATTTTACATTTTTAAATATACTATATATGTTAAGGATAAGGGGTAAAATTTTCTTCCTTTGTAATATCTGTTCAAGAGTTTAATGGATTAGGAGATTAGTTTAAACCTTGAGGAAAAGTACAAATTCATCTCATTAGGATATTTCTACCAAGCATTTCTTAAGGCTATAGTTTAACATTTGGTTTCAAAAAGAAAGAAAGATTTCATTTAAAAAATAATTTAGTGAATTACATTCTTTCATAACTTCCACCCTAATTAGTTACAAAGATAAGTCTAGATTCTTAGTTTTGTGTACTAATTTACATTTATATTTAAAGATTAATTTTACTTGTATCTTAAAACAAGAATTTTATGTTGGAAAATGAGAACTAAATACATTTGTATAAAGGCAGTAAATGTCCCATGGCCAATGCTCTGTCTTAATATTTTCTACCATAATAAGAAACAGGTCTCCGCAGAGCGAGACTGGTTATTAAGGTTCACCTTTCCTGAAGAACTGTGGTCTGCAGATCTGAAGAACACATAGAAACAACTTGATTTCTCTTTTTTTACAACTGTACCAGAACTTCACAGCTACCGTGATAGTATGAACACATGAAAAAATGACTTCACTCAAACAGGATTTAGAAAAGTCGGGGTGACCTCAGGGCCAGGGCACCACCTGTGTGGTGAGGTTTACAGTCGTTCGATAATGGAGAGTGTGTGTGTGCACGTACGTACGTGTGTGTGTGTGTGTGTGTATATACAGATATCTATATATATAAATAACCATTTTCAGTCCTTTACAAGCCTGTAAATATGATGTTGTGCTCCATGTTCACTATTTGAAACTTCAAATACACAGGCCATGCAGAGGAGAGTTTCTTGTGTATCCCTGTTTGTTACCACCTGTTTAAAAGAAAGAAAAAGGTACAGTGTATCACACCATATAAATGAAGTCACAGCACACCTGTGCCCCCAGAAATGCGATATAACTGGAGAGGAGCAGTCGAAAGTCTGATTTGGTGGATCAGGTATCTGTCTGGTCTCTCACACATACGGAAAACTACAGGCCTCCCTCAAATGACCTGAGCCTGATACCATATGGACGAAAGATTTCACAGGCAAGGCTTCACCCAGCTCCTCTGAGCCTGAGAAGCGACTACAAAAGTAGGTCAGTTTGGATATTTGGATTTGTTTTTTTAGCAGATTTCTTTATTGTCACTGGGATTTCTATTATTCTGTCCCATAGGGCAATCATTTATCCTACCGTTACTGTTTCCTATGTTACTATTTTTTTTTTTTTTTGGTACCGGGAATTGAACTCAAGTCCTTGCGCTTGCAAGGCAGGCCACCGAACCGCTGAGCTAAATCCCTGGCACCCTATGTTACTATTTTAAAGTGACAAATAACAATAGAAATTTAGGGGGCAAAATGTGGTGTTAAGATACATGTATATATTGAGGAGTTTTGGTTAAATTAAGCTAATTAACACACTCATCACACGTCATATAACTTTTGTGGTGAGAGAATTTAATATTTTGTTTCACAACAGCCACTGACAGACACAAAGCTCCATGGGTGTGTTGCTCACCACCATAGGAACCAGCAGTTCCTGGACTCAGTGAGGTATCTGCTGCATAAAGAGCGCTAGTGCGGGTAGGATGAGGGCCAGTGAAGATCTCTTCCCTGAACACAGAATTTGTCTCCCAAACGCACCCTGCATTACCCATCTGCTGCCCTTCTTGAGTCATTCCTTCCATCCTCTCCTCTTCCTCCTCCTCACACCGGCAGCCTACGCCTCACTCAGACCTTGAGATCTCCGGCCCATTTTCCTGGGGCCCCTGTCCCTCCACAGCCGGCAGCCTCCCCACATCACCTCACCGTCTCAGGTCCCTGTGCCATCCCCAGGAAGAACCTTCTAAAAGCAAATACAATCAAATGCCCCACCCAAAATTCCTCAGGGACTCTGAATTTTGTGTCTGAAAACATTTTAAATCTGAAAGCCTTGCCTGGCTTGTCTAATTTAAATTTGCCAATAGATCAGGCTGCTTTAGCCCTAAAGTTGTTCTTGCCCATAAAGCTTCCAAGTTTATGGTCTTGAACTAAAGCTCTGATTTTCCCTATGCACTTGTGATATATCTAGCTGGA
>NW_022900928.1:16643882-16657867 GCF_012274545.1 Fukomys damarensis
AGTATTCATTTCATCCAGTGTACTATAAATTCCTGAAGAACTGGGACAGTATTTCCCAGTAACTAGTTTAGCTTGGCAGACACAGTATAGTCACTTAATATTTGCTGAATGAATGGAAATTCACACAACAGACAACATATACTGAGTGCTTACTATACAACTACTGGCTATTAAATGCTTTACATAGATTGTCTCTTAGGGCATTATAACTGTGAGTGCATGCTATTATTATTCCCCTGTGACAGAGAAGAAGCTGCGGGGTTAATCTGCTTGAGCTTATGGATGCCTATTTACTGGCAGATCTCCCTCAACTGTTTCTTCCTCAGGCAGCCTCCCCCAACCCCCAGAAGTAGGCTGAATCCTGTTACCCATATGCGCTCAGTGCTGCATCCTTTGGCCAGATGCCAGCTACATTTCCCCATTCACCGAATGGTGACAAGATAAATGCCTGCCTCCCTTGTCAGACCCCAGGATGGCTGCCCTACCTGTCCAGTTCACCACAGTGCCCCCAACACCTGACACCTAAGGGTTGCTGATAAATCTCAAAAATGCATGTTTATCCACCAAGGTACCATCTTTGAAGCATCATGTGCTTCCATGGTGCCTGCTTCCCAAGCACACCACAGCCACTGCTGCCTGCTATCACAATGGCCTCCTTACCTGCCTTTTTCACCCTATCAGGCCACGAGTTACAATATGGTACTGAACTGTGTTTTATTTGCTCTGTTTCCCAGCAGCTAATTCGATCTCCTTTTGGCTTAGCTGAATGAATTAAAAAATTCTCAGTGGTCACCACTTAAGTGGAGAACGAAATGTGAGTATCTTGTTTGTAAATGCAGGCAGAACCTGAGTTCGGAAGGCCTTAAATGACTTACCCAAGGTCATAAGGTTGACTTGGGTCTGAAGCCCAGGTCTTCTGATTTCACAATCATAAAAGATCTTGCAAAGTGTCTTTTCTGTCAATTCAAGTCTTAATCTGTACCTGTCATTGGCTCTATGGCCTTGGGTAGCTCTAACACTATACTCATAGAAATGATCCCATAGTTCTGCAGTGAGAATTTCAGAAAACAACATTTATAAAGCCTTTAGGGCACAGTGCCTGAAACTTTCGTCTTCTCACAAACTACCTAGAAAATAATATTTCTAGATTTGTCTTCATGATTGAGATTTCAAAGGAGAAATGAAAACAAAAAATGTTTCAATCAGCCTGTATGTCTGAACGTTACCTCAAAAGACAACAGAGGCAGGCATGATAGTGTACACCTGCAGTCCCAGCACTCAGGAGGCTACGACAGGATGATCACCTTCAGTGAGGCCAGCCTGGCACATAGTAAGTTCAAAGCCAGCCTGAACTATTGAGTGAGAATACAGTAGAAATACTTGGCCAACTTGGCTCAACTGCTATCTCTGTTCTATTCTGTTCTGTCATCACTAGGATGCTCAGATGATTTTATTTTCATAATCCAGGAGTGCTGGCTTAATTTCTGAATTTCTAAGACTACATCTTTTCTAGTGGGTATTTACTGACACCTCTGCACCCCACACATCACAGAGATGTATTTAACTGCTCAATGACTCATTTCGAAGTTAATCTAACCCCAGGAGATCCCTGAACAGGTAGGCCAGCTGAAGTCATGCGTGCTCTTCCTGACAGTTACCTGGTCTTTGTGGGAAACAGGTGCTGTGTCGTTTTCTGGTCATATTTATTCCAGCTGAGATCTCGAGGTCACGTGTCAGGGACTGAGGTATCATCGGGAAGGAGGAAGCTAGCTGTGCACTTAGAGAGTTCTGGTTCTACTATTTAAAGGCCACAGGAGGATGTCCACTTCCAACTGCTTGCCAGAGTGCTACAGTGCTGCTGCCTCATTTCTAAGTAGCAGCAGAAAGCACCTCTGTGACCAGTCTCCCTGGTCCCTGCCAGCACCCACGCTGTGGACTGCTCTGCTTTCACCAAAAGACCATTAGAGATGAGAATACTAATAAACAGCACTGAAAGAACAGGTATTCTAAAACTTCCCCCAGATTGCTGGTCTCTAAATTTTAGAAGCAAAGGGCTCATTTGAGAATCTACTGACATTCTCTCCCTAGAATACACAAAACACCTATGCTAAGCCTATGTTGGCCAAGTGCAGGCCAATCATGTATCTGTGAGCTCTGGGACTCCCCAAGGCTCCTCTGCTAGTCGCCTGTCATTGTGGTTCAGTCCTGGCTCCACACTACCACTATCTGAACAGCTTCAGAAACAAAAAAAAACATGATGCAGGGCCCCAGTTCTGGATTCTGATTGTATTTATCTGGAGTGGTACCTTGACCTCAGATTTTTAAAAAGCCTTCTGGAAGGATCTAACATACAAAAGATTTTAATTTTTAAATCTGATCTATTTAACAGTGGCATAGGGGAGCAAGCTTCTATTGACTCATGTAAGTTCTTGTTAAATATTAAGTTACTTTGTGAGTTGGACAACCCGAGTTTGAAATTGCCTAGGGTGGGGGGTATTTATACCATGGTAACAGGAAAAATGTAAAGGTATAAAACAGGTTTCTGGAATGGGGTGGGGAGCTTGGGAAAGGTGGTTTTTTAAAAACCAATGTATTACTGATTGAGAGCCACTGCCCTAATGGAACCAAAACAACAGGTAAAGAATTCCTATTGTAAGTCTTCTAGTTCTCAATCCTCATGAAAAAGAGTAATAAAGCAGGCCTTCACGGGGCTGAGTATCTGACCACAATACGGCCTTTGTAGCAAAACTGTTTCCACAAAGTTTGAGGTTCTTTTTTTGGGGTGACATTTTCCCTTCAGTTTAATCAAGTAATGTTATTTTTTAAAAACAAGCCTTGTGAAACTCATTACTGCATTTTTATAAGTATATTTTGAGAACAACATCCTTCTTAATAACTTTTTGAAGTTCTCAAGTGAAGTCCCCAAGAGAAACATGTTTCAAAGTTAAATATCGGAGGAAACACCACATATACACACCCCACTGTTCACGGGTCACTGGGGCTTCCCTTCAGGGACCTTGAGTACTTGCTGTCTCTCCCATTCCCTCCAGCTACCTATTAAGTTTGGGCCATATTTTTCAGTCTACAAAGGACATTTTCTTTCAGTTCCTAGTCACTGCACTCCATTCTAATTTATATTTCAATATATATGCTTATATGCCTCTACTTTCTATTTTAGGGAACATTCCTTCTTTCAAGGTCTTGGAAATCCTTCATGAAATGAGTCAAGGTATGTTTGAAGTACGACCCTATCAATCAGCCTTTGTTTTACTTATGGTATCTATTCCACATAGCTGATGAGACAAATGTGACTAACACTAGAATTTTGTAGGGGAACTTAAAATGCACATGCCTGAGTCCTACCCTCAGAGATCCTGACATAATTCACCTAGGACACAGCCTGATGTTTATAAGGTCCCCAGGTCTTTTCAATGTGCAACCCAGAGTTGATAATCCAGGGCCACCACTTTTGTCACCCACCCAAATTCCCATTCTGCCAGCTCAGTAATCCCAGCCAGGTGAGACCCCTTCCCTTCTATGGATTCCAGACCAAATGTGGCCCAAGTGCTTATAGAGGCTGTGAATCAACTGTTAGTGACCATGGAGGGCCCAGGTGACAGTCATGTTCCCTTGGCCAGAGTCTCAATGCCTCCCCAGCCTACTTTCCTCACAGTCAACAGGAGTCTGCCAAGATAGGAAAGAGACAAAACCGTTACCAATAAAATTGTGAAGTTTTCCAAAACACTGTTCATCATATATTTCTCTGGTAAGTGTTTGAGCTTGTGGATGAAGTTGATCATATATTCACACATTGGGGAGCGGTTTATTCGGTATACAAATCGGCCATTCTCGAACCTTGCATACTCCGTCTAGGAGGACAAAAGGATTTGAACATGTTCACACTTGTGACTTCAAAATGCCAGGAACAGCCATTGCAGCCATACCTTGGTACTTGACTGCTTTGAAACTCCTTGAATTTCGTACTTCACACCTTTTTTTTTGGGCGGGGGGTACCAGGGATCGAACTCAGGGCCTGGCGCTTACCAGGCAGACGCTGTGCCACTGAGCTAAATACTTGGCTCCTAATACATTTTGATGCAAAAATTTTGTCTAGGTTTTGTCAAGCTAAAACTTGTCAGTGTTGATGTGACTTGCTGCTACCCTTCCTAGCCTATACAATGTTTGTTACTTAGTTAAAACAAAAAACAAAAAACTTAACTGCAAATTATGCCATATATACAATCCACTATTTTTCTGGAATTAAAAAAAAAAGGTAAAAAGATGGTAGCTAATGAATATTTTCATTATTTTTTTTATCAGTACATTTGTGGTACCTAATGTTTATATGCCTTGTGGGAAACTGGTACATAAAAAACAAAACAAAACTTGTAGCATCCTGCTTAGTAATTGTCTACCTGAAGGAGATCTGTGAGAATAAGGCCCAGAAAGTTAGAACTGTTCAAAGAAACTAAAGAAACCCTTCTCTGTGATAAGCCCTCCCAAACTAACAATAGTACAACTCATTTCTCAAACGCAGGAAAAACCGGTTACTTTGAACTGATTTTGAGGCCCTGGATAGGGAGAGGAAGTAAGGAAGGAAAGAGGGAAGGACTAATCTACACACAGTTTGGAGACTCCAAGAAAGTTCTTAAATCCAAGAAATACTTCCAGATAATTAAAATGACCAAAAAAAAAAAAAAGAAAAGGACTTTATAAGCTCCATAAAGAGCAGTGAGAAGGAAAATACATCTAAAATTATGGGACAAAATAAAATTTTATTTGATGAAACTTAGTGAAGCAGTCTCATATTTCATCATTAATAATGAAAAACTGCAGAATAGGTACACATTAAACAATTTTTTAAAAGACCCACAAAAGAAAACCAAATCACAAAGAAATAAAAGAAAACCAGGAATGAGAAATTAATAATGATAAAAGCTCAAATCAATGAAACAAATTTAAAATGTGGACAGAATGCATTTTAAAACTGGTTCTTTAATAAGTCACACATGTGTAAATACTGAATAGTTTCTCTGATGTGAATAATCTGCAATAATACATAAGATCCTAATAAGATTACTGACATTTAGAAATGGGAAGAAAGGAGCTAAAGGTGTAGGGAAGGTGGGATGGGTAGGGGAAGGGTAATAAGGGAAAAGAAAAAAATGAGATAATGAAAAGATGGAAATAAAGTGTTTGCAGATGGGGAGGGGAGGAGGGGGTGAAGGGAGGGCAAGGGTAAGGGGAAAAAATGAGAATCAAGACTTGTCATGTGGAGGTACAAGATCCCAACAATGAATATAACTGTACTGTATCCCTAAAATGTACCAATAAACTCAATTAAAGCTGAAAAAAAATTAAAAAAAAACTGGTTCTTTAAAGAAAAAAACTGTACTGTACCTAAAATGTACCAATAAACTCAATTAAAGCTGAAAAAAAATTAAAAAAAAACTGGTTCTTTAAAGAGACAAAATAAACTCTTACACACTTAAAAAAAGGAGAAAAGAAAGAAAAGTAGCAAAACAGCAATTACAGTAGAGATTAGAAGAAGGTATGACACATAACTTTAGGGGAACAAAGCAACAGAGAGAAAACACACACTGCAAACACTGAACCCTAAAAAAGCAGAGGATGCCGAGAACACTACCTGTGGAAAGGACAAGGATTAGGTACCTGTTTAGCGATCGACCCCTGGAAAGGAGATGGAGGTGTCGAAGGACACGATGTTACAGTCAGGCAGGGTGAGCTCAAGCGATCTGATTTACATTGGTGACTACGCTAACACCAAGGTGTTTGGTTCTTGAAAAATGCCAAGCAAGACTTTAAGGGTTGTCACCACAAAAAAGGGACTACATATGGGAATTAGCTCAATTCCGCCACTCCACAATGTATGCGATATTTCAAAATATTACAATGTACGTGACGAAATTAATTTGTTCATTAAAATTAATTAATTAATAACATGCTAAAAAAGGCACGAAGATCAAATTGTTTCACAGGAAAGCTTTATGTAACTTTTAAAAGAAGTTATTAACAATTTCAACTATGATAGGCCTCCCAAAAGATAACATCTCAATTCTTTTTATGAAGTAAATGCACATTCAATATTGAAATTTGATAAAGAGATTATAAAAAAAAAGTATAGCCTAATATCTACCTCTTAGAAGATGTAAAAATCTTACATGAAATAT
Source organism: Fukomys damarensis (assembly GCF_012274545.1). NCBI lineage: Eukaryota > Metazoa > Chordata > Mammalia > Rodentia > Bathyergidae > Fukomys > Fukomys damarensis. Next base: position 16,650,074 of record NW_022900928.1, read on the forward strand.
CGGCAAGCAGAGGCAGCAATGTATCTGAAGTGAGGTTTTCTTCAGAGCACTGCGGGGTTCAAATTCACAAGCTATACTGACTCAGCCTATGTGAAAACCTGGAGAAAAATCATGTGGCAAGAACTGCCGAAAGGTCACTGCAAAAATAACTTAGCTATTCCTAAGAAAAATCCCAGGTAAAACAGAAAAGAAAGCAGTTTAATATAAAAGGCAACAGTAAGTACAATACTAAATGGCAAACTGCCAAAAACCATCGCTAACATCATAGCCACACAAGGAGACCTACCATCACCGTTTCTTCCAGTGTGTGGGTCAGGTTTTTAAATTACTGTTTCTCATTTTTCATTTAACTCTCCCCTTTAATTTCCAGTCAGTCTCTAAATTCCATTCACAATTCTTACTGAGGCTAGCTCCTGATACCTACACTTAAGTGACAATCAAATCTACTCACTTGGAACTTTGGCTTTACTGACCCAATCCCCACCCACCCTGAGTTCAGCAAGACGAGAGAGCCAGGCCTTAACAAACACCTTCCCCACAAGGCATCCTCTCTCACAGTGCAGTGAAAAGCCTCTGCCACTGTCAGACTAGACTCCTAGTCCTAAGAGGTCTGGACCTACTGCAAACTAAGAGCACGCATTAACAAGGACTGACTGGGGGGCAGGTAGAAGACACTGGAAAGGACAACTTTTCTGGGGGGATGGTAATGGGTACTGAATTCAGGACCTTGCACTTGGGAGGCAGATATCATGGAAAGCACAACTTTAAAGGGAACAACAACAGGAAATCCCAACACTATGGGAGGCAGAGGCAGGAGGATCACAAGTTTGAGCCCACAACAGGCAACTTAGGGAGACTCTGTCTTAAAATTAAAAAAGGCTGGGAATGTAACTCAATGCAAGGGTCTTGGGTTCAGTCTCTACTACTGCAATCAATCATCAATCAACCAAATAAATCCTGATAATACAATCATGTAATTCTTTAATAGGAGAGAGACAGAAAGGTAAAAGCTGTAATATAGAATTAAATGCATTTAAAACAATTAAAAGGAAGAGAATGGAAATGGCAAAAAGCAACAATATCAAACTCAAGATGCTAGCGTTTTAGAAGGCAGCTGCCAATCAGCTGCGGACCACACTGAGAGTTCTCCACAGTGCCTAGGTGTGCCTGGACCTGCGGGTCAGTGCCAAGGCCCATCTTGACCCACTTCCCTCCCAGAGGCCCCAGGAAGCTTCACAGCAAGGTGACCAGGTAGCTGGATGGTGCCAACTCTGGACACAGAGGGGGCTTCCTACCGGCTTTCAAGTGCTTCCGAATCATTCTGCCTTACAGAAGTAACAGAGGAAAGACTGAGGAAAGGGTAGGGAAAGGAGAAATCAAAAAGTGCAACTCTCTGCTTCTATGAACTTGAAGGAAAGGCAGCTGCTGCTCTGGAATTAAGTTTCTGATCTGCAGAGACCAACTTACCTCTACTTTTTCTACTACTTGCTTCCCAAAGGAGCACACTTTGGTGGAACAGGTGACCGTCATATTTTCAGAACTCTCATATTGACTGGTTACACCATAAAAAGCCCCAGCATCATCTTGAATATTGCAGTTTAGGTCAGCCTGTTGGAAAGGAAATGGGGTGGGTTATTTTCTCATTCAGGTGTCATAGTGACAAGCAGTAGTACCAGGGAAAGGTGCCCAGGGGCTTGGGAGGTGGCTCAGAGATGCCCCTCTAGAAACAAGTGTCCAGCGGTCACTTTCCATAGAGGGTGCTGACCTGGAAAGTCCTTTCTGGAAATCACCTGCTCCTTGTATCTATTCTGTTTTACTTTCTTACATTCAGTGACAGAAAAACATTGTTTCTTGCAACAAAATATCCACAGGTCTCTGAGAGGGATGCATGCAGAGAGCAGGATGTGAATTCACATTCACTAACTTTTAGAGCCTGAAAAAGAACAAGACTATGAGACTTCCCAGCCAACTAGCCATGTGTTATGTAAGTCAAACAGAAACTTTACTAGAAATCCCATCATATGGAGTGGGAAAAATGTCTCACAAAGACACACTAAATAAGTGCCACACATTCCACACACTTTTCTCAAGTACCTGATGCTAGATCCTCAACAGGACTTGGCTACAACTTAATGTTGGGACATAGGTACATAAAATAACTACCAGATGGGTAGATGGTAAATACTGCATCACACACGCCAGAATGCAAACAATGGAAGGCAATGCTTCCAACAAGGGCACAATCAAGGGATGGTTAAGATGGCGACATGCAGAGAAGGGCTGAGGGAATGGTGGGAAGAACCCAGAATGGCGGTGAGAATAAGTAAGGGTGCGGATTGTGTATGGTCTCTGCAGAGGACGAGGTCTGTTGGAGATGGGGCCGCTGCAGTATTAGGGTCACCGCTATGATCTGAACATGTCCCCCAAATTTGTGTGTTGGAAACTCAATCCCCTAAGCAACAGCGTTGGGTGACGGAGCCTCTTGAGAAGTATGTAGGATTCTGCTCTCACAAGCTAACTAACAATGGCTCCCAGGAACAAGCGGCCTCTCTCTTACCCTTCTGCCTTCCACATTGTGAGACTGCAGTGAGGCTTCATCAGATGCTGGCTCCTCGAACTTGGCCTTCCAGACCCCAGAAATGTGAGGAATAGATTTCTGTTCTTCTGTCTGTGGAACCCCATCTTAGCATCACAGTGGCAGCCTGTCACTAACTACCTACTCATTCCCTCCCACATACCAGGCACCGTGTGGAGAGCTGCGGAGAAGAGTGAGCAAAGACTGGGCCAGTGCCTGCTGTCCTGGGGCTAATGATTTAATAAGGCAGGCAACAGGGTGAGGGGCAGCCGCACCAAGAGAGGCACAGGGGGACAGGAACAAACAGTGGGGAGGAACTCTCGGATGCTCTGCAGCTTGGATCCAAAGAAAGAGGATGTGGTTAGGCAAGAATAGCATTTCCTAAAAGAGAAACCAGCCCCGCAAAGCAGGACTGCAAAAGGGTAGGTGGGATGGAGACAGTGAAGGAGAGCGCATGGCACAGGAGCTGGGAGAAAGGAGGGTCAGGTCTTCCATTCTGAGACCAAAGGGAACGAGGAGTTCCCAGCATACAGGATAGCAGCAGTGACTGCTAATGTGATCAGATCCGAGAGCCATCTCTAACCGTAATTTGGAGAAGACTGGGAAGAGAGAAAGAATGTGAATGTGTGGACACAGAAATGCAAGCCAGTACCACCATCCAAATGCAAGAGGATGATATGTGGAATAGAATAATGGCTCTTGAGACAGGTAGGTGGATTTGATACTCAAATGGGACTTTCTATTTTGTGAGAGTCAGCACAGTTGGACTAGCTAACTTCAATACCTCGTCAGGTACTAACTACCATGAAGATACGAATCATCCCGAATATTTTTATTTTTTAATCCTATATATTTTTAAATAAAGACTTGCATTTGAATTTCTTTTTTTGCATTGAATACAGGAACATGTCCACCCCCTTTGGCAAAACTTCACGTTTTCTGCCTTAAAAGAGAGAACCATGTACTCCATACATTCCCCTGTTCACCTCATGCGCCAAGAAATCCCAAGCTCAATTTACTGTTTGACTACAGTAATTCCTGGTCCCAGATGCTTCTAACAGTCTCTAACAACTAGTGCGACGCTCCTTTCACTGGTTTCCAATCTGCTGCTCCTTGCTCTTGTCTGGTTTTACACCATTCATAAATGTAGTAAGTGGTCTCATATTTTGCTCTTTGGAACCGCACGGGGCATCAGTCATAAATAAATAATGGCATCCACAGGTACATTCCTCTCACTTTCAAAGGTTTAACCTTTTGCTCTACAGAAGAGTAGCAAAGTGGGAAACAAGGCCTTTCCCTGGCTGCAATCGGCGCCTGGCTTCCCAAGCTGCACTGTAGCGGCCAGAGAGAAAAGCACCCTGACATCCAGACACCGGGGAGCTGGGAGCACAGATTTGGCAGCAGGCTGCACCCACGGGAGCTGCAGGAACCACCAGGGCCCCGTTCTGATCACCTCCTGGGCCATATGGCCCTACAAGTGTTAAGAATCTGTGGTGGTGGGATTATCAGCGATGTTCTTTTTATCAGCTGGGACTTACATGCTCTTTCTACTATAAAGTTTGTCAAATGATCTCAGCATTTTTTAAAAACTAAGTTTCAGTGTATATGCTAAGTAAAGGGGACAGAAATTTGTAAAACGGGTGTAAAACTTCCCTTCTACCTATGAAATTGTCCACCTCATCAGAAGTAACCGGCGCTCTCCATCTCTCTAGGTCCTCTGAGAGATACTTAGTAGATATTCAAGAGTATATATTTTTTGCACAAACAGCACAACTATATTCACTTTTCTAAATCTTGCTTTATAATAATCCATCTTAAAACTTGAATAATACTGACATCTGGACAGTCATTTAAAAAATACAAACAGCTCCACCATAAATTATGTTCTCCTGGTTAGTATTTAGGATGTTTTCCAACAATGCAGTAATAACAAATTTATGTTGAGCAGGAAAGGTGGCTATCAGTTATTTCTAAAAAAACTTCAACTTTAAGAAACTTGTAGCTTTGAAAAGGAGTAATAGTGTTATGAAGACTTTGTGTGTTAATATTGTAATTTAAACAAACTTTAAAAAATATCAAATTGTTTTGAAAGACTGGTCAAGGACCCAAGCAATTTGGTGTTTGTGGTGTAAGAAGGGACATATGGGAGGAAACACAGGAAGTAAATGATGGGAGCGAGGAGGCAGGAAAGTAAAGAGTGAAGTCATTATTAAAAAGTATCAATCTCAGCCTGCATGGGGGCACACACTTTAATCCCAGCTCTCTGGAAGGCTGAGGCAAGTCTGTGACATAGTGAGACCCTGTCTTAAAATAAATAAAAAACAGGGATGAAACCTCAGTACAAAAGCACTGCGTTCAATCCGTAGTTCTATAAAGAGAAAGTGTCAGCCTCCAGTTACTTAAAATACACAAAATAAACTGAACACACAATTTCAGACCATTAATCATTAACCAAGTTTAGGCTGGTATTCAGCACAGTCCTGAGCTGCTAAAGATTTCATAACTGTCACATTTCCATCCTTATGAGTTTGTCTGCAGAAGTCAAAGTAGCTGTCTGGTAGCAGTGGCAAATTTGACAACTAAAGTGGATCATTATTTCTATTAGTAATCGGCACTCTGTTTCAGCTGTTTAAAACTGCAAACACAGACTACAAAAGGAGAAACAGAATGAGAACTGAAGTAACCAAGTTCTTTATCTTCCCCATCACTGGGTGATGTGATTGCTCTCACACACATCTGTTTTAAGGAGTGGAAGACGTAGCGCAATGGGGGCTGTTGACTAACTGCACCTGAAGCCTGTTGGAAGGATTCCAAACCACCAAGACCTTCCTCTGGAAATGGATTCTACTTTGTATCCATGTGGATCACTAAAGGATAAGTAATACTGGATCCAAACGGAAACTTGATTGTATCAACCATACCGCTTGGTAGCTACCAGGAGATTGTTGTGATGTATTTTTGGGTGTGTGTGGGTGGGTCAGGGATGTGTGGCTCTTGCCTCTCAGGTGCTGTTCCACTGCTCTGCTCCCTGGCTGCCAAAAATTAAGCAGCTTAGCTCCACTACACTCTTCTACCATGCCTGTCTTGTAGCCAGCTTACCGGGACTAAGCTCCTGAACTTCAATTATTTAGGACTTTGACAACAAAGGATTTGAGGAATATTTTAATCAATGACATTAATTAGCACTGTGGGTACACTGTAATGATAAAAAGATAGTTTGTTTTTTTTTGTACCGAGGATTGAATTCAGGACCTTGTGCTTGCGAGTCAGGTGGCAGAACCACTGAGCTAAAATCCCCAGCCCTATAAAAAAAGTAGTTTTAAAAAATAGTTTGCTATTTTTTATAAAGAATGGTTTTACCCTACAGATAACTTGGTAGTGGGCTGTATCTGGGTCAGATAAGTTGAAGCACCTTACCTCTGCTTCACCACTCTCTCAGAACTCCCAAACAATGTGAGCCCAGTTTTAATCTGGAAGAGGTGATCTGTGGCTATGATGACATGAATTATGAAAAGTTACTAAAGAATATCCATTATGAAAACCTACTGCCAGAAACCATGTCACCAGAATTGTAGCATCACAGTTTTACTTCAGTATGTCTCCTGAAACTGGCTCTGTAAATCTGCTAGTGAACCAGCACCCAGATGAAGACATAGAAGTCCCCCAGATATGCTCCCTCTGGGTCACAATCACCCCCAGACCTCAAGGATGACCATGATCCTAAAGCATTATACCTTAGCTTTTGTTGAACTTGTTTTGTAAATACATGGACTTGTATAGTGTTTAGTTTTGTTTCCCAACCACTTTATCTGTCTTATCTTGTTTCCCCACCACAGATTTATCCATGTGCATGCTCGTTCCTTCATCCTCATTATTGTTCATTCCGCTGAACAAAAATGTCTTGATCTGTCCATTCCATTACTCTCGGAGATTTGTGGTGTCGCCAAATTGCACCTACTATGAATGTTCGCGGGTGTCCTGTGTGTTTCTGGGGGGACTGTGAGTGCACAGTCATGAAGTCCATGTGCATCTTAGCCTTCTTGTAGGTAAGAGGAATCGATTATTCTTGAATTATTTTGCTTTTTTTCTATTTTTCATATTACGATTTGGGGGAAGTTTATACTTAAATGTCAGTATAAACTTAACAGGTTACATTTTAAAAGGCTCCCCAACTAATGGTAAATAACCAATCTGCTACCACAACTGCTATGGAATCGCCCTTGAACACGGAAAACAATCATGCAGCCATCCAATCACATTGTAGCTGCTCTTCAGAAATTTTCTAGGAGGAGATATTTTCATGTGGAAGATAATTATCTGTCAGCTGATGAGATCAGAACCATTCCAGAAAGAAATTCGGTCACTGACTCCCATGGAGCAAAAGTAATACCAAAGAATACTGGCATAAAATCAACAACCACGGAGGTGAGCTCTGCAGAGCTCAATGCTCACCATCTGACCACCCCACCCAGCTGAAAAGACAGGGTGGAAGCAAACCTATTTCTTGTCCTTTTGAAGGCAAGAAAATAAGAAAGAAATGCACTGATCTTAGATTCAAATTATTTCTGCTTGATCAGCTTTTATCGACCACGGACCATGAAGTGTATTCTAAAAGCAAATACATACAAAAATCCAAGGAACACCTAAAACCCAGAAAATGTATCTTCTGTGCGCACACACACACACACACACACACACTGAACACAGGCCATATTCTGCACGGAGAGGGCCAGGTCTGAAACACTCACCAATGTGGGTGAGGAGGCAGGCATGCAAGGGGACGGCCCCTTCTAGGGAAGGTCCCAGCCTGCCCACGTATGAATCATGAATCAAGTTCACAGGCTTTCTTCTACCTTCCAATGCAGAAAGCCTTTGTATACCTTCCAGACCTGCACTGCCCAATGGATAAATTCTCAGGCACAGGAAAACATTACTTCACTGACTCTACTGGATGTCAACTGTTTCATAGCTCTCCTTCTTATCAAATGTTCTTTCTCATGTGGCTGTCACAAATGGCTGCAAATTTAGCAGCATGTAACACTAACTGATCTTGTACTTTGGTAGTCAGAATTCAACTTGTCAGGCTAAGACCAAGGTACTGGATGGAGGGCTGTTTCTTTCTGGAGGCTCTGGGAGCCTTGCCTCTTCCAGCTCTGAATTTGTTTTGCTTCCATCTTCCACCATTTTTTTTTTTTTTTTTTTTTTTTTTTTTTTTTTTT
>NW_022900928.1:16658149-16666232 GCF_012274545.1 Fukomys damarensis
TTTTTTTTTTTTTTTTTTTTTTTTCTGGTACCAGGCATCAAACTTGGGATCTTGTGCTTGTGAGGAGGGCAGCAGCACCACTGAGCATTTCTCTGGCTCTCCATCTTCCACTTTTAAATTGAGTCCACTCAGGTAATCCAAGAAATCCACCTGAAGATTAGCAACACTACCTCGCCTTTGTTATGCCACCTGACATATTTATGGGTACCATGGATACAGACGCCATGTTCCTTGGGAGCCATGATTCTGCTGACATCTGGTGAGTCCCGATTGTCTCCCTGTGACTTCTATCCAGATCTGTCTTCACAGAACCAAGAACCTTTCTATAGGACAACTCTGCAATTCTCTCACTTCCCCCTAACCTCCCCCTTCTGCTCCCCTCTACATGCAAAGGGCTTTTCATGTCCTAGCTGCTTCCCACAGTTCAAGTTCTGCATGTACTTTTATTTTTAAGCCTCATCCTGTTTCAGCTTTCCATTCCTTCTAGTCCAGAAATCTGTGAGTGCTGCCTCTTAACTGTCACTATCACACCTCGGAAATCTGACTGACACGTGGATGGCAGGGTCTCCTTTTTCCCATCTTGGTCCACAGAGAATATGACTGGTGCCCATGGGCCACTGGGAGGAGACAACACACACAGAACACCTCTGTGAGCTGTAATGAGCTGTACAGATGAGAGTTGTTAATAATACCAACAGTCACTGCTATTAACTTGTCAATTTGAAATATGGACCAGGACAGAGGCTCTGGTCAAATCTACAGAGACCGTGCTCATTATAGACAATGGTTCATAATAAACACGATGAAAATGGTCACAATGGACTCCGCCTGAGCCCTGACCCATATCTGTCAGCGTGTGGCACAGACACAACACTGGCTTTTTCTGACTTGTGAGCTTATGACAAGTTTCCACATTGGGTCTCATACAAAATTACCATCCTTTCCACAAAGATATGTGTGTAGACAGTAGAGTTCTTCCTGGAAATAAGGCAACTGTTAACACATGTTGAATGAATTAAAGGCCTTAGTCTGTTTACAAGTTGGGCCTGGAAGACATGTTAAGGTGGAAGCACAGGCAGAACTCAAAGGCAAGCATAGGACCGGACAGCATCGGAGAGAAAAGAAACAAAACTCACCACCCCAGGTTCCCCTCCTTCACTCCTCGCTCCCACAACTGAAGTAAGTCACGCTCAAGAGGGCCCAGTGCTTCTCTAAAATGTCTCACTCATTAATCCTGCTTATTTGAGGATATGTTCCACTCTTTAATGGCATAGTTTCCTCTTTCAAAGGTCTTAAAATACAATCTTTCCCATTTCATGCAAAGGAAAATGGAGGCCTAGCCCAGGTGTGTAGGATCCAGATTCCTAGGGTGAATGAGGGAGGGGCGGGGCAGGAGGATCAGGAAGTGAAGCCAACCCAATGCTACCAAGGAAGGGTGGGAGGGTGCTGCTCACCCAGCAGGCGCATCAGCTGATGGACAACTGCTTCGGCACAGGCTTCTCTGGGGAGGAGCCTTTCTGAACAAAGGGAAGCAGATAAGCCCTAAGGCCATGGGAGGGAAGGAGCAGAGGTCAGGAACTGGCTGGGGACACTCCCTTCCTACTCATCCCTCCCTTCCATTCCACGAGGGCTTGGGAGGGCTAGGCAGGCGGGAATGACTTGGTCACAAAAATGAAAACATCATGAGGATTGTCCCCAGCTAGAGACAGCATAATAGGCACTGATGGATGCAAGGAGACACAGGCGTTTTTTCAAACCGCCACTTTGAACCTCTCCTCTGCATCCTCTCTGAGACATGATCAAAGGACCAAGATTTCAAATTGTGAAGCAATTTTTTCCAATGGCAGCATCTGGCTCCTTGGCAGGCAGCACCGGGAGCCAGGCCCTGCTGTGGGCGGGCATCCAGGCCTGCCACATGGTGAGGCTTGGCCAGGCAGGGCATGCCGCTCGGGCTTTGCAGCTGCTCCCACAGGCGCCAAAGGACAATTGCTCGGCACTGGGCTGTGCGCCCTCAGGCAGAAGGGCCCTGAGGACAGTGCCGAGCTGGGGGGTCTGGAGAAAGCTGGCTGCCCAAGCTCTCCCCACAGATCTCATTTGCGTGCATCTGCATCCTGGCACAGACTCTGAGGCTCCCCTCACTGGCATTCAGAGGCTGGGGGTGATGGTGATGCCTCCCTAGGACAGTCAGCGTTTGGGAAGAGCGAGGCTCTGCCCGCGGGAAGCGGGTGTCTGAGCCATCTCTGCCTTCATGCCACTGTGCTCTGCCCGACCTAACGGGAGAGCAGATGCAGCTCTCCCCCCACAGCTGTTTTAAATAAGAATAATGGGAATAAACTCTGCCAGCCCAGCTCTTCCAGTTACTTCTCACTAATTATGGCATATATTTACATCTACAAAATAGACCATTTTTAAAAAAACACCATGGAGGGGCCCCCTTTATTGTGCAGATTGGCACCCCATTTGAATTTCATAAACATTTAGTACTTCAAAGAATCTTAAAAGCTCACTAATTACAAGCACTGCTTGAAAGGCTGCCTGTTTGCATTGCAAATGCCTACAAATAACAGCATAAGTTTGATTAGTGTCACCCGCCCACCTTCACGTAGCTCCTACCGACAACTGCGGTGGTGGCTGGGGTGGAGGGTTGTGGTGGTCCCAGTTCCAACTTCAAAGGTGCGACTCATGCCAGTTCTCCGTGAGGCAGTTAGTGAGCACTGGTGCCAGGCCCCACACCACACTCAGGTGCATAAATGCTGGTCAGGCCTGGAGACCCCCTTTCCCAGGAAATGGGACCTTCAGCTTGGAGTTTCTGTGCATGAATTACCTTTCTTAGAACAACTCCAAAGCAACCAGTCATACACAGTTATGTAACAAGATACACGTCACCCAGTTAAATGTGCATTTCAGATAAATAACAACATGTATGTTTTTTTCCGCCCAAATATTGCATGGGGACTATATACATTAAAAAAAAAAAAAGTATTCACTGTTTACCTGAAACTTAAATTTAACTGAGCAGCGTACAATTTTATTTGCTAGAACTGATTCTACAGTAAGTCATCTTAATTTAAAAAAAAAAATAGGACTTACCTTCAAATTCTGATTGCTATAAGAAAACATCTCACCTATTTAAGGGGGAAAAGTGAAGTTGCAGAGAAATACGTGGAGCTAATCCTTTCATAAGTGAAAACAAACACCTGTGTAGGTAAAATGTTCACAGATAGATCCATTTCACATTTTAGGATTTGGCTGAGAAGTACACGTGGAAGAAGGGACTCTTCATTCTATATCTTTTTAAATGCTTTACCCAACAAACCTCTGTTACTTGTGAGATGTATAAAATGAATTAGAACAGGGGAGGGAAGAAGAGGGCAGGCTGTGCAGTACCCTGGATCTCTGCCAGCATGGGGAAAGAGGATTTCCCACATCACCAAACATCTAGGCTCAATTTTAAAAAACTAATCAAGTACCTGAAGCATCTAGATAGTTCATTTATTCCTTGCAAACTGGGTCTGAAAATAAGCAGCCCCCTTGAGTGTGCACCTCAGTTCTTTCCTTCTCAGTCTTCTCCCGTGGAAGGTGCAGAGGCAGCAGGTGCAGAGGGAAGCTACCTGAGCCATGCTGGAAGGGCAGGCACACCTGCTTCTGCGCTTGCTTTCTGCTAGGCTTGGGTTTAGCAGCATGTCCCAGGAGCCAGCACAGCATGGAACAAGGCCAGGAACAGCATTTAAAAAGCCAACAGGTAGGACAGGCTGGGGGCCCTGGGCCCCTGACCTGGGTGTTGTTGGCACCCAATGAGGCAAATGACCCAGCAGAGAAGGCATTTTTAGGAACAGCCCTCAGATTCTGATCGAGGTAACTTCTACTTTAAGAAACCCTGCTTCAGTGCCCTGAGGGTTCAGAGTTCCAGGTTTAAAAATAACGACTCTCTGTGGTGTGGCAGATACATATGAAAGGAAGCAGAGTGAATTTCTGTTCCCATTTTCCAGATTGTCCTGTCCTCCCAATTCAGTGTTTTCCCTGAAAACCCCTTCCCACTCCTTTTCAGTTGACCAAATTCTTTCAAGGTTCAGTTCACACACTGTCTTTGCAGAGGTCTTCCAGAATGTTCACAGGCATAAACCGGGTTCCTCCACTCCCAGTGTTTCCACAACAGCTTCTACCCACATTTCTAGCCCAGGCGCTACCCACGGCGCTGTCATTTACCTGCCTGTGTGTCTGTCCCCTCTGAGGATGATTCCTAAACAACTGTCAAGTGTTAAGTAAGATGTGCTAGGCGAGGGGCAGTGCATGTCATGTGCAGCACTTTTTCCAGGACTGTTTACTGAAAGAAATAAAGTATCTTTTCACCTAATAAATTTCAAAAAACTTGAAAATCTGTTCTGTACACTAACACTACACTGTTGACAAAAAAAAAAAAAAAAAAAAAAAAAAAAAAACAAATGTGAAAAAAAAAAAAAAAAAAAAAAAAAAAAAAAAAGCTACAGAGAAGAGTCCCTGCTCCCCTGAGGAGGTCTACAGAGAACTCCAGGACCCAGGGCTGGGGACTAGGAAGGGCTGCCAAGTGCTAACCAGCCCCAAGTCTTCTTATGGAAGCAAACAAAATGAGTGGACAGGTAATGTAGTAATAGACTCTCTTATTCCTGTGCATGAAAGAGTAGGTTCTGCCTATCAACAGACGATTTTTCCCAAAAATGGACTGTGGGTCAAAGTTCTAAACAAACACACTCTACAAACACAGTCTCCAAGGTGCAGCCCCACAAAGCACCTGTGAGCATGGTGCTATCTCTTGCTAATCTTTCTTCCATTTAAATCATTCCACTGTTGTTCAGGTAATTTCAGAACTTATTTTGAGATGAGATATAAATAGGGAGAAATGGAAAAATGTTGAGCTGAAAGGCTCTGTCTTATGACAGCAGCTCAAAAAATGTGGGTAGCAAATGATTCTGTAATCCCAGTTCCCTCTTCTGGGAATAGCAACAGGGATGTCTGCTTCCAAATGATAGACTCAAGCCTGTAATTCCAACCCAAATCTTGCAGAATCCAATTCTACCCGTTCACACATACACCCTGCTGCTTCTCCTTAAATAAAGCCCAGTTGTTTCATATACAGTGGCTGTCATTTTGCTGAACAAATGTGATTTTATTCCTACAAAGATAAAAGCATCTTCTAAACACTGCTCTCGTGCCAAATAACTTGCTTCCTCTTTTTGTTATATAAAACATTTCTCACATCTGCCATGGTTAGTAAAACTAACCTTGCTTTTCAGTCCTTCAAAAAAAGTGAGAAAATAAATTGACTGAACATATTAAATGTTTAGAGAATGACTGTAATTTCAAGAATTTAAAAGGAAAAGCATTATTAATAACTGTAGTGTAATTTGTGTCTTGGTTTCTAAGACATAGCCGATTTAATAGATGGAAGAGAATAGGAATACTATACTAAATGTATATTAAAAAGTCTGCTATAACCTGACAAGACCTACAACTCCATTTTGATATTATTTTCTTCTTTATCACTCCAAAATAGTTTAAGACTACAGTACATCTTAAACTTAACTACTAGAAGCTGTTATGTAGTTTGGGCTACAAAGCTCATGAATAGTGGGTTAAAAAGCATACAACTTTCATTAGATGAGGTTTCCTGTTCTTGACATTCTTCAGCCCTACTAGGACAGAGAACTGAATTTTGAGGTCTCTCCAAAGATATTAGTTCCATCTGCATTCCTTATTTGGTTAAATTCATCATTTTATTTCCTTAGTAAATTTCATATGGCTGGAAATTAACTCCTAATAGTCAAGTGCAAGCTGCACTTGGGTTTTTCTCTTTTAGGAGACACTACTGAGTTACCATCTCTTCTAGCTCTGGGAATCCTGTGCTCAAGCTACTGCTGCATGGTCTTCACCTTAGGACAGATAACAGGCATCACTGGCAACCTCTCTGCAGGAATGTTCCCAGTGCATGAGGCCCCTCTCCACCCACTGGGAGTGGACATCCTCCCTTCTTAGTGCCCACACAGCCATCATCATTGCTTTGTAAGGAGAAAATAAGGTTGGTTGTCTGCCAGGGACAAATGCTGGATTCAGTTGTGACAAATCTGAATCCACATCCTCTTCAATCACAATTTCAGTGTTACATCAGCATATAATTTTCTCAGATGTCTCAAATGTGAGCTAAAATTCAATTGTTTGTGGCTACTAGTACAAATAGCTGGACTCAGGTGATAAGGGGATGGTGAGACACTTCTACACTCAGGAGGGTCCAGCAATAACAACTGGATTAAGCTTCCTTCCCTCGGGGGTGGGCAAGGTGCTTATGCAGTCAACTGTAAGAAGCCTTCCTGTTTCAGATGGCTGAAATGGAAACAAACATATTTTAGAACTGAGGGAATATGGTACACCTAACCCTTAATAGCAATGGTTGTGTCTATAAAGAATGAGGAAAGAGTAAAAAGCTTTTTGAGTAAAAAGAAAAAGTAACTGCAGAAGTACAGGATGTAGAAAGCAAAATGGCAACAGAAAGTTGTTTTTTGTTTTGTTGTATTTTAAATTATGCCAGTGAAGGTGATAATAGACACCTGATCTATTTACTCATGGCTACAAACTATCTATCTATCTATCTATCTATCTATCTATCTATCTATCTATTTATTTATTTATTTATTTTTGGTACCAGGGATTGAACTCAGGTCCTTGCACTTGCAAGGCAAGGCAGGCCACCGAATGAACCGCTGAGCTAAATCCCCGGCCCCTACAAACTATTTTAGAAAGCAACCTGGATATTTACCCACCTAAAATATATGTATATTATCTAATAAAATAAAAATGGTTAAATTACAATACACTCAATAAACAAGATATTTTGTAATCATTAAAAATGATAATGGGGTAGTGCTTGGGTATACAGCTTGCTTAGCATGCACAAGGCCCTTAGTTCTATCCCAAACACCAAAAAAGTAAAAAAGATAATTAGGAATATAATGACAGTTGGCTATGTGAAAGGGTGTTTGAGACAGAAGAAAAACAGGATATCAAACTTAAAGTTTTCCTTCACTGGAAGTACACACCCAAGTTCATATTAAGTTGTATTCAAAGTGCACTTAAAATTGAATTGTAAGTTATCTATTTTGAAAACTGCCTAGAATACTGTTGCCTTTATAATCATAATGTAAACACTATGTGCTTCTATTCAACCAGTAGAATCTTACTGACATCTCTATTAAGATTAAAGATCCAACCTAAATTTCCCAGTAGAAGGTGAGAGCAAGCCTCATACAAACACTGAAATCTGAAAGTTTTCGAGTTCGGACATGATGCTCAAAAAACTTCAGATTATGATGCATTTCAGGTTCAGGGTTGTTGAGTTAAGGATGCTGAAATAGAAGTCTATCAAATAATTTGAAATCTGAAAAACTCGAGAGTCTGCAACACTTCTTTCTGATCCCAAGTGTTTCAGATAATGCCACTCAACCTGCAACAGTGGTTTCCTTACCTCATGTTTTGTGTTCTTTTATGTCAACTGGGGGCTGGCCACAAGAAGAGATACCTGCATAGGTTCAGAAAAAGCCTCGGCCTTGGGTGTCCTAGGGGCAGGAGGTGTGTCACAGGGCCCCTTTTGAAAGTATGGGTGGTCAGGAGGCAGAAGACCAGGAAGAGCTGGGGCAAAGCCCCACTGGGGTCTCGCACAAAGGCACAGCAGCTCAGAGTGGGGGAAGCAGCTCCAAATTGACTGGCTGGGATGACCCTGGCTAGCATGGGCTGCAGGGGCATTCCTTGGCCCCCTGAACCTGGCCTGGGGTGACAAAGGCAGAGGAGCACACTGTGCTGGGGCCTGGGCACACAGGAGGTCTGGCTGTGGGTGGGCTAGTCTGAGTATCAAAGTCACACACCAAGGTGAGCCTTCGGCCATCTCTAAGAACTGACCAAAGCCAGAAGGGCCATGTCTCCTGAATGAGAAAGGTGTTTTTTCATTAAGATCACAACATTATATAGGGCCGGGGATTTAGCTCAGTGGTTCGGTGGCCTGCTTTGCAAGCACAAGGACCCAAGTTCAATCCCTGGTACAAAAAAAAAAAAAAAAAAA
>NW_022900928.1:16666258-16723903 GCF_012274545.1 Fukomys damarensis
AAAAAAAAAAAAAAAAAATCACAACATTATAATACCCACAAACACACTTGCACACAGCCCTTGGGCACATATAAACACCCACTAAAGCACGCCCCTCATGACAGGGCCTTACGGAGAAACTACCATGCTGCTACACCTTGGGAATCACCCCGGAGTCCCATTTAAGTGAAATCACAAAATAGCACAGTTTCTGGTGACACGGCCATGACCCTGAAGAGCCATGTGTAGTTTATATGCACAGCTGGATTCTGGAGCCCAGCAAGATCTGGCATTTATTAGCTGTGTAATTTTACAGAAGTCCCTGTGACTCTCTGAGAATTGTTTTCTTTATGTGTAAAGTGGGAATAATCATGGCCCCTTTTCTCCTATTCCTGCAAAAATCACCTTTCGTCTCTTTGAAATTAAATATAGTGTATAAAACACAGGCACAAATCTTAAAAAGGCAAAAAGAAAAAGGAAATAAATACAGATTGAGCATCCTTAATCTCTAGTCTGAAATGTACACTCTTTTTTGGGGTGTGGGGGAATTACTGAGAGTTAAACCTAGGGGCTTTCAGCTGAGCTACATCCCAGTCCTTTTTGTCTTGAGAAAAGGTCTTACTAAATAAATATGCCGGGCTCAAACTTGCGATCTTCCTGCCTCAGCTTCCTAGAGTAATGGAAAACTTCAAAACTTGAGTGGATTTTCAGATTAGGGTTACTAAGCCACTCTAGTTATGCAAATATTCCAAAGTCTAAGAAACTCCAAAATCTAAAACATTTCTGGTCCCAAGCATCCTGGATAAGGGTCCTTAGCTTAGAAGGCAGCGATGAAAAGGGAAAGATAAAGAATTCAAGTAGAAAAGATACAATACAGAAAGTTTCTTTAATTCTCAATAGCAACATTATTCTCCTGGCTAAAAAAGTGCTAAAATCTCTGAACCCTGCTTACTGTCCACACAATTGAATCCAGATTCCTTGTCTTCAGAATTGCCACCCACACATCTCCCCACATTGGAGAGGCCCAGCTGTAACACGCCTGGATGCACCCTGTCTTGGCGACTTTCCCCTCCAGCCTTCTCACCTCCAGGGCCCCTTAACCTCTCTCTATCCCAGGGCTGCAGACAGAATGGCTGACGGGGGAGGGGAACACCTGAGATTTCACCGTGGGAATGTAAAATACTACAACTACTTAAAAAAATCTGCAGGTTCTTAAATGTTAAACACAGATATCATATAACCTTGCAATTCTACTGCTTGGTAGTGGCCCCTCCCCGTGGAATCTTATGTCCACACAGATTTGTACAGACTCTGCAGCAGCGTCATTTGTAATCGCCTGGAGAAGTAACTGCACAAGCCCATCACCCACTGACAGGGTAAGGAAAGAACACATGGCCTATCTGCACAAGGGCAGTCTTTTCAGCAATAGAAGGGAGCTAGCTACCTGCTAACTCATGCTATCAAATCAATGCACCTCAACATTATCATAAGGAGCCAGGCACAGAACACCAAGCAGTGAATGATTCCATTTATGAGAAATGTCCGGAAAAGGCAAAGCCCTACAGACAGGAAGTAGATTTGTGATTGGGGACGGGAAGCAAGAAAGAACTAACTACAAACAGGCCAAGGTGATCTCCTAGAGTGAGAGAAAACACTGCAAATCGATTGTAGTTATGGTTACACAACTCTATAAATTTCTTTAATGGTTCAATTATACACTTAACATGAGCAAACTTTATGGCACATTAATTGTAACTCAATAAGGCTCTTCCAAAAGACAGATCTCACCAGATACAATCACTGAGAGGAGCTGTGCATGTCACACACAACTGAGGCCTGAGGTCGTAAGGCTTACCTGAAACAGGGCATCCATGCTGACATCTGTACTTTTCCCAACTCATCTATGTTTTGAACTCTGTGGCAGGATGCCAGTGAGAATCTCCCACCCAGATGCAATGAGGGGATGCTGCATGGCTGCTTGCATTCCATTCACCTCAAAAGAGGCGACTGGCAAAGAGCTGAGCTGCCTACACATGGAGCTAAGAGCAGGTACTTGAGAAAGTACAGTATTTGGAATTTCTTCTGCAGAGGACTCTGCCCTCTTCTGAGCTAGCCAGAGGAAGCCCAGTTTGGAGGAGGCAGACACTCTGAAAACAGTTTCAGGAAAAACCAATTGAGCAAAGTTAAGACTTCCGACAACCTAAAGAGTTCTGGTAAGTTAAGAAACAGGCAAAAGAGAAGAGACGGGTCAGGTATGGGGGTACTGCTGTAATTTACTTAATTCACACAAAAAGAGGAAAATCTGCTAAGCAAATTGCTAATATAGAAGATACACCAGAGAATGCTAGATCTACTTAAGAAGCACGCACCAGAACCTACGGATGTCCAAAGATGGAAGCCAATGAGATTTCAATTGCAAATCTAATGTAAATTACTTTCTCTTTTAACATAGTTATGATTGAATTTCCTTGTAAAGGTTAAGTACTCCCGACAATTATACTGAAGAGACTTTTTTCTATCATATTCTAAGAAGTGTTCAATTTTAATCCTGTAAATCTTCATTTAATAAGTAAGCGTCTGATCTGAGTAACGGTTTCTAAATTCATACATCTTACACCAGCCACCATTCTCTACAAATCTGCATTCTAGACCTCATCACTCGTAGGTGCATGACCGAAGGGCCCCATTATTGAAAGCAGTTATTAAAATCATCCTCTGAGAAAAACACCAGAAATTTGGGAGGCCAAAAAAAAAAAAAAAAGGCTGTCTAAGCACCCTTGCTATACCTATTTATATTCAAATAAAACACTAATTATTAGAAATCTTATTATTTAAAATCTCTACTGTTCAATTTGAAAATACCGAAGATAAAGAAAATACTGAAGATGGTTTCATCCTATCTTATAATTTAGAATTCACTTGTAATTAGCTTGGATCAATGATCTCTTCTTATAACTTTTACAACTGTGGCTCTCAAACTTCTTAACTTCAAGTCCCTTTATAGTCTTAAAAAAACGAATACCTCAAAAAGTTTTTGTTGGGCTGGGGATTTAGCTCAGTGGTTCTACTGCCTGCCTCACAAGTGCAAGGTTCAGAGTTTGATCCCCAGTACCAAAAACAAAACAAAACAACTAAACAGTTTTTGTTTATGGTGGATGATAGCTATCTATGTTTTCCATACTGGACATTGAAACCGAGAAATTTTCAAAATACTTATTATTGTGCTTGAAAAAATAATAACCTCAAAAAATATGCTAATACATATCTTTTAAAGAAAGTAACCATTCCTCTTTCTCTCTCTATATATATTTTGTTTTGTTTTTTGAGACAGGGTCCCACTATGTAGTTGAGACTGACCTGGAACTCACTATGTAGCCCAGGCTGGTCTCAACTCACAGCAATCCTCCTGACTCAGTCTCCTGAGTGCTGGGATTAAAGGCATGTGCCACCACACCTGGCTCCATTCCTATATTTAAAAAAAAAATAAGACTGTCCTTTTTTTAAAAAATAGTACATCAAAGGGCAAATCTGAAACCTTACCAATGAATGTTTCATTCTGTGCTACCTTAGATTCCATTGGCCTCTAGCACAATATCAAACCAGGGTCTTTAAATACCACTGTGAGGGCCCAGCATGTAGCTCAATGGTGCCACACCTGTCTGGCAAGCACAAGGTCCTGAGTTTGGTCCCTGGTGTGGGCAGGGAACTGTGGTTCTCATCAGAAAAGCCTCCTATTGGGAAGCTAACTCATTCACTGAGATGGAATAAAAATTCTAATTTTCCTTTGTGAGCCTGAATTTTGTCTTTGGTAACAAATAATGTCAGTTGTTTTCCAGGATTTGACATGCTGTGTTCATTTTGAACGTGTGTTAAGAAGATGGTTTAAGATGTCACAAAATTCATAAGGGGCATTCCTGGCTTGAGTTACTCTTTTTAAACTGTGTGTGCATTTAAGTGTCAAAGCCGCTACCTTGATCCCTACCTGAGGCCCCAGCAGTTGTACCCACTGCTTTTTACTGCCAGAGTAAACACTGGCAGGGCTCAGGTCATGCTGCAGTATTATAACAAAAATAGGTTTGACCTTGTCAATCCTGTAGTTCACTGGTCACATGTAAAAGCTGCTGTGTTAACATCTAACAACTGATCCCCAGTCACTAGAAGGCAGCCACCCATCTAGAAAACAAAAGTGATTATTATGCTTTTTCAGGTTATCCATGTATTACCAATTCCATAAACATTATTATAAGGAAAAGGCTACCTCCACCCAGCTGTCAACACAGACACACGTAATAAAATTTGGTCACCATGAAAGGACAAACTAAACAAATGGAATTAAATATGCAAATTTCCCCCTGTGGAATTTAAAACATGAATTTTTTTCTTTTTTTCTCTAATTCTACCACTGTCTCATATTTGCTGGGTTTTTAAGGTAGGACATTTGCTTGGGGTCAGAGATACAGACAGTCTAAAGTTGATAAACCCTGTGGCCAGAATCTGCAGGGTACTAAGCAGCCAGGAAACAGAACAGGGGCATTAAAGTCAGATAGATCTGATTTCAAGTCCCAGGTCCCCAGCCTACAAGCAGGCTGTCCTCTGTCATCTCTGAGCCTGTTTTCTTAGCTGGATAAGAGGCAAATTCCACTTAAGCTGTGAGGACTAGATGAAATGCATGCAAAGCATTTAGCGCAGCTCCTAGCACACAGCAGGCACTCAATAAATGGAAGCCATTCTATGAATAAGGTCCCCTGCAGGCAGCCGGAGTCTAGACAGGAGTGTGATGCACATCCAAATAATTATGACCCAGCATGGGGACTGATTAACTACAAAATGCAATGGGACTAAAAGGAAAATCAATGGTCCACTTAAATGAGGAGGGTGCTGTAGTGGGAAGAACTGGCTTGTGGCAGAAGAGGAAAAGGAGAAAAGTAAGTGTATACGAACATGTGCAAGGCAGGGCACAGGACACACAGGTGGGCAAAGGGTTAGAGAGGACTCAAGAAGACAATGCCCCGGAGCTGGTCTTTTTTAGGCCTTTTCATGACGTACTATGGGGCATAAACATTGCAAGCCTTATATTTGTGTAAAGACTGAGGAATTACAAACTCTTGGTGCGAGCAGGTTATCTGGTCTCCTGCCCCATCTCCAAGTCCCCATAGCTAGGCCTGCTCAGAACCCCCTCATTCCCCATCCAAACTTGACTAGCAGAGAAAAGACAGCAAAGCTTTCCTAAGAGGCCTCAATATATCAGTAAAGGGGAATTGCCCGAATTCAAGCACAAATGAAGTATTTATTGGGCAAAGGCATTCTGGATTCTCTCAAAATCTCAAGCACATAACTATCTTCATGCCAACTTCAGGTCTATGCTTCAGCAACATTTATAGGTTGCTTTGCTTAATGGGGCGAGAAGAAGAAAAGGTCATAGTGGCCCATATTTTCCACTGTCACTCCAGCCACCTGAGAGTCGCTGCACAAGTACACCTCGAAGCCCGGAAGAGGCTGCCGGTCTCTCTCACCCTTCGCCTTCGGTGGGGCAGAAAATGCAAATGCCAGGGGGTGTACCCTGCGCATGCACAAGGTCAGCTTGAGGACAGCCCACCTATGTGAGCCCACGATCACTGGCAATGGTGCAGAAGCACAGCAAGATGATGGCAGTGTGAACCCACTGCTAGCGCGGTTCACATATGAGAGTTGAGCATTTAGGCTTAAACCACATGAATCACAGCAATGTTGTACTCACCCAGAATTTTACGAGGAAGAAGGCATTTTGAGGGCCCTTTCCAAATAGTTCCTTTAAGCCACCTTTCTTTTCAGGAAATTTGTCATAAATCTGACGTATATCCACTGATTCAAGCAATGGGTCACTGTAGGAATGGTTGGCATGCCCAATGTGTACGAAGAGGTGTTTGTTGTACTGTAAGAAATCAACAGAAAGATTCCCATTACAAACCCTCGGAGAAACTTGGGATGTATCCATCTTGAGGTGGGTAAGAGCAGAGGTCTTGAAATTCTGGAATTAGACCTTGAACAGCCTAGTGTTTGTGCCTTTGAAAAGATAAATAAGTTAAGAAAAGCCATGGGGTTAAAATAATCACTGTATTTTATTGACAAGGTCATACATTCCTCCAAATGCCTTAAAAAGCTTTTTGCAGACATAGTAATAAACAATTGCACTAAGTATAAGCTACCGAACAAAGAAACAATTCTATGACCCAGTTTCACCTGATTGAGAAAGACAGTGACATTCTCTCATGCCCATTATTCAGAGGAAGCCCAATGAGAAATGTATGTAGTTAGCTAACAGCATCAGCCAGAGTATATTCTGCACCCCAGCTCCTCAAGCAGCAATGTGGACCATCATCTAAGCAATGACACCCACTTCCTTCTTCTGGCAGGAGTAAGAGTACTTGGCCTCTGTGTCACCAGTTCTCTTAGGAATCCATCTATAACTTCTGCCTAAGCGCCATGCAACATGTGATTGTCAACAAGCATAGTGGATCCATAAGGCTATACGTGGTGGGTAAAAAAGGACACAGGTCATTCTTTCATGAATTAAAAAAAAAACTCCCTCAAACTCTAAGCGCCATGCAACATGTGATTGTCAACAAGCATAGTGGATCCATAAGGCTATACGTGGTGGGTAAAAAAGGACACAGGTCATTCTTTCATGAATTAAAAAAAAAAATCCCTCAAACTCTACAACATCATGTAACTTACAAAGCACACTCACTCTTTCCTTGCTTTGGTGTTAGATGCGTAACTCGACTGCAAAGGATTTTATGTCCAGACCCAGGTGCTCAACCCAGGCTGCATCCCAATCTCCAAGCATTTAAAAAATCACCAAGGCCTGGGCCCCATCCAGGCAAAACTAGAATCCCTGGGATGAGGTAAGGCAGAAGTCATTTTTAAAGTTCCTTGGAAGAATCCCAGCATGCAGCCACCTTTGACAACCACCAGTGTAGACACTCTCTCTAGACCGTCCATGCTTGCATTAGAATCAGCTGAACATGACACAGTAAAGCCCAGTGTGGGATCCAAAACCCAGCAAGAGTCCCAGGAGAAGCCCCTCTCCTTTCTTCATCTAGCAGTCACCATTCACATTCCAAGTTTAAACTGGCAATTCACCAACTGCCATTCTTCTGAGTACCAATCCTAAAGAAGCCAGAAATAATGGAAGGCTTAGTCAAAGCTTCCCCAGGAACAGTACTGACCATTGGTTATAAAGACTCGGGTCCAGACTCAGCCTTGTGCAGCACAAGACTTTGTACCTACTGCAAACACTATAATAGTGGTAAGTGCCCCCAGAGTCTAAAATGTAAGCAGTGATGGCAGCTATCTCCTAGGGCTGTTGGGAGTTTAAATGGCACACTGCATGTAAAGAGTTTACCAGGACTCCAGGACCCAACAAAAAGGAAGCACTCAATAAATGCTAGCTGTTTTACTATTTTATAAATCCTCCATTTATGAGATTCACAGAGAATATGAGCATATTAAGAGCACTGATAGGGGCTGGGAGTATAGCCTAATGGTAGAGCATAAGCCCCATATAAATAAGGTGCTAATTTCAATCCCCAGCACAATGGAGGGGGGCGAGAAGGAGAAGAAAAAGTACTGACATAAAGAAGCATTTTTAAACTTTGTATAGCCCAAAGTTTACCAAACTCAACTAATCACAAAATCCTAAAAGTACATCCTGAGAAGGCCTGGTTTAAATCTATGACCTTCCACACCAGTGGATCTATGGCCATGATGCAAAAAGGCAGGAGGCTGGACACTGCATTTGAAGAAAGGGTCCCTCGGCTGATATCTTCTGGGGGAGGGCTAGGCCTTCTCTTAGACAACCTCAGAGTGACCTGTATCAAGGCTTCCAAGACTGAAAAGGTTCTAAGTAAAATGAAAAAGGGGAACCTGTCCATCCTTCCCTTACACAGACCCAGGGGCAGGGACTAGATGCCTGGGGCCTTTCAGGAAAGGCTGACAACTTAGGAGCCACAGTGAAAGAAGAGTGCGTACCCACACTGAGCAACAAACACTAAGAAGTAAAAGCCACAGCCATTGTGCTGGAGAGATGAGGCCATGAGCGCATAACTTCGGTTTTGCTATAGAATTTCTCACATGCTGCCGTATCATCTTTTCTATTACAAACAAAAGCGCATGGAAAGGTAGGAAGCACAGGTATGGCTAAGAAGCTCCTAGTCTCATTAGTGAGGCAAAAGGAAGAACTAGAACAGGCACAGTGTGTGTGTGGGGTGCTTAAACCCTTGGGTAAAAGCAATCAGAGATGAAAAGATGAATGTGGGGTATACGCTGGACAAATGGAAGGCAAAAGGCCTTTCTTTAACCAGATGCCTGGTGTCAGCATGTCCATCTGTCCAGCCCTTACTAATAGTGTCTGCTTGCAGCTGGCTGACAGCCCTACCCATGACTGGAGGACCACTTCCATCAGTTCAGTCACCTGTAGAGAGTGAATCCACAGGAAGAAAGGAGCACACAGAGCTCTAGGAACACCTGTGAACTGAATCCAGGTCCCAGGTGAGCTCAGGCAAGGCCAGAGCAGGGCGGAGCACAGATGCTGTGAAACTTGATCTTCTTCCTCTCAACACTGAAGCACCCCCTGTACCCTACTGTTGGAATACAGGGACTACAGTTCTGCCCTCTTCTTGTCATGAGGTCAAGAAGGTAAATGAGGGTAAATTCTCAGGGGCCATAAGGGTATAGCTGAAAGCAAGGTGCTAAGAACAAAGCATGAAAACTGGAGCCAGACCTGATCCTGAAATCTCATTTCTCTCATATGTATAATGGGAATACAATGCCTGTAAAAGGGGACTGTTGTGAAGATTAAAGAAAATAATACAGAGAAGGTGGCTGGCATAGGGCCTGGCAGACAGGGAGTGTTCGATAAGCTGTAGCTACTAAGATTGCTATCATTAGGGTTATTATCGCGTAAGATTAACTAGATCTTAGGGTAAAAGCAAAAGAACTTTCCTGCTTGAGCTAGCCCTCCTGCCAAGAGAAGAGAAAATAAACATGAATAAGCAAGAGCTGGAAGCAAGTCATGAAGCCACTGTTCAACTCCTTGACTGCAGCCCCAGCCCCCTGGGAGCCAGCTGCTGGGCGGGGGGGCCTCTCACCTGGCTGAATGAGAGGTGAGCATTTATGTCCACTGGGCTCTGTGGACCGTGGTGTGTGGGTGTGTGTGTGTGTGTGTATGTGTGTGTGCA
The DNA here is from genome assembly GCF_012274545.1 of Fukomys damarensis. Lineage (NCBI taxonomy): Eukaryota > Metazoa > Chordata > Mammalia > Rodentia > Bathyergidae > Fukomys > Fukomys damarensis. Next base: position 16,675,456 of record NW_022900928.1, read on the forward strand.
TGCGTGCGCGCGCGTGTGTTATATCTCAGGTAAGCCTTAGGACAATGCTATAGGTGCATTTTTCAAAACCCATTTTACAAAGGAGAAAACAGGAGCTTAGGGATAAGCTGAGGATGCATGTCCAGGCACAGTCACAGTTAAGCAAAAATGTGGACCCGTGAACTAACTTTGCACAAGGAATGCAATCATTAGGTACTGCAAATAACGTACTAATAACAATAAAAATTAAAAGAATAAAATGTGGACTTGTGAAGGTCACCACCCTTCACTTGCTGCAGATACCAGCCATACCCTCTACCAGAAGAAACCGTCTAAGCCCGTCCAAGTTTGTTTGATCGATTTTTTTGTGAAAGTTGATTTGAGGGAGAAAATGAAAAAGCCAGAGTTTCCCAAATTCTATGAAATTGAATTAGAATTCAGGATAAACATAATGATTCACAGATGTATCCGACATGCCAAAGGTTTCTATTTTGAGGATGTTACCTCTGTGCCCAAGTGGCTGACACGAACAGAGTAGGGGCAGGCTGCCTCTGCCAAAGGAAGTCAGGCCCTGGTTCTCCAAGCCAGGTGACTTGAAATCAGATCCTGACCACGGGCATCTGAGTGCCTCTACTCCTGCCAAGAGGTGACTCTGTTTCTAAGAATAAAAAAGACTAAAGAAGGTGTCCTAGAGACCACAGCACTACAACAAACAGGCCTCGGTTCTCCCCTTAATTCAGCCTGCATAGGTCAGGGACCCCTGATACATTTGGGGTTCAAGTTTAATGAAATTAAAACCTAAAATCCATCTGGTGAAGCTGTTAAGTACTTCTCACCCTGCCCATTCTCCTTTAGGGAAAGAAGCCCAGAGTGGATTCTTTACTTGCCTTTCTCTTTCCCACATAAATCCCATTTTCCCTCCAACAATGGCATTTTCCTCCAAACTACAGGTGGCATATAAGACACCCCCCCACCCCCACCAAAAAAAGCAATTCTATTCTACAGGGCAGAAAAACATGCTCTCAAAAGAAAATAATTATTTGGGCAGAAACGGGAAAATATTAGTGACTCACCTAAGTCAAAGCTCAAGATTAGGTTTCCTTAGTACTCAAAGCAGTGGATAACTTTGACTTATGTGACTAACAAGTTTCATAGGCACTGGGTAGAAGCACAACTAATCCTCAACATATCAAAAGAATAAAATGAAATAGTATCCACGCTGCATGTTTAATTGATGGATTTTTAGAACAGCCAGTATACCTAACATCTATTTTATTCCAGGCACTGTGCTAGGCACAGGAAATGCACGAGCTATCACTATAAGGTGATGATTATCTTCGCAGCCTTTACAAAGTGACTGCACAGAAAGTTTTTACTCCTACAGCCAGAATCATGTTGCCTACATAAACATATGTTCTCATGGATTCCTATAAAGACGGGGACATAAAAGACAGCCAACTATCTCTCAAACACATCATATAACTTACATCAGCATTCACCTGTCACTTCAGTAAGAACGACCTATCCTCCAGCATTAAACATACAGTGCAATTTATTAACAAGGAAAACCCATGCAGAAGCCACCTAGAAAATGTGAAAAAGGTTTCACAACTTTGAGGCAAAAACTCTGAGGACTACTAAGTTATTTATTATGTGTGTGAGCAGAATCCAGTCTAACAATTCAGAAAATTGACCTTTCTTCCAACTTTGTTCAGGTAGCTACAGGGTATGTTCCTTAAAAGACGAAACAGAGAATAAAAAGAGACGGGTTCATCACAGTGGAAGTGTAAAGAAACCAGCCAGCCAGGTCAGCAGCCGGCCACGGACTTGGCCAGTTACAAGTCCAGAGAAGCCAAGGCTGAGGGCTCCTAGCAGGATATCACCAAGGGATTCTTTGATTTACCTGGTCATTTGGACAGTTCTGCTAGAAACACTGGAGATGTATTTGTACAAAGTATGTATTTTAAAAAATCAAACAAGCAGATAAAAGAATGACATAAAAATAAAGTTTTGTAATTAAGACAACGTGGTTCTATCACATTGCCATGTGCAAAATGTACACAAGTTTGTAATATAAACACTAAATGTCAATTAAAGCAAAAGTTGTGTTATAACTATATTGGGAAGTGGATGGAAGAAGCAGGTATGTGTTTTTAGAGAGCTAAATCCTAGCCTTGCAGAGTTAGGAGTTAGAATTTCTGAAACTGAAGAATAGAGATACACCATGTAAGCATGTTAGTTACATATATGCAGATCCACACACAGAAATGATGCAAAGCTGTGCACAGCCGTCTCTATGGACTGGGACTGGGCAGGGGAGAGACTCAGGGCACCAGCCTGCTGTACTTTATGGGCCACATGGCTCCACTTGGCTTATACACAATGCACGAGTGTTAACGCTATTAACTTAAATAAATACTCAAAAACTAACTTGGAACATCACAGGGACTTTGAGGAAGGGAAAGAACTATAAAAGGAAACAAAAATATGACTTCAGGATGTTTACTCTAAGTTGGCCAAAAGTTTCGCTGGACTGTAAAGGAACTTGGGTCAGATTGCAAAGCTTTCCTGCTGCTCAAGTACCCAGGGTGCTGACCAGAAGCAGGGCGCCTGTGTTCATGTGGGGCTGGCTCACCAGAGAGACAGATGCCACACCAGCAAAATCCACCTCCAACAAGAGGGTCCCATGGCTCAGAAGCAGTGGACACAATGTTGTACACAGATTTCCACTGTGACTTGGAGAAACGCCCATTTTCTCTTCCTTCTGCTATATTCCCTCCCAGGTATTCTTCATAGCAGTTGTAAATGGTGATATAGGTGACGTGACTGTAATCCTAAAAACTCAACACATTTGCTTGCACAGGGCTATTTAGATTCCCTGAGGTGAAACAAAAGACTTTCTTCCTCCCCGCAGCTGTTCTACAGGTCCCTACCTCTTTTACTCTTCGCTGCTTAGGGAGTTTGTGGATGGGTGTGAGGCGACCTGGACTCCGGAGTCAGCTGGGATTTGGATCTAAACCCAGGCACTGGTGCCCAGGGCAGGTGATTTCAGCCCTCTCTGCAGTTCCCACAGCCATAATGCAGGGGAAGCATCATCCCTACTTTGCAGGAGACTCAAGGTTAAAGATGCAGGGAAAATATGTAACACTGTGCTTAGCACATAGTTTGTTATTATTATTATTATTCGTCTGAGTAATTGTGATGTTTCTTAGGGTGACAGAATTTGAAATCATTGCTTTCTCTTTGAGAGCTACAAAGCAGAAATACTAAAATGTAAAGCAGAAATGAAGGGAGGAAAGTTTCAGATACACAGTGGTGAGTTCTCCTGATCTGCTGTTACTGAACTGCAAGACAGCAGAGGTGGGGAGCTGCAGTCTGGCCCCTGCATTTCCCTCAGGGACACAGTGCCTCCTCCAGACTCCTGCACCCAAGTGCCTAGAAGCAAACAGGGCCTGCCCTCCGAAGTGGGGTGGGGCAGCTAGGCCCTGCCCATCAGTGAGGATGAGAGAAGTGGGAACAGCTCAACTTCCTTCATTCCCTTCTTTCCCCTTTTAAAAAGGACTGCTAATCTGTTCTATTCTACAGACCTTTGATGAGGTGGACTCTTTGAGGAAAACAAAAGAAAAGCCCTTATAAATAAATGTGCTTCAACAAGCCACAACACTGCATTGCATCCCCTGACCTGAAGATGGCGCTCTTCTCTTAAACTTGTTCTAAAAATTCTAAGTATTTGAAGAACGTAGTAAAACCGTGAAAAATGACTGCTGTCAAATAATACCAAAATAAAAATTATAATCCACTTAGGAATTTAAAGAAACCAAGACAAATAACTCACGTCAAGGGATGCTAATGTACAAGTTGGAACAGAACAAGGACAAATCACCCACATTTGCCTCCTGTCACGTTTCTGCCTGGACTGTCTGTGCGGCCACCCCAGGGCAGCTTGGGTAGCCTTTGATGGCTCCCAGGCCCTGCAGGGACAGAGAATGGCTGAGGAGCCAAGCCAAGAAAGTGACTCTGGAGGGAGGGAGCTCAAGGGAGCCAAAAGAGTGACTTGCACATTCAGCTCAGGGTAGGGGTTGGAGAGAGCTATGTTCTATGCTCCCACCAAGAAGAAAGTGAATCTGCATAAGAGTTGTCTTTCTCTCTGGGCTCACTGCTGGGGCAGCAGCCACCATTCCAGCCACCTGGTAACCTGGCCCTGCACAATGCTCTGTCCTCCACCATTGGGAGCACTTCCTGCATCTCACACCGGGATGCGCCCTCCTGTCACCACCATCTCCACAGAGGGAGGGAATGCCATTTCCTTAGGAGGAGAAGGGCAGCTGGAAAGGGCCACCGGCTGTGTGGATGGCCACTAGGAAGGCAGGCGGGTGGGAGCTGACCTGCCAAGGAAAGCAGATGGAGCCTGGCGAGGCCTCTGTGAAACGTCTATAAACTTGGATTTCCAGATGCTTTCAATTGTTTCATCCCCAAAGGCTAATGAAGAAAGAGGGTGAGTTCCCAGAACAGCTCAGACACTGAATGTAAACCACCCAGCAGACAGGCTGCTGCCATGGACGGATGTGTGCTGGGCATGCTGCAGGATTGCAGAGGGCAGGGCTGCAGAGGGCAGGGCCCACCACACCCACTGCTGCCTCCACCCTGGAAGACATTGTGCGTCTTGTATCCTACTGAAGACCATGCTTGGTAAAATATAGGAGGAAAACCTGGAGTGGCCCAAAGGCTGAGCACAGCCACCCATGCAACTGGAGGCATCCTTGTGCCAAGAAGCTGGCAGGCCAAGTGCACTTTCTGACCAGTTATTCTACACATGAGATAGATACATATAATGACACACAGGTGAGAATCCAGGCTCTGCTATTTCTGAGCTGTGTGGCTTTTAGCCTTTCTGAGTCTTGGGTTCTTCATCTGAACACAGGGATGGCACTTGGTCTTTTAATCTCCGGGGTCAAGTGTGAAGGTCAGATGAATCACAAATGTGTAAGTTCTGGGCAGGCTCTCGAGGGCTGCCCTAGGTTACGACTAGGAACACACATCCAAGTCCAGCACTGCAGGAGTGCAAGAGGCAGTTTTCTGAAGAACCAGAAACTGGAACTGCTCAGCCAGCAGGCCCAGATTCCAAAGAGGCAATGGCTTCAGCAGCTCTACGGCTCAGGAGCTTGCTGGTGATGTGTGCCCTTCTCTGGCCTGCCCAGGACACAGGCAAGGTTCATCCTGCAATCTGGACCTGACCCTTTCTTCTGATCTTACTCCTCCATCCCAGCCACTGCAACACAGCCACCCCCCGCCTCAGGAACAGGTCTATGCTGCATTTCCTCTGAGACTTCTGGTCCTAGGTTCCAAAGCAAAGTCAAGACCTGTAGCCTAACACTTCACAGCAGGGTTGGCCAGAGGCCTGCTGCTCCTTGGCGGGAAGAACAAGAGCTCTTTTAGGACCAGAACTGTTGACTTCTACCCCCCACATTCCAGGGGCCCCTCGGTGCCTTAGAAATTAAGGAGCCAGACCTGACACTTCCCCCTGAGAGGTGCTGCTCTCACCAAGCCTAGGCTGCCATCAGGAATTCTCTTCTAAGAGCCCAAATCCAAAGTCCCAACATTCCCGTTTGTCCACATGTGCATCTGTGAAACACAACCCACCTCCCCACTTTCCCAGGTAGTGGGGTGGGCCCTGGTAAGTGGCAGGACTGCTCCGTGCTAGCAACTGCCATCAGTCCCCTAAAATTCCTCATGGCACTAGTTCTGGATTCAGATGGTTCAAACAGCCAATCCTGCGGTCTATTAACTGTGTCTTCGGCTGAGTTAAGCTATGAGTCCCCCTGTGTTCAAGATCACATGTGCTTTGAGAACGAGAAGAAACTTCATTATCACCAAGGCTGCTCTAAGCAACTCTGCTTCCTGCTGTTCTGTGATGTGGACTGTACCAGCACACTCAGCCTCTGAGGCCACCATTCCACTCATCCTTCGCTTCTCGCAGCCCGTGAGTCCCCAGGGCCTTGGTGGTCCTCTCCTATCACGTGCAACAGCAGCACCCTTTCCCTCTCCTGCCCCTGCTCTAACCTGCTGTGGCCACCTCTCCCTGTAGTGCATAGTGGATCACAGTCACAAGGGAAGTGGGGTAGAGGATATATATTCATATTATGGAAATCTCTAAAAAGATTCTTAAAGCTGTAATAGCAGTGGTTACCTTCTAAGGGGCGGAACAGTAATTAGAAGCAAAGGAAATCTCCCTCCCACTCTTCTCTACTTGTAGCTTTGTGACCCCATGAATTAATTACCTACACAAAAAATAATTTATTTTTAAAAATCGTAGCTCCCTCCTGAATTGCAATAGTTCAAACCATCGGGGAAGCACACTGTCCCAAGCCTGGTTGCCATACATCTCTCTGGCTCAGTTTTCCACTATACTGCTATACAAAGGGTTCAAGAAACGTGCCAAGTATGCAGGCTGTGATCTCCATAGTACTACTGTGCAAGCGACCCTCCCTTGTCCACTTCACAGACTGGAAGGCCGCGCTGAGCCACAAAGTCATCTGTCCCACATCTCGCACAGCTGGCAGAATTCAAACAGAGGCCCCCTCTTTGCAGAAGAAGGGGATGCCCCTGGAGCCAAACAGATGTGTTCTAGTGCACAGGTGGAGTCGCTCCGCTCCTCTCACTCCTTACCCCATGGCCTGAGAAGAATCCCAGAACCTTGGCATGGAAAAAGAAATCCACGAGGAAAGCCTGGCCCCAACCCTAGTTAAAGTTACGTGACGCTCTGGAGCTGCTGTGTCTTTGCTTATAGACTGCACATAGGGACAGCCTGCATCCAAATGCTGGGGACGATTACATACAGGAGTCTCCATGTTGAGCACAAGTGGGGGGGCGTCTGCTTCTGTACCACATCATGGAAATTTCCTTCTTCTGGGGCAAACGAACACTTCTTCCAAGTCTAGAAAACAATCTTCTAGTCTCTCCCTCCCAAGTTTTCCCTTCTCCAGTTGTGTGACTCCTACATAAGTAAAGCTTTCCCACTCTCCCACCCTGCTCGCTCGCAGCCCCTCCTTACACTGGCATCTAGGCCACAGCAGGAATTATACAGCAGGCGCCTGGGAAGGGTGAACAAACACTGGCTCGGCCGTGGAGCAGGAGGGACTGTGAGGTGGGGGCTGCAAGAGCCACCACACCTCAGGGTGGGGAGGGGGCCAAGCTAGGCTTTATCAGCAGAACCACTCTCCAGGCAGGCACAGCTTGCCAAGATGAGTTTCCATGTGTACAAAGCAGCAGCTGCCTAACTCGGCCTGCAGAAAATGGACCCTGATTCAGGGCAGGTTCTTTTCAATAGCCCAGCCCTGGGTGGGGGATCCTGCCCTTCACACTTGAAGTCCTTTGATATACAACAGTGAAGTCATGTAGAGAGTGTATTTTCAAGCACTGCTCACCACTTCTAAAATAGTCTTTGTTTTGAGCCCGCCTTTCTTTCTTCAACCTCTGGGGTTTTTCTCTTTGCTTCTAGTGGAGACAAAGGTAACAGAGGGTCTTCTACCAAAATGAACCACCACCAAGTTGGGGAGGCGCAGGCACCTGGTGTACACAGCACCCAGGGCCAGCAGGGGGCGTGCAGCCCGTGAGTCTTGCCAGCCCCTTACAGCCTGGGGCTACAACAGGCTACTCAGATTCAAATGGACCAGCCAGCCTCTGGATCAGAATCTCAGGATACAGAATCAGCTGGTTGCATGTGAATCCCATTTCCAGCACGAGATGCCTGTCTCATATGGGCAAACTATGGCACTTCGTACAAATTACATGAGACAGTGCAAGGTGTAGGCACACAGAAAAATGGGTAAAGTATTGGTTTTCACTAATACTACTACAACTCCTACTGGAGGTGGCAGAACTGTGAAGTCTGAGGGGAAGGAAAAACGGGAAGGGGATGAAGAAAGAATGAAGGTGTGTTATGTACCTGTACCAACTCATGACAGATATAGACATTATGTACCACAAATGCGCACTGATAAAAATTTACAAATAAATAATGCAGTTAGTGGTAAAAACAGAAATGCTGGTACTACTAGGGAGGCAGCCCCAGGCTGAGGAGGAGGCAAGGGAAGCGCTTGGCCTTGTTACCTAGGCAAGCAACAGGGGTGGGGGCTGGAGCCACTAGTGTAAGTCAGAAGTCTCTCCAAGCTTCCTTCACAGAAAGGAGTACAACTACCTGCCTCACAGAGCTGTGGTAAGGTGAACAATCGCTGAGGAAAAACCGAATCGCACCTGGCCACTTAATTTGTGTTGTCCTGCCTATTCATTCTCCTCCTGTTCTAAAAAATATCTTACAACCCCATGATTCCAATGGGCCCAAGCCATTATGGAGAACTAGGTAGAAATGTATGTACTTGTCTGGAGGAAGCAAAGGTTTAGAGAATTTAAATGCAAAGTTTAATGTGTTTACCATCTTTCACTGGTTATTTTGTTGGTTTCTTTATCAAATCAATGTGCTTAATGTTTGATGTTAAATGTTAACCACTGTATAACCAAATGTGTTAAAATACACCCAATGAATATTTTAGGTCGCTTTAATTTGCCCACTGTTGGAAGAAAAACGATAGTAAGATTAAAGTTCAGGAAGTCACACAAAAAAAGCCACCCACATGTTTCGAATTTTTCCTGAAGTACCACCACACCTTTACTGTGACAGCATGGGGTGTGACAGCATGCCCAGTAAAGAGCATGTTATGTGACTTGAGAGGTGGGTACCTGAAACACTGTCAAATGCTTTAAATAATTTTGTTAATGCTTCCTCCTTTCAATTAGTCAACTACAATTTTTTTCCTCTGTAGTACAGAAATCACATGGGTACTAAAATAAAATATATCCTACTTCCAATCTGCCATGTATAATTTTTACATACCTGGCTGGCGTTTAGTTGTGAAGTTAAGTGTTCATAACATAGGAACTTTAGAAGTGATATCAAAAATCGAGACTGAGGCTACAGCAACAAAGTCACAGCCAGCACTTGCTGGCAACATTCGATAGATATAATTAAACATCATAACACAAGTCAGAAACATTAGCATATATATTAGAGGTGTTACCATTTTCTGAAATTATAATTTTTAATTTAAGGAGCAAGTAACTTTCACTTGTGAAGGGCTGTTATTCCAAAGAAGCTCTGAGCATCCCTTGGCATACTGTAGCAAGCTGGCCCTCTGATCCACAGATTCCCCCCATGGATTCCATTCTATGTCTTTCATTTAATTAACTGTGGATCAAAAATCCCCCCACCCTGGTTGCCTCTTATACTATGTGTGCACAGACTTCTGTCATTAACTCCCTAAACAATACAGAATAACTACTTACACGGCATTTAGATATATTAGGTATTATAAGTCATATGTGTGGTTTGATCAAAATATATGGTGAATATTGACTTCTTTTTTTTTTTTTTTTAAGTTTTATTACAGTAAAGGACACATTACCATCAATCCACCTCAAACATCCCTCTCGGGAAGTCCTACTACATGAGTATCTTTACAAGGTGTTATAAAAAATGAAGACAGACTTATAAAAAATTATGGTGTAGCCTCATCCACATTATTCACTGGATATGGCACCATGAGATTTCTGGTTCTGCCTCCAGGTCAAAATAACTATGACTTGTTAACTTTTTGAACTGATTCAGAACATCAAAAGAACCACAACAACATTACTGAAGAGACTCCAGAATGAGAACTTCTAAAACTGCTTCACAAAGTGGCAAGAACAATAGGATAAATGTGTTTAAGGTGAGGGGGAATATTTCGAGTTAATGGCAATGTCTCTTTTACTATAATACATTTAAAAAATTTTAAATCATTAACTGTATTTTTCTATCATAGCTCATAGAGACAATTCAACATATGGAGGAAGAAAAGTACGGTTCCTATGCAGTTACTACTCCATTTCACATAAAGGACTTGAACACCCATGTATTTTGCCATGACCCAGACACTGAGGGACCATAATGTCTATATAGTTATGTTTGTGAGTGTGTATGTATTTGTGTGGTGGTTGTTTCGTCTTCTCCAAAAGTGAGCTCCCTGAGAGGAAGAACTTTGTTTCCTTTGCTGCTGAATCCCTAACATCTGAAGCAATGGCTGGCATATGATAGTGTTCAAAAGGTTCCCATGTCGCTCAGTTTCCACATGAGCACCGCCAAACTAGAATCATTATTTCCTCAAAGGGCCCAAGGTATTGATTCCCATTTAAGGACCCTCTAACTCAAGTACTGGGGTCCAATCTATCGGACCCGCTTTGATTTCGACAGTGAAAGGCCATTCAGTCGGACCATTCAGATTACACAGCCGTCATCCTGACACACACAAAACGTATCTCTGGACTCTATTCTGCGAATATGGTAAGGTCTGGGTTCATCAGCTGTGGAAGGTTCGTCTCCCTTATTCTTTCCCTGTCTGTTACTTCTCCCTGCAAGCCTCCTTGAGCACGGTCTCATGTTCATGGCACTCGATACCCCTCCTTCCTTACAGTCACCCACACCACAGGGATTTCATGTCTCCCTCTCTAGATGTCACACTCTGCTGGGACACAGCAGGGCCCTCTTCTCCCCAGCCCCTGACACATGCACACAGTCATGTAAATATTTACAGAATGGACTGAATAAATCTGCCACAGGAATAACAAAAGAGCAGCATTCTGGTTTGACAGATCCATAACCAGAGAGGACAGACAGCAACTGTGAGGAGGCTACTACAGTTGGTGATAAAACACTCCAGTTTTTAAACCAGGAAAACAAAAATAATTGGGAGGGTCCTCCCAGTAGCTGCAAGGTGTGCCCTATAAAGGGCCACACTCAGAGGGAGAGGGGTTTGCCTACACAGGAGACAGAACAGGCAGTGCAAGAGACCCTGGCAAGAGGGAAGCAGTGCTTAACAGCAGAGAAAAGAGCATAATGAAATAGAAGGTTTGGGATGAGAGTGCTAGTCTAGTGTGCATTACAGTGCTGAGTCAAGACCCCAGGGAGAAGGAAACGGGGTGGGGGGAGGAAGGAAAAGGGAAAGAAAAGAAAGATGGATGATTTAGACTCCAGACTCCTCTGTTTACGAGCTAAATATCATGAGTGTAACTTAGGGTACCTGGGCCTCAGTTTCTTCATCTGTAAAATGAGCAAAACAGCCTACCTCACGGTGGAACAACCAACAAAATGCTCCTCAAACAACTAGGTACTCTACAAACAGGACTGGCAGGCAGCCTCCACCAAAGAGCCCTGTCCATTCCTCAGAAAGAACAGGAAGGACACAAACCCGAAGGCTCTTTAAGCACTCACCCCGGCACATACGGATCCTAATCCACCAGCATGGCTCCCTTATGAAGCAGTCAGTTGCTGGAAGAGACTGCTGCAGCCGTGCCTGCCCTAGAGGGCCCAATGACGCACTTTACATCATTTTCTTCATTTACCTCTGACTCGGAAGCGGTCGACTTTGGCATTGGCTACCCCAGTTCATAACCGCCAGGCAGGGAGGTCTGTAGGCCATGCACGGGCGCCCTGTCTTCACTGCAGGCCAGGCCTCTCCTCCACCACCCCCAGAGGAGGCCTCCCACATAGCCGGAGTGCAAAGTCCCCACAGAAGTGACCTCCAGTCGCTCAGTATCTCGGTTATTTCCAACAGGCTGTGAACATGTACATGACACTTTCTCCTGATAGCAGAGTGACAGCAAGGCTGGCAACATACAGCAATGCTGGGACCTCTGTGCTGTTCATAACCCATGGTGGGCAGGACGGGGAGAGGAGGAATGCAGAAAGGAGCTGGTGAGGATCCCAGAGAAACTCATGATTCCTCCGATCTTTGTCTCGGGCTCACCCACGCACAGATGCAATGCTCACATGCACAGCCAAGGAGTGGGTGTGAAGAAAGTGTGCGGGGCTTGCGGGTGGGAATTAAGGGAGGATCACATATGTATGGGACAATAAGTACAAGATGGGGTGGGGGAGAAGGAAAAGAAGACAATGACAAATAGAGTCCAGATGCCAATGTTACTGGTATTTATGATATTATAATGCTCTGCATTCTACGTTAAGCTGTTAAAGTACCACTTTGTTACTTTGCCTTAAGATAACAACTTGCTATTTTGAGCAAACACAGATTTGGAAAAGCCGAACAGAATTAATAGCTGATGGTTTAGGCTTCAGAGTTTTAAAGACTTGAGTTTGAATCTTCACTCCATTAGATTTGAATATGTGACTCTGGGAAAGTTATTTAACCTCTGTTTCCTCATCTGTCACAGTGCCTGCTCTCACAGGGCTTGTGACCCATAAAATGGGATCAAATATCTGAATGCCCTTGCACAGGACGAGGCACAGAGTGAGACTCGATCAACTGATGTTACCTGTTGTTAATTTGTTCTCTTGCAGTGCTGGGGATGGAACCCAAAGCCTTGCACTACCAGGTGACAGTGGATCAAGGGTCTCCCTCTAGCCTAAGGCCTCACTGAAGTGCGTGGTGTGAGCAGCAATGCTCCAGCGCCCTGAGGTTTTCCCACACTTGCCAAGAGGAATGCCCTTCCTTCTCCCAGAGCAAAGGCTGCTTGGCTGCCCCAGTCTGCTTTCACAAGGGGCTTCTGTCAGGAAAGGTGGGGGGATATGAGAAGGTAAACAGAAGCAGGAAGCAAATCCTGGATGAGTACTCACTCTGGGCACACTCACCGAGTCTGGGTCTCGCTGCTGTTCGAGGAAAGCTGAGAATTCCACCAGGCGAAGCTTGGTTGTGCCAATGGAGCGGCCCTGCCAGGCAGGGACAGAGGGAGCTGGGGCAGACGGAGGCTCAAACCCTGAAAAACCAATGCCACCCTTTACATCTGGCCTCTGTCTCCCCCAGGCCTTGGGCTGGGGTTAGGGCAGGGTTTTTGGACATGGAGGACCTCCAAGGGAAGGCCAAGAGCCCCTCCAGAAGCATCTAAGGAGGAACTCAGCTGGGCATTGGTGACCTCTGGCTGAGGCTCCCTGAGACAGGGACCAGCTGAACAGGTGCAGTGCATGAGCTCCTCATTAAGCCAACTGCAGCTAAGCTTAAGGGCAACAGCAGGAGGACGTTTACCCTGGTCAAAAGACCCCAGTGAAGGACCAACCCAGAATGGTTGAAGCACTGGAGGGAAGTTTCTAAAGACCCATGAGACCAGGCATTTCATGCACATCTTGTACTCGTCCACCTTCTTTCTTATGACTGTGGTTACCAGAACTATACAATATTCTCATGAAAGGCTCCAGACCTCGGGAGCAGAGAGCAGCATGTGAGGGTATTTTTCACCTGGGGCCTCTAGAGTGGACAGTAGTGGACTCTGAGCAGGTCATCTGAGTGACTGAACATATGTGGTACTGATGGTATGGGTGGGGATGGGTGTCTGGTGGGACAGGAGGCAGGTGGGTCCACCAGACTCCTGATTTCTATTTTGGGCTTCCATGTAAGAGTCCCTCTGCAGAAAGGGCCCTAGAAGGGCAATCTACTTATCTAAGAAAACCACATCAGTTTACAACTCAAGACTGCCTAATTCAGATGCAAAAGGAACCACAACTTCCCCTTCTAAGTGTGACCAATGTCTCTAGTGAGAATAATTTGCCTTCCTGTTTCTCTACAAACCCTTCTGAAGCGCGCTTGGGAGATGAGTAAGGGAACCTAGGCCCTAGTGTGGGGGGACACCCCTTGTGGCTGTCCTGAGCTCCAGGCTACTGCCACCTTCAGGAAAGCAGGGGTGGTAGAGTATCTATGATTCCCAAGTGAGAGGAGATGTGTAGCTATGGCAAAGATGGCATCATGTACTTTGGGAACCAAACAAGCCTAGCTGTCAGCTATGGGGGCCACTCACCTCCCACCAAAAGAAAGCTAGGAAGACTCACCTGGAATGGGGGCCGTGACCGCAGGCTGGATGGGGTAGGCCTGCTGCACAAAGGGCTTGACACTAGGGACAAACAGGTGACAAGAGTCATAAGTCATAGGCAGGCATGATCTAGGTCTGCCCTGGCCGCCCAAGGGGGAGTCCTCATTGCACTGTTCCCTGCCTACAGGGGTAGGCACATCCCAGGCAGAACTCTATGGACAAAGGCACTTGGCTCTCCCCAACTAAGAGAGCCCAGTAGGCTTCCAGAGATCAAACCACCACACTTCAGCCAGGTACAGGACAAGGTGATCAGATGTCAGCCTGACTTTCATGACTGTGACATCAGCCTCTGACATCCCCACAGGGACTGGGGTCAGCAGACACTATGTCTAGGCGAGGTCTAGAATATGCTTCAGCTTCTCCTGTACTGGGACAATGAGTTCAAGTTCTTTCAACAGGCAGGCAGGGTTTCCTTTCTGCTTTTATTTCCGAACTGCTCTTTTCTGGGGGCCTCAGCCTGTTTCCCTTGCCCCCAAAGAATTTGAAGATGCTCCTACTGGCCACCCGACGGGGGAAAAGCCAGAATGGAAAGTGCTATAGGACTCTGCTGCCCTGTCAGGTTGAGGAAGAGCCCAGGCGCTGCCCTCCAAAGCCACAAAGGGACAGGGAGTCTTTTCTGTTTCCAGCAGATGACCATCAATACCTATGGTGGTAGTGAGGCAGTGTCTTTCTTGCTATTGGCCTCAGAAGAATACAGGGTGGGCTACTGCAGGAATCTATGTAGCCCTTTTTCCTGTAAGCCCCAACAGTTTGATGCAGAAAGTACTTTCCCCAGGGTGGGCTATGACCAGCCTCAGACTTACTCTTGTGAGGATCCTGGCTGCCCTGTCTGTATCATTCCAGGCCAGAACTGGAAGGCAAAAGCAACAATATCTTAAGCACAATTCAGGACGTGTACACACTGCAACCCCTGCTGAAGCACAGCAGGTTCCCACTTCCAACCAGCTGCAGCAGCACCTTCCCTAATCACAGACATGGTCACCATACACTGCGCACAAGATCACAAGCTACCCTTGGCCTGGCAACCCAGGGTTCTCCTTAGCCCCTCTACCCCGAATATCCTCCTGAGGCAGGAGACCAGGCAGCTACTTTTTATTTCTCATTCCACCTAAGAGAGAATGAGTTTGTGGTAGGGGATGCTTCACCTAAGTACAAACCTTTCTTCCTCCTCTCCCTCCACTCCAAAATACTCTCTGAATAATATCTTGCTTTGATGGTTTGCAACACCCAAGGTCCAGGGAACAGTGGACACAGCCCAGAACAAGAGGGCAGGGATTCAGAGAAGCAACACAAGCCTCCATTTGCTTTGAGTGTCCCTGAGGCCTTTGGTGTCTGCTGTTTCCCACCAGACAGGCTGCACGAGACAAGGGGAAACGGCACCTTTCACAGTCACGTAGGCCTGGAGCTAAATCCTGACATCACAATACCTGAAGTTTGCTCCTAGGCAACCTCAGCTCTTTCATCTGTAAAATGGCAACAATAGTAAAAGACATTTCAGATGACTGTGAGGATTAAAGGTGATCATAGTATAATGCTTCTTAGCCCTTGGAATATGGCAAAATGAAAATACTAATAGAAAATTTTGTCTCTTTAGGGGCTAAGTGTCATGAAGTGACCTAAAGGGGAGGGTAAAGAGAGCATAAGAAGGCTACAATCGAAAAGGGAATCAGGAAAATGATGCTTCCCTTTCTGTCTTTAGGGATAAGGATTCCCTTCCTCTTCCCTTCTCTCTTTCCTCTCCCTTCTTTTCATTCATAACATGTGACCCAACGGACCAGAAGGGCCAGGCGGAGGGCTTGACGCTGGCCGGCAGCCAACCCCACACCCTACTCAGCCATCATTCCTGGGTCTGCTTCCTACTTACCCCCGGTGCCCCCGGGAAGGTGGGGCGTGGGATCCCAGGCAACCCCAGCTTGTTGTGAATGGCAGTGGCAGAGACGATCTGGGCTGACGACATGGCGGCCATGTGCTGAAGGGCCTTGTCCTTTGCAGTCTGATCCTTGAAGGTGACAGTGACACAATGATTTAATACAGAACGCATGGCTACCAGGCAGGTTACACAGCCGCAGCCACGAGCACATGGACTAAAATACAGAGCCACAAAAGAGGCCAAAAAAGCAAACATGCATGGATAAATAAACATGGCCAGAAGGCTAAAAACACACTCAACCTACCATAAACTCTGAACATTTGCTAAGAACACCCAGTGGCAAGGCTTTTTTGTTTTTAATTTTTATCTTATTCTATTTTGCAACAGAATGGGGAAGCCTCTGAGAAGAGCAGACAATGAATTTATTTTTTCAGCTTCCACAAAAGCTTTCTAATTACTTAACACATGGTGGGGGGGGAGGCTGGGTGAGGCCATGCTAGAGGAAGAGATGTGTTTGTGGACTGGGGACAGGGTGTGTTGAGCTCTGAGTGTGCTGTGCTCCAGCTGTTTGGAAGACACCTGGCGGGGGCAGCTCAGAAGCAGCGGACAGGTGGAAGATGGGCCAAGCAGCATGCTGGCAGGCGCATGCGTTCTCGAGCATCACCGCCATGGGTCTGAGGCTACCAGGCTTCTTAACAAAAGCCGAGGGCACAGGGGATGACACAGGTAGGTGGTTTCTCCTTTTGCTAAATGAATCTTTTCTAGAAAAGCCAAGACTAGTAACACAAAGCTAGCCAAAAAAGTCTGCCAAGCACAGCTAAAATACAGAATACTCAGTTTAATGAAAATACTTACCATGCTTGTTACCTGGATACAATAATAAACAATTTGTTAAAAAGATTGCATATAAAAGGATTGCTTTTCTTCTTCAGTTATAAATAAATAAATATATATGTGTATGTGCGTGTGTATGTGTGTATACAAGCACAATTCTTGAGCACAATAAAATAGAGGACTATGTCTTTTTCTTCTTCACATTTTAGGAATGTTTGCTCTACATGGCTATTTAGAAAGCCAATTATCAAGGTCACCCAATAACATCCACAGTTAAAAACTCCCATGACCTGGCCTAATGGCTACCCCAGGACTGATGGAGCAACAGTGAGACCCCAGAACACAGCAGGTCCTGCTGGTGCAGGCAGAGCTGTGTGGGGTCAGAGCATGAAGAGTTCTGGATGCAGGGAAACCGTCTGTGCTCCAGGTGCAGATATCACCAAAGCAAGAACAAAAGACTACATCAGAATAATGGAGCGCCCACTGTGGCTGCCATCAGAGCTCACGGTACAGGACGGACAGTCAAAGGCAGCTGCAGGCTTAGACGCTGGATGCCAGCTGAGTGGCAGCCTCCATGTTTTCAGAGCCAACCACAGGTGAGGAATAAACACGCTGAGGTGCCAAAGGCAAGGCAAAGAGGAAGGTAAAACAATCTCGGTCTGCAACACAATGCTGGGGCTTCTAAGAAAGACCCACCCGGCTCAATTTCACAGTGTAGGCACCACTTTGCCCTGGAACTTGCCAGGACTACCATGTGATCCACACCCCACCCCCCCACACTCACAAGGGAGGGGAGGGGAGAGAGGGAAAGAGGAGGGGAGGAGGAGGAGGAGCACAGTTCACTTAAGGCTTGCATAGATTGTTACTTTGTACATTTCTATGGTTCACAACTGAAAAATGAATGGCTTCAAGTACAGCCCTCCACAGGTGCACATAGGCACTATGACCATCTATATGGGCGGGCAAGCACGCAGCTAAAGAACTCCGGGGGTGCTGGTCCAGGAGGGAAGGGCCCCAGGTCACTCAGTGCCACCTGTTATCGCCTTCTTATCAAAGGATACTTTCCAGGTGAGGCTCCATTTGCTAACCTGTTAAAAGCTCTAATCTGAAGCCGGCTTCCTCAGGTAACAACAACAACAAAAAAACCTGAAACATTTCAAATGAAGAGGCGTGGGAGGGGGGTGACTCTTGAAGTAGATGATTTGATGATAAACAATGTGAATGTGACATGCCATGAAGCTGAACTGAGCCCTGGGAATGCAAGTGTGAGTGCCAGTCAGTCCACTCTAGGATGGTCCTGTGGCTTCCCTGGTCCTTGCCTGGCCTATCCTCTCAGAGGGACAGAAAGCACAATTCTTGTCACACTTGCTACATCCGCGATCAGGAATACCTTGACAGCAATGCAAAGTTAGTTTCTCTTTGGACCAGTTTTGCTGGACTCAAAGCCCTGAAGCCTCTTCACCCCTTACAAGACTAACTCTAAGCGATTTCTGAAATTGAGGTAATGGCATAGGTGTGACCACAGGTACCTTCCTCAACATGAAAGCCTTACAAGTTCTCCGGGGGCAGGTCTAGGGGATCTAGCAGACTTCTGGCCTGCCTAATGCTGTGAATTCTGAAGGATAACTCTGAAAGAGCTCATGGGTTTGGGTCTTTTCCAGAAGAATGTGGCAGGGCCTCTCACAGACCTGTGCTTTCTGGATTATGCAACGCTGATGACAAGAGATTCTGCTTCAAGTACAAAATCTTCTGGGTCTGTGGAGGTGGGGCAACTCTCAAATCCAAAGTCCAGCTCCAAATGGAAAAGAGTTTCCTGCATTTCCATCACCTATTTTCTATTAAGGGTTGCCTGGAATGTTTCGCTTTACTAGGTTTATTGAAAAGTTCCTCTAAGTTTCACAAAAGCTTGATATTTCTGTTTGGAACAGAAATATCAACCAATGTGGGAAAAGAGAAAAGCATTTCTCTTGTTTTTTATGTCACATAGCCTCAGAACATGATCTTTTTCTTTTGTTTAATGTTTGACTCATTACCCAGAATTCAACTAGGTACCTAAGTGAAAACAGGAGTTCAAAGAAAGTAGAAGGGCAAATCTAATGCCTCTACAGTGCCAACTGTGGCTAAGATGGCAACTGATACACCTGTGGGGAGATGTGAGACCTGGGCTCCAACCTGCCCTGTCTGATGTGCGTGTACTGTGTTACTGTGGGAAGCGATGTCACCATCCTCTAATTTCCTTCATCTGCCAAATAAGGAGTCACAGCATATTCTCTAATGTACTTTCAGTTTGAAAAATATTTGTAGCTAAGAGAGTGAGGTTCATTATAAAACAAAAACATCTTAATATATAGATAGCCAAGAAAATTGCTAGTGGGAAGACAGCAGGATGTTAAAATGTGAGCCACTCTTAGCTGCCTGTCCTGATAAAAGACAAAGCTGAGTGTGGAAAGAAAATTTTATCTCAAGTAGTGGTTCTTTCTGCACTTGACCTACCTATCTGAGAATAGGCAATTTTCTGCAAATGGACTAAAATGTCTATACCAATGACTTCTCACCTTTTGTAGTGGAACTACTCCATTCGCTTAATTATATACTGTGGCCCCTTCATCTATGATATACATGTGAACATTAAGAAGATTAACATTTTTTTGCTGTTTAAAATCTAAAGTAACCTTGAAGATAGATAATAAGCACCACCAGGATTATCTGGAAATCAGAACTGAGAGCCTGGCCGAAGACCCACTTATTCTGAAATGGAAGTTAGAAAGGATGTGGAGTTAAGAGATTTCAATGGACAGATCTCTCAATTGTCACTTTCAGCCCAGAGATACATGCCTGGGTTTGGAAAAATTATAACTGTAAGTGTCAGACCTGAGTAAATTGCTTCTCTGTGTCACTCTGGTCTGATATCCTGGCCTTTCACACATTCTACTCCATTTTCTCCTCTTACCCCCACACTAAAGGGCTGGGGGCCAATGTAGCCAATAGTGAAGCTTAAACACAACTAAAAACATGTTCTATCCTTGTACACCAATTTAATTTTAAGATGCTGTCTTACCAACATTTCTGAGATGTGGGTGAAATTTACAAAGGATGAGCATGCTGTTTTATCTTGAAAAACTGCTATTAAGTCAATATTGAGTTATTCTCGATAATGTCATATTATAGGGAAAAAAAGGGGGGTGTGAGGTAACAACGTATGAGCAGCAGAGGAAAAATATGTTCAAGAAAAAAGCTTGAACAAGTTTACACTGCCTTCTCCTCATTGCCTTTAAATCCCTTTATCTCTAAGACTAGAAAGAATGGAGCCACAAAGAACTGAACATCTGGGGATCAGGTGGAGGACAGTGAGAGAGGGCAAGTCTCCCTCTTCTTACTGAACCCCAACTTGAGCCCTTAACCTGCGATAAGGAAAATACTTATGGAGGAGGAATTGTGAGCCCTGCCACTGTACACCCCCTGGGAGGTGGGATGGGTGCTGAGAACAAACTGCCCTACAGCTTGAGGATGCAGGCACAGCCCTCTGACTCGAGGTGCATGTCTTATTACCTACTCTGTTTTCCTCACAATCCAATTTCAGACACACCATACCATCAATAGCTTTACTGCCCTGGCCTCGTGGTCCAGCAGGCTGTGTCAGGCATAAACTCCTCAGCCTGAAGCCTTTCAAATTGCTATTGTTATTAAGTAAACAGGCTTTCATATTTCATGAAGCAAGGCAAGGACACTGCTACAACTCTGTTCTGCTAACTGCCTTCTCTTTATGACTGAAATGGACACAATATCTGGAAAATGTCCGTGTGTAAGTCGGTGCCATCACAAAAACACACAGCAGGGACAACAGGATGTTTTCAGAACTCCAGAGTATCTTAAGGATCAGACTCTGGGTATCATAAGGGTCTTATCCTTAATTATTCTATGAAATCAATAATCTCATACTAGTTAGACATTAACAGTAGGCAAATGGTAAGGGTAACATACAAAAGTCACATGCGTGCAAATACGACACATTACAGCTGTGCAGAATGTTAATGAACCACACACAAAAATCGACATTATCTAGTTTATTCAAGGGCCATCATTCCAGAAGTTGGATTCCAATTTAATTTATTCATAAGGACATTTACCAATATATCAGGAAAAACATGAAGTTAAAAAAGACCATAATTCAAAAACTCTTGATAGCTATTAGTATTTTCCTCCAAAATATACTTCCTGTATCAACAGAAAAATATGATGCAAGGTTGAAAAAGACAGCATTGGCTTAAAGACTACTTCTTCAGAGAAAAACAACACATAGAATATCTCCCTAAGAAGTAATTTTGCAGATGTTGTTTTTAATCTTGTACTACCTGAACTCACATGATCTCTGAAATTATTAGCCATATCTCTTGAATGGATAAACATCACTGAACTATATGATGGTTTTGGAGAAAGGATGAAGGGCACTTGAATTTTTTCTAGCCATGATCTCTCATTTGCTTATTATTAGAGAAGGCAGGAGTAAATACAAAAGAGGGCTTTTCTCGTCAGGCAGTAGCTAATGTGGAGGAGAGAAGGCACATTAATACTTCTTCTGACTTGCTGCCTAATGAGTAGCAATTAATTCATCTTATTGTATTTCCAAATGCCAAAGACTCCATTCACATCAAAGAAAAAATTTTCAAGGCTTTTACCATTGTTCATTTTTAAATGTACTGAGCTATATTTAGTATTTTATAATTGTCAACAGCGTTTCCTTTAATTCTGATGTAGGCTTAGCATCATAAAGGAGTGGAGATGAAGAGACTGGTAGGTGTGCCTTGTGACTCTTGGGAAGCCGGCCATTTAGGACAGCTCTGGGCCACATCTGAGCGGGAAAGGGCACACTCTGACCTTAGTTTCTTTTTATCTGGTAGCTAACAGGGAAAGGCAGGAGGTCTCTGTCCCCTGGGAGGCCACAGCAACCTCAGCTGCCAGATGCCTAGACATGAGTTTCAGAAAGAACATGTGCCCTCCTCTTGCTGTGTTTCCTTTAAACTCATGGACCCAAGCAGAAGGGCTCAGGGGGACACAAATCCCTCTCCCATGCTCTGACCAGAACGCTCTGGGGACACTGCACGACATTGTGCAAAGGGCTTGGGCTTTGGCCTCATACCGCCCAGGATCCAACTCAGTTTTGACCCCTGGCAAGTCACACAGACACTGAACCTCAGCTTCCTCTAACAAAGCAGGGACAAGAACATTCATTTTTGAGACTGCTTCGGGCATTCTACGCAGTGCCCTCAGTTCTACTGTTTGACGTACTTTGCAGCCTGTGGGACCATGTGACCAATGGATGCCCCGACCAGACTTCATCCTGCCCAGGATCTGAACTCCCAGGAGCTCTAGTACCTGCTACCTGATCTGGGGAAATTAAGACAATTTCTACCCTGAAGCTGACAATGGGATTGATCTGCCTAAGGATTTAAAAATGTAGAAGGAGGCTATTCTGTTGTCCTTAAGAAAAAAATCCAGGCCTCAGTACACCCCGAAAGGTAATGGTATCCAATGCCCTGGCTCACATTAATCAGTCCTGTACTGCCATACTGCTCAGAAGAGGTTCTAATTCCATCGTGCCTAAGCTGAAAAATCATCCCCAATCTTATAAGTTTTAATTCGTTTAAATTTTTTGTTGTTGTTGTTACTGGGGGATTGAACTTGAGTCCTTGTAATTGTGAGGCAGGTGGCAAAACCAATGAGCTAAATCCTCCCCCGACCTTTTCTTTTGGTACTGGGGATTGAACCTGGGTCCTTGTGCTTGGGAGGCAAGCGGTGGAACCACTGAGCTTTAATTTGTTTAAATTTAAAACATGGTAATGGAAATAGACTAGTTGATATGAATGAAAAGGAATTTAGTAAAGATTGGAAAATGCCAGGAAAGACCACACATCATTTGCCAAGACCATGATCCTACTGTCTGGGAGTCTGTTACTCAGGCTTTCTCCCTCACGCCCTGTGCAGGACCCACTCTCGAGAAGCAGAGTTGCCCAGGGTCCCAAAGGGAGCTTCACAGGGGGAAAAGAAGCATGTTCACCTTGCTTGTGGCAGGCCCATTCCTGATGCTTAGGGGTGACTCATATGGGACACAGCAGGATGGGCACCAGCAATGTAAACTTTAAACCCTCTGCTTATTGCAAGGAATGACAGATTAGAAAGAAGAGGCCTATTCAGTAATCAAATCACAAAGGCCACCAGGGCAAAAATGAAGAAAACAGCCCCAGGGGAGCACATGTAGCTCATCAATTAGTCACAGCGACTGGACATAGTTAGAGAGGCTCAGGTCTTTTTCTGCTCGGCTGGGATGATGCAATGTCAGCAAGTATAGGCTCTTCAGCAATATTGGCCCAGGGCCAGACATGCAAGTGTCTTCCTGCCCACTGAGCCATGCAATCACCCAAGCACACCTAAACTGTCAACCGTTAAGTTGGCTGCTCCATCCTTCCACGAAGGTGAAGATGATCCACAGCATAGCAGTGGCAACTGCAGGGCCTGGTTGTGCCTCTATAAGCCGCTGACACCAGCAAATAAATAATTGCTTTTCTGTTGCTGATGTATGATGAGACTTCTGGGAAGAGGTGGGACAACCTCTCAGGACAAATAAACCTACAAAGAGACTCAGGCAGGAAACCTTACATAGGACCTCTGAGCAGGGAAGGAGTGCTGAATGTATGGAGAACACTTGTGCATTCCTTCTACATGCTAAGCTAATAAGTCCCTGCAGCTTAAAAAACAAAATATAGTCAATGGCTTTTTGAGAAATCAATGGTGAGTGAAATAATTCAAAATAATTTCTAACACTGCTAGCTAGTCCTCATACCATGCTGCTATCTCACACAACTCATCATAGATTCTAGGCAGAGGCTAAACCAGAGAAAAGGGGAAAATGGAGGACAGGAACTGAAACAAGTGTGGGTGCCACTGCTATTGGTACGGCTAATGACATGAAGTCTGAGAGAGCTCTAACATGGGATACTTGGGATTCCTAAATGCATATTCCATAAATCTATAGGCCACATGTCTGTTTTAACTACATGGATTCATCTTCTACCATTTAAATGGAATCACGCCAAGCTATAAAGCCGCTGGTCTCCTGAAACACACCCACTACTTGAAGAACAGTGGGTCAAGGGACTCTGTCCGAGTAGGGGCCATACATGTTACGCTCTCATTGCTGAGGAGTGCTTTCCAAAGAGGTAAACTGTCTTCTTACCTCTCTTCAGTTACCACATTTTTTTTTCTCTCTTAAGAGACTCTAGTCAGAAAGACAAAATCATGCCCTGATGTATATGCTTAATTTCCAATATTCTGGTCCTCTGGCCATAAATGACTGTTCTGTTTTCACAGGCATGAGTCTGTTGGCACCTTCTCTGTGCTTTCCCAGCTTCTGGTCCCATCCCACTGCCTCTTCAAGTCATGATCTTGTTTTCTTTTTCCTCACAATCCTTGGGATCAAATCCATGGCCTCGGACATACCAGGCAAGAGTACTACCACTGAGCCATCCCCAGCCCCCCTCACTCTCTCAATCACCCCCCATATTTTATCCCCCCTTGCATGTGTCCCATGGTCATGGTGTGTATCCCAGGGCATCCCAAAGTGTTGGCCAACTCTACACTGACGTAGGCTACCATAAACTGCCGAGAGTCTCACATGGATGCCAAAGGATGTAGCACAAACTCATAGCTGACAGGAGGTAAACATCTGGATAATTTAAAGAAAGGGGACAAAAGAGAAGAGAGTTTTCATTGGATTTGGTTTTCTCAGGGACACATAGGGAAGTTGACTATGGACAGGAAAGAAGGGTGGGTAGAAAAAATTAGAAAAACTACAGAATAATGTTCTACCATTTGATGACTTCACATTGAAAAACTTAATGGAATTATGCCATAATGAAAAATGATCATTTTTGGATCATACAAATCTGAGGGTTTAATATGTTCTCTGTACTTACTTTTGTGTATTTAAAATTTAGCAATGACAAAAAATTCAGTTAATTTTGGTGCACATTCTTAATTACCATTACTCTATGAGTAACCCAAGCTTTACTAAACTAAGCTTTAAATGTTGATACTGAAAACCTTTTCTGAAAAGTTCTGGTATACATTTTGAAGATTTAATAAGGATAGAACTTTTAACGTAATTCACTCTTTAAAAACAGAAAGGAAGACAGTACACAGAGCAGTGAGAATACAATGGCTGAGAGCCAAGCAGTGAGGCCCCAGAGTTGTCCCCGATCCAGTTCTCTACTCCTCTTCTCCGTACAGGAGAAGTCCCTCTGCCTTCAGCTTGGCCTCCTTATTACTAAGCCATTCTCTAAAAACTAGCTGGAGAGACTGTCCCAAAATATACAAGCTCCTCAGTGTCACAAGTGAGCATCCCCTGGTGGGGCAATGCTAGAATTTCCTATTGGGTTCCTCTCATCTCCCACTGCCTGCCCCACAGTCCCCCAAAACACCCTCATCTCTGGTACCTTTTAACCTTCCTCTGTGCTTGCTTCAGTGACACTTCCTCTGTGAAGCTATAATTCTCCCAATCTCAGAGTTAATCATCTTTGCACTGAGTGGCCTTTGTATGGCCCAGTTTAATTTCTAGTGCTGAGGCCCCAGCTATGGACAATCTACTGGGAAACAACAGAGGTTTGGTGGCCCCCAAGAATATAGACTCTGTGTGCTCAACCGGGTTGTCAATGAAATGTAAGTAGACTGAGTTAAGTAATCTTTCCTGTACTTTTTTTAAAAGGCCTAATCTATGTGGAAATTTTACACATTTGCTAGAATAACTTTTTGTTTGCTAAAACTAAAATAAAAGTGAAGCCTGCTTACTTTGGGAGTGATCTGGGCCACCAAGAGGCACTTTTGAGAACCAATGAAGTTAGGAGAAGAACAGAGCTGACCTTTGGGATTTACTCTAACAACAGGTCTTCAACAGAGTGGCTCTGCAGCTAGGTGACTCATCTGTGACTGTGACCTGAGCATGACCACTATCTCACGAGTCTAGTTTCTTCAAAGGAACAGGGTGTGCAGGCTACAGAACCGAGGAACATGTGCTTCAGATGTTACACAAGAGCCATTCTGTAAAGGCTGGGAGGAACAGCGCAGGAAGCAGCCATCTTCTTTTCCCTCCAGGTGTTGAGCAGGTACCCTGGTTTGGCTGGCCGGGAAGGTAAAGGATAAGATGTCCAGAGGAGGCATAAGGCAGAAGTATTAGCAGCAGGCAGGTGCTGGCCAGCCTACTCTCCTTGACTGCTCAGATGCCCTCAGAGTGGTGACCAAGCAGTTCCACGGCCTGGAACACATCAACCCCCAAATTACTGGTGGCCAAAAGTGTCACTCACATTGAAGTAAACTGAGTCACACTGACAAATGAAGTCTATGCTGTGACCAGGGACGCAAAGGTAAAAGGCAGAGTTAATTGAAGGCTGGCAGCAAGGGCTGCACAGAGCGGGCCAGGTGACAGTTTAGGTACAGGGTCTTGGCATGAAGCCTTCAGCCTGAAAGCATTTTCCCATCTCCACTTGATGAAACCCTATCTGAAAGAGCAGTAGTTCGGGCTTAAGACACAGCCGAGTTCAGATGTTGCCTTTGCCCCTTACTAGGTGGGCAACTTCTGACAAAGTCAATAGTCTTTGAGCCCCAGTTTCTTCAATATTGTTCCTTGAAATCAGAACAGGCCCCACTATGTAGTGAGCTTAACTAAGAGGACATGCAAGAGTCTCTGCATTAGAATAAAATTTCCGTCTTTCAATTCTCAAACTCGGAACATTGCTCATGAGCTTGTCCCTGGATTCCCAACATTTTGCTGTTGCTCTTTCCGCTAATGCGTATGCACTAAAGCCCTGTTTCTCACATTCCCTCTTACATGGCCAGCCCTGTGACAGGAAATTGACTACTAACCACCCACCCCTATAAATGCTAAGTCCCGGACACAGTCAGTATCAGTTGATTGAAAAACAAAGGATTTTGCTTTTCCAAGAAGTGGTAGAGAGGAAGGAAAGAAAATAAGGTGGTTCTTGGAGCTTAAATGCTGGGCCAGCTGCTACCCGACAGCCTGTTCCCACCTCCTCCTTGTGTCTGCTCCAACAAAGTGTGGGCCAGGTCTTGAAGAGGGGTTGGGTGTGGGGGAAGAATCTTCTATTTTTTTTAAAAAAAATTTAGAACAAACAAACATATAGCCATGCCAGTTTGTATTGTTTCTATGGAAGAAAATTCTTAACATCTCTAAGCAATTTTCCTATATTCTGTGGTGGTCCCTCCTGAACAGAAAAGCATTCTTATCACTTGTGTGGCTTTTGATCTAGGGCCATGTGCCCTGCTGAGTTGACAGGAAATACACAAACAGTACAGAAACAGAGCAATTCATATCACAGATGGCAAAACAAAATCGGTATCTATACACTTCTCAGTACATCATTAATTCATTAGCTCAGAGAAACTAGAAACAGAGTAAGAACTTGAGCAAACACAGGGGTAGCTGCATCCACATAGAAAGTACTGCCCCTCTGGTTAAAAAGCAGGGTCTACTGTTAGCGTGGTCTTCCACTGCTCAGCCAGTGCAGCCCCGAGCCAGCCACCATCAGCCACACATGCGAGCGAGTGAGCGAGCGAGCGAGCCAGCATGCTGCCCACGTGAGGGCACACCCGATGCTCCTTCCTGCCGCTAATCCTGTGCCACAGCCAGTTTGCTGGCAGGTAAAAAGTTAAAGGACTGGAGGAGAGCCCCAGTGTTCAACATTTGGAGCTAAGAAATGACACTGTTTTTTAATGTGGAACAAAAACACGGGTTTAATTAATATATTAAGTGAGGTAAATGTTGGAAAGGCCACACTATGGTCCAAAAATTAATTTTTACTCCAAACTAACCTCCTCCAAGCAAATCATAATCCCCTTACATTATTAAAGTAGGGAATTATGGAAAAATAAGCATCAGCCACATTCTACTGCAAATCTCAGAAGAAGTAGGGAGAATTTATATTACAAAATTATCAACCCAAGGCAGTGGCCTACACCTATAATCTCAGCTACCCAGGAGGTTGAAGTGGAAACACTGCAAATTCAAGGCCAGCATGGGCCACTTACTAAGCCCGTGTACCAAAATATTTTTCAAAAAATTAAAAGGGCTGTAGGTTGCAGAAATCACACATAGCATGAGTAAGGCTCTGGGTTCAATTCCCAGTATCACACACACACAAAAAAATGATGAAAGCCTTCATTTTTGCTAAAAAATGCATATATTAAGAGTCTGGAAAATGAAGCCCATGTTTTTTTTTTTTATTAAACTAAGTGTAAACAATGGCAAACATGAGTTAGCTCAAGAGCTTTCCCATTTCTAAGATCCACTGTTTTTCTTGCTTATAGTCACACTTCAAATTTCTCTTTTAATAAGAGTGCCATTTACTTAAACACTATTAAGCAATATGGAAGAACACAGGCAAAACTATTCTTTGCTGGTTTTTAAATGATTTTTTAAAAAATACTGTCTCAATTAATTTTGCATCTCTGGACTGTCCTTTTTAAAAGGAGGAAAAAGCTCTCCTAGTCCAGGACTGCTTGGTGGACATTTAAAGTGGTTTTAAAAATCATGTTTTTGTGCTGAAAAGTTATCAAGACCAGTTCTCTGCTGCGTTTGCATTGTTATTAGGAACACACACACACACACACACACACACACACGCAAGCGCACACGCACCTGAGTTTAATGACAGCTCTCTGGCGTTTGCATTGTTTAGAAACACACACACACACACACACACACACACACGCAAGCGCACACGCACCTGAGTTTAATGTGAGGCTAGTATAGAAACAGCGATTAGACACAAAGAAATGTAAACAGCTCTAACATGCAAGGAAACTAGGTTACGAGAATCCCAGCACCAGGCATTCACCAGTCACCATGGAAAACAGGAAGTGAGATGCATAGCAACCACAAGCCAAAAAGCAGAAAAGCGCATACCTTTAGCTTGGAATGAAAATCACGAGATTTCCTTCTGGCAAGAACCTGAATGTGACTAGACACCTGCAGGGTAGGGGAAGGGAGGAAAACAAAGGAAAAGCCTGTAACCATGGAGATGAAAAGCCCCCTACAACTGGGCAAGCCAGACGTACCTTAATGGCGGCTTGAATTTCTCGAACTTTCTTTCTTGCTAAGACCTGTATATGACTAGACACCTACATTGTTCGGGTTTATGAAGGGAAACAAAACAAAACAAAACAAAACAAAAAAAGGAAATCAAATATAAAATCGCTACTCCTTGGGAAGGTTGGGGAGGGGGAGGTTATTTGCATCTCAACAAAGCTGTGCAGTTAGGAACACACAGTCCCGGCCAGACACCAAGCCCCCAGCACTGCTCTAAGCTTTTTAGACCGGGTCGTCACTGCAGTGACTTGACTCAGGATGAAAATTAGGCAGTTCACCTACCTCTACTTTCCCACCTGGGAGAAACCACAGGCATTGGGAAAAGCTACTTTGGGGAGGGATGAGAGGGGAGAATAGAGCTATTTGCTTTATAAAATTAAGAAGATGTAGAGGTAAATGAAAATATTTATAGCATCTCAGTATCAGGAAGGGAAAATCCCTTTTCCTCAATTTAGAGGAGAATATACATAAATTAGCACATTGTGCAGAATCAAATAGCTGAAGCTGTCAGTTGTATTCCGATCTCATTAAGAGCTCTGGATTCTGTAGCAAATGTTAAAATAATACTGACATGTAAATTAGATCTCAAAGAGAAATGGAAAGACCCAGTTAGCAGAGTGGGGTTTTCTTCCCCCCTTATAAATATCTTTAATCCTTCCACTCTTTTGGGTATTGACTGGGTGCCAAGTAGATTTGCATATTATTACAAAGCAAAATGTGTGAATACAGCTAGCCAGCCATCCTGTTAAAAATCTGGGTTGAAAACCACATGAATTTGCTCGACAACAAATTCACGCTGAAGAGGTATCAACAACTGCTGCCTTAAAAAAACCCCAGGACTCTGGGCCATGGAAACATAGCCAAGCCCCTCTTCTGAAACACCAGGTAAACAAAATTCGTATATCTTCTGGTGTAACTTGGTCAAATTTAGAAGACACCCCCCCGCCAAGTGAAGGGGTCACCAGGCAAGTGACTGGAGCTCAGAGGCCAGCAGACAGCCCAGCTCTGGCACTTGCAATAGGTAGGGAATTAGCTTTTCTGGTTTGGAAATGCAGGACCCTCCATTCACAAGTTAGCAACTCAGACTTCGCAGGGATTCCCTCATTTCAAACTCTCCAGTGACTCTAAAAAGAAGATTTATGAGAATAAAAAAAGCTTTTCGATCTTTAATTGGTCTCTGTTTCAATTATTCAATTTTTTCATTTTGCTTTTGTACTTACTTTATAAGTACAGAGAAACGGGGACCCCCCCATTCTCTTCCCCCCTCCATCTGGCTCCTGCTGTTACTCATTTTCACCCGAATTTTGTTCGTCTGTGATTCTCCCAAGTACTTGAGGGCCACTGTCGGGGAACATCCCCCAAGCAGGCACAGCCCCGCTTCAGTGCTGGCAGGAAGCCGCCCCACTGCTGCTGACTCAGCACCAGGTCTCAGGCCCAGGCAGCACCCCTGGGGGGAGGGAGGGAGTCCCAGCCACTACTGCAAACTCACAGAGACCACTCCTCCAGGGAGGGGAACCCAAGGATGCTAGTCTTTCTTACAGAGACCACAGGTGAGCTTTTTGTTTGATTATAGGTTTGTTTGTCTTTTTTTAAAGACTAAACTGCCCACGGCTGGTCTCCAACTCTCCAAAGCAGGCTGGTCTCCAATGAATGATCGCCCTGCCTCAGCCTCCCAAGTAGTTGGAATTACAGGAATGCACTACCATGCCTGGGTGATTATAGTTTTTAAGGACCATGCCATATCATTTAGCATAGGTCAACATTAAAATATTTTTTATCTGTTAACTCACACAGGAGGTGTTTCTCGTTTTCTTTTTCTGTTGTCATATTTTCTGTTTTTAAATACTGATTCTTTTTTTTTGGTTTGTTTTTGTTGTTTCATTTTTTGAGACAGGGTCCTGTTTTGTGGTTCAGGCTAGCCTTGAACTCCTGGTATCCTCCTGCCTCAGTCTCCCAAGTGCTGAAATTATAGATGTGCTCCATTCTGGCTGGTTAAACATTCATTTTTTTTTTAAACCTCTCCAGCTATGGGCTGGGTCACCACACATCAGAGTTCAGCTGCTTTGTATCTTAAACATGCAGTACAGGCAGACCCCTGGAGAAGGGCACATAAGCAGCCTTGCCCCTGCCCTGCAAGGTACTGAAGTTATAACTTCATTTCAAAAAGCCATCATTTAAGAAATGACAGCCTGCCCCATGCATATCATTCAGTTCCTCAATACTCAAGGCTTCCAGCATTACTTTTTCATTGAAAGGACGATTAATGTGATTAACATTCCAGGCTGTTACAAATCACAAATCTCACAGCCTATATCCCCAGAAGCAGGGAAATGTATTGCCATGATACCACATGAAATAAATATTTCACAAATGAGCATTAGCTTACAAGGGTAGTTATACCTCGCAGCTTTTGCAACACTGGCAGATGCCTGTTTTGGAAAAGAAATGTCAGCTTTGAAATGATGCAGGGACATTTCAGACACTGTCCTCGGCACCCAACCTTCCACAATGGATGAAAAGAACTTGGGAGACCAGACTGCAGGGTCACTGAAATGATGAACAGTGGAAACTAAGACAACTTGAAACACCTCCAGCGCTGACATCCTTAGAGGGGACTGGAACTGGGGGCTCCTTGGAGCCAAAGCACAGCAGCCAGTGCAGCCAAATGCCTCTCGGCCATTCGCTGACATGCACACCACCCAGGTGGGGTCACTGTACCTGCTTTCTGGTCCTCGTCTTCCCTGTCCTGAGTTTGATGTATCTGGCTATCAATTCATTCCTACCTGGAAGAAATAAGATAAGGTGGGTTACAAAAATTTTTTTTTCTGAACCAAGATTTTTGTAACTTCAGCTACCCATTTATTTATGATAGAAAAATAAACAGTACAATTCCTTGAATTCCCGCCCATCCAGTGAAGGTAGAAATGTATCCTTTAAAATCTGCCCCTTTCTTTGGAACCGGGGATCAAACTCGGGTCCTTGTGCTTGCAAGGCAGGCGGCGGAACCATTGAGCTAAATCCCCAGCCCAAAAATCTGCCTTTTTGTTTGTGTGCATACCTATACCTACATGAAGTTGGATTCATCTAGGAATAAAGAAAACTCAGTTCTGTTTCAGTCTTTAATTTTTCAGTCATTTTCCTCCTCATCCCAGCTTCTAACCATAGAGAGCTCCATGCAGGGTCCTGAGTCACAAGAGAAAGAACGGCAGTGGCCACACGAGGGGCTGGGCTGTGTGAAAGCAGGAGCCCCAAAAGGAGTGGGCAGCAGTGCAGCAGCCTTTGCTCAACATACATATGCAAGATCCCCACCAGGGGAAAAGAAATGCCTCAACCTTCTCCAAGCACTGTAACCTTCCCATCAAAGAAAATGCCTCAAAAGTAAAACACTTTGCTACAATAGGGAAACACATCACCAGAAGCTTTGTGGGAAATGTATTGTTACAATATCACATGAAATAAATACAAACTTTACAAGCCCTGGGTCCTTGTGAGGCAGTCAAATTTATGGCTTCAACTTCCTCTCTAACATCAGGAACTGAAAATATTTTTCACATACTCTACAGTAAATGGACACCTCCATTTCATAATACTCCTTACAGATGGCTAAAACCAACTCCATCCTAACGGGAGCCTTTTTTGGTCAAGAACAAGTTTCAGGTCTACTGCAGTCACTTTCCCTGCCTGCACACCCTAACATCGCAGCCAGGTCTCACTTCTCCTTCAAGGTCACCATCACAGGAAGTCTCCCAGAACCACCCGGCTGGGTTCGGCCTCCTTGCTCTGTAACATACAGCCCACTGCAGCACAGTTTGCGCATCCTCAGCCTTGCTGAGTCATTGATTTCTGCTTCTGAATTTTTAAGTCCTCCATAAGCCTAAACCAGCCCTTTGAGAACTGAAGAAGCAACCCAATGCATATTGAAATATACTCAAGAATAAAAAGATCCTACTTATATGGGGCTTCCTGTAACTCTCATCCTAAGGTCCTCCTTGCTCCCTTAACAAGAACAAGGCTCATCCCTTATGCACAGTTTTGCTGCCTTTCAGATATTAGCAATAGCTTTCAGGTCCTCCTGGAGTCACACACAAGCTCAAGCTCCTCTGTTCTTTTGTTATCTGTGTGACAGGCTTTTGGAACATTCCCAGACACCATCTTGTGACCATCATTTGTCCGTTTCTCTTTCAGAGCTTAGAATCCAGAATTGTAGGAATAATCCTGCTACAACAGCAGAGTATGTTTATCACCTCCTCATCCTAAATACTCTCCTTCTACTAATGCTGCCTAACACTGTAATTAGGTTTTTCAGGCCCTCAATAAACTGCCAATTTACACCAACTTGAATTCCCAGGTCTTATTCACATGGACATTTCCTCCTATACAGCTCTAGTACTTGATTTCAATAACATCAACCATCCCTACTGTAACAGAGTGAGTGGGTCTGCATTCTACATAATACCGTGTTTGCGGCCATGATCAGAATGCTGGATATTAGAAATGTGAACCTCTGCGTCTCTACTCCCCACTTAACTTTTACTATATGTTGAACATCCTTTATCCAAAATGTGCGGAACTAGACATAGCTTAATTTTGGAAGGGTAGAGATCCATCTTGCTTTGTTCCCAGTCTTTCCATGCATAACTTGGATTTTTCAGGCCCAAATACAGAACCTGACATTTATTTCCAGTGCATTTCATCCTGTTAAATTTGGCCTATCATTCCAGTCTGTCAAAAACCTCAGATCCTGACTCTAACTGAATGTACCTGTTAAGGGTACAGAAAAGGACCTTTAAATTCAGTTTTGAGGATTGCTTCTCTAAGCATTCTCTTTCAAACTTCTGAGAACTACCAATATCCCCTGTAGTGTCATCAGGTCTACTTGTCCATCTCTCAGATGGCTGTACAGATTTTGCAATTTGTCTCAAAGGCCGGCTGACAGCAGAGCCCAGCCATGAGTGCCTAATTACCAGAAGCCAGACCTAAAAGACAATGTCTGTGGCTGAGCCAAGTATCCTCCAGCTCAGGGCTGCACTGCGCACCCTATGCAGGGCTGTCTGAGTGGCCATGGCAATAAAAATCCAGGGCTCTATGGGACATGCAATTTCATCGAACCTTGTCTAGTCAGCGAAGAAATCTCCTGCCCCCAAACTCGTTTTCTGCAAATGTAGACAGAATGCCTTGATAGGTGGGACATATAACCTATAGCATTATTTTAAATTTCTGCCAGCACTTGGTTGAATGAATGAGACCAATGTCTAAGATAGACACTGGGCGATAGCCCCTACAGTCTATGCAAATGTGGGCCACTGGAGTTAAACACGGTCACACTTTGTTTTGTTTTGTTTTGTTTTTTCAGCTTTAATTGAGTTTATTGGTACATTTTAGGGATACAGTACAGTTACATTCATTGTTGGGATCTTGTACCTCTACATGACAAGTCTTGATTCTCATTTTTTCCCCTTACCTCTGCCCTCCCTTCACCCCCTCCTCCCCTCCCCATCTACAAACACTTTATTTTCATCTTTTCATTCTCTCACATTTTTTTCTTTTCCCTTTTTACTCTTCCCCTACCCATACCACCTTTCCTACACCTTTAGCTCCTTTCTTCCCATTTCTAAATGTCAGTAATCTTATTAGAATCTTATGCATTGTTGTAGATTATTTACACCAGGGAAAACTATTTGGTATTTACACATCACGGTCACACTTTTAATCATACTTCTATTACAGCACTTCTAAAAATCACTACTTCTATCAGAGGCCCTTCCTGAAGTCACTTGCTATGTATTGTGTCCTTTTAACTAAAGCTTAACTCTCATATTCCTGTTTTTTGGAAAGCATGTATTCCTTCTTTTGTACTATGTTTCAAGCCATGAATAGTAATTATTTAATTATTTTAAATGTTAGAATTGTCTGCTTTATCTTAAACAACTCACAGGAACCTAATAAATTCTCTTAAATGTTCTACTGTTGCTCACAAACCTAGCATGATTTCAATCCCCCAGTCTAAATCAATTACTTCACTGTTTTTTTTTTTTTTTTTTTTGGTGGTACCGGGGATCAAACTTGGGTCCTTGTGCTTGAGAGGCAGGCCACTGAACCACTGAGCTAAATCCCCAGTCCCTCTTCACTGTATTTTTAATTTGAAAACACAGGCTAACCTGTTCCCTACACCAAATCATTTAAAATAATTATCTGAAATACCAAATATACAGAAATCTTTAAATCAAAAATATCAGTGATATGGGTTTGATTTATGAAAATTTTCTACATTCAATTTTAATTTCCTAGAATTGAAATGTACTTACCCATTAGGTACACAAGCATACCAGTCCAAACAATTTTGGAATACCTTTTTGACTTCTAAGAGGTGTGTATATTGAGGATATCAATTGGGTTCTGCATGGAGTCTTGTCTGCAACCCTTGTAAGACACTCTGAACCAGATGTGAATTTACAGCCCTATTCTCCAAATGCAGTGGGTCTGGGTTTCCACAGCCCCCAGGTTTCGAATTATGTTACTAAAGTGCAGAATTCCCTAACCAAGGACCAAGAGCTCAGTAATTCTAACCATCGCTGATGAAACTGAGCTAACAGGTCACAGTGGTTCAGGAAATCTAGAAAGGCTTCCTGGAACAAAAGTGCTAGAACATAAGCCAGATCCTTAGCAACAGACATTTCCTCCAACACTTTATTATGAAACATTTTAGGCATATAGAAGTTTCTTACAGATAGTTTTATAGAGAACACTATATCCCCTACCTAAATAGTTGAATATCCTTATCTTAAATGTGTTAAACTAATCCTGTTTTTATTTTATTGGATTCTGTGAAGCTTGCATATATATAATGAGTACCTGGAGGACAGAACCTAAATCTAAATATGAGATTTCTTTTACACAGAGCCTGAAAGTAATTTTATACACTGTTTTAGTGTACCTATATTTCACTTGTGACTTATCACATGGGCTGGGCACGGAGTTTTCCACTGTGGTGTCTATCAGCACTCAAAATATTTTGGATTTTGGAGCACTTCAGATTTTTAGATTGGGGTGCTCAACCTGTAAGCACTTTTACTATACTTACTTTACTACTTTTCATTCCATCCCACCACTTCTCCATCCATCCACTAAGACATCTTAGTGTTGCTGTTGTATTTCATAGTAAGTTGCTGGCATGGTAACACTTTTCCCAAATACTTCAGTGAGCATGTCAAAGCTAGCACCTAGGGCTGGGGATTTAACCCAGTGGTTCCAGCGCTTGCCTTGCAAGCACAAGGACCTGAGTTCGATCCCCGGTACAAAAAAAAAAAAAAAAAAAAAAACTAGCACCTAATACTGATCTGATAGGAAGAATGGAGTAGGGTAGGTTGAAGACCGGAGAACCTTGTCTGCTGACCCGCAAGCTCCCTCGGCCATTCCACGGGCTTTCCTTCTGAACCCAGGAGTCTCCGAGTCACACACGTGGCATCTACAGCATTACTAGCTCCTTCTCGGTGGCTATGTCAAACTTCACCACTCAGCGTCACCATACTACAGCTTCTCCGGAGCACAAACCCCCTGCAGAAATGCACAGAACATTCCCTCTCCAAGGCTGACTGACCCTACCACACCTGCCCTGGCTTCTTCCACAGCCAGCTGCAGATCAACACTACGTGAACTGCCACCTTGATGTGTCGGAGATCCTCACCAGGCACTGTGGTCTCAACTGACTTGATTTTTCCTTTCTCTTAAACTGCATGACACAGCTGCAAGGGGGACCATCACTGGCTTCCCCTGCATCCTGGATCTCCATGATGTTTCTTGATAAAGGGGCAATACAGAGAGAGGCACTATAGCAAAAGGACATGGAGTCTGCGTTGGCCTGGCCTTACCCAGATGGAAGACTGGTTAACGTTATTGTGGGCTGTGTGTGCAATGGGATGTGGCCTCAGGGTCATGTTTGAGGCACAGCAAATGCAGGGTCTGTGGCTAGAAATTGCAGCCCAGAGACACTCAACTTTAACAGTGTAAGAGCTACTTTGTAATTGAATGGAGTCTGGGAGCCACAAAGAAAGAAGCGACAAATGGAATATTCCTCTTCCCTGGCTGCAGCCAGTCCTAAGGCAAACCCACAGCTGTCCAGGGATGACCTGCTTGAGTCTAAGGAAGGCACTGTAGCTTCATTGATCTGAGACACCTCTGCTTCCCTCACAGGAAGGGAAAGGAGGCCCCAACCTCCTGTGTTAAAAGAATGAGAATCAAGGGGCAAATGATGCTTCTCCACAGTGCCAGAAGGAGATGTATCAAACAGGCTGCAGCTGTGGGATCTCCCCACCACTCCCTCAAATCTTGACACAGCCCAAAAGACTACTAGATTGCTAGAATGTAACTGAGCTCTGCCCCTTTGTGAACACTGGCTCTTGTGGCCACAGGGTCCTGACCCATTCATGCACATCTGAATTCTGCCTGCCTTCCAAAGGGCTCATATCCACCATGAGCCTTTGAGCTGTAATGAGTCTCCAAGGCTGCCCCTTTCCCTAATCACCCTTGGCCCCAGATGTGACAACAGCATGCCTCTCTTCTCTGCCTTCCCTTCCCAGGAAGCTCAGTATTTGTGAAACGCACCCACACTTGAGGCAGCAAAGTGGCTCCTCCATCCTTGAGATCCACTTTAATACTAGATTATCACCATAAAGTATACAAGAAAACAATGACCCAGTGGGAAAAAGCCAAGAAAGTTTCCTCAAGGTGACACTACCGCAGTGTATGGCTCCCAGGATGCAGAGACCCTGTGGCTTTGTCCTCCAATGCCAGCAGCAGGACAAAGCACAGAGAGCTGTTTCAGAAGTGCTTTTTCAAGCAAGATGCTACAAGATGGTGTGAAAATAGTTTTTAGCCACGGGATGCATTTTCATCAGCTGGAGTGCATCTAAAGGAGGGAAAAAAATTTAGATTGTAAAAGCCAACAATCAAAAGGTGAAGGTGTGGGGGACACTGCAGGAACCAAGTGTCACTGGCTTGGGAGAGAAGTACACAAGGAATACATTTATTGATGCCATCCACCCTCCTAAAGATCTGGGGGTGCGGGTCTGTGGCCCAGCCAGAGGAGGCAGTGCTGCTCTTTTTGAACTGACATCTGAGGCATTAACAGTTAGTCATGTCCTCCACACCGCTGCTTCTGTAACGTGTGCCAGCACTACTGAGGAAGGAAAGGAGGTATGCCAGAGCTGGCCAGTCACCACCAGTCAGACACCCACGGTGCATGTATGGAGCAGAAGAGACACGGCAGGATGACGGGATAAAGGGATGCCAACACTAGGAGCTTTGTTGGATGAACGCACCCATGAGATCAGTCAGGTCGTCTTACTGTGCGCTCTTCACTGTCCACCCCATCTCCCACACACAGCATGCAACCCCACTCCATGTTCCACTTATCCAAACGACGATGTGATGCGTGTCTGCCTCACCCACAACCACCACACAGGAGGTTCCTCGGGTGCAAAGCATAGAGGTCCTCACTAGTTGTAGATGATGGAGGGATGGAGAATCAGGGGGAGAAGAGCCACAAGGCAGAGGGTAAGGGAAGACTTGTGACAAACAGCATCTGAATCAGGCTCTGAGCATGGTCAATGAGGAAGTTGAGGCAGTGTCTCAGCCAACCATCAACATAAATCATTGACTCAAATTCAGCGTCAGCATGGAAAATCATCAGAGGGTCCAGGCAGCCCATTCTGGTTGTCAAAGGCTGGTATTGCATGTTCCAGAACTAAAG
This sequence comes from Fukomys damarensis, assembly GCF_012274545.1. NCBI lineage: Eukaryota > Metazoa > Chordata > Mammalia > Rodentia > Bathyergidae > Fukomys > Fukomys damarensis. Next base: position 16,713,949 of record NW_022900928.1, read on the forward strand.
GTGTACAAAATGCACTGATGGCCTTCAGGAGGTGAACAGTGGGGATTCCCAGAGACCACCTGTCTCTGCGTTGACCCAGGAGTGGATAAGGGTCAACTTCAGAAAAGGGTTGATTAATAAGGATTTCTATCTCTAATCCCTGTAAAATGCCTGGCAGTAACTCAAGCTCCACCTCCTCAGGAGTTTCTACTGTACAATAGCACCTGAAAACATTACCAAACAACAGCCTCATTAAACACTGTTTTTTTTTTTCATTGTGATGTGCCAAGTTACTGTGAACTTCACATATGCACTAGATTTCAAGGGTTAAAAAAGACAAGCAAGTGAATAAGTCTAAGGCTATGCACTGAATACTGTATTTCTAATGTTGTATAGAAGTTCTTTACACTGTTATTCTTTCTAGAAGAAAAATATGCATAAAGCTTTTTAATGGCTCATTCCCTATGAAGCAAAAGATATGCTAGTCACCTTTTTAATCCCCTGGATGAATAGGTTAATTGGCCTTCATACTTTAAGCCCCTAGTCATTCTTCTTTGTGCCTAGTAGAGTTACCCCTGGGTTAGCCACTCTATGGCTCCAAGATCTTTAATGCTACCTGTTGCCCAAACTCTGTTAAGATGAAAAATCAAAATCCTTCCAGGTCCAGCACAGATGGTGTCTGAGCTGAAATGTGTGGGTCTCACTGAATGGTGTCTCACCTGAAATGTGCCCAGGAAATTCACAAAGTACAGTACATGTGGGAAAGTGTGAGCTAGGGAGCCCGGTGTCCAGAGCTCTATTTACGAGCCAGTGGTAGGAAAGACCACAAAACAAGTAAAACAAAAGATACTGTACATTAAAAACAAACCCCTTATGTATGACAGAAATGATGACTTGGCTCTGGCTAACAAAGAAGGAGCACGAAAGTCACCATTCTGTCTTGGTTTGGAAATTGTTCTTTACTTGCTCCTGGGCCAGGGCACTGCCCACAGTCAGGGTGCTGTGTCCAATAGGCTCTAAGCGAAAAGGTATAGTCCCTGTCCTTGGCATCTTCATTTGCACATGCCCATGGAGTGTACAGGATTCAATGGGCCCTGAACTCGCTGTCCCCAACTGTGATCTCAACAGACCCCTACTCCCAGGCTCTCTGGGGCTGTCTTCAGTCTCCATGGCTCCTGTGGACTAACCTCTCTCATGCCCACATCTGATCGTGTTGCTTTCCTACATCAATAGTTCCACACCCAATATGAGAAAAACACGAACTCCTTAGCATAATCTTGCAGAGGGTTATGCTAGGTTAGTACAAGGCGTTTCATCGTTTCATGAACCATCATCATTTTTTCTACATCTCTTTGCCTTTGAGAAGCCATCTGTCTTTAAATGGTCTCTCTCTTCTCCTTTGTCTGCAAGCTCCTACTCATCCATATAAGTGCCAACTGTACTGCTTCCTCCATGAAGTCTGCTAAGAGCCATTTTAATTGAGTTCATCACTTCCTCTGTGCCTTCAAATACCCAGCACACATCCTGTAGCTGCTGCACTCCTGATACCCAGCTATTACTTATGCACTGGACTATTTATCCACCCCTAAATACTGACTGTTCTGTGAAAAGCACCCATTGGATTCCCTCTGACACCCACTAAATGGGGACTCAATACATGTTTCTAATGAATGGATGAGTTCTGCTCTTCTGTATTTAGAATATAAAAATAAATGATCTAAAGGTTATGAAGACTGGCCAGCACAGCCATTATCACCTAAAATCTGCAAGCTCTTTTCACTGCAGCTATTTCTGGGATACACAGTGTGATTACCCAGACCCTTCCTGCTGGTCTCCGTTTGGCACAGTTGTGTGTGTGACAAACACCATGCTCGTTCCTTCTTCGTGCCCCACCCCCATCCCTGCCACCCTTCCAATAGGACCTGGTCTAAAACCAAGTTAATCTCAACATTAACCCAGGAAAGCCTTGTTAATGAAAAACTTTGCTAAGAACATTCTGTTTATTTATTAATTATTTGGCCTTAAAGAAGTGTGAAATGCACACGTTAGAAGTACTTAAACTATTGGTCTTCAACAGAAAATCTTTAATGGTGGCAATGCTGCAGGTTCTGGGAAGAGAAGGGCGGGGAGGATAGAAAGGGGAGGGAGAGAGACATGGAAGAGGGAGAGGTAATGAAAAACTTTGCTAAGAACATTCTGTTTATTTATTAATTATTTGGCCTTAAAGAAGTGTGAAATGCACACGTTAGAAGTACTTAAACTATTGGTCTTCAACAGAAAATCTTTAATGGTGGCAATGCTGCAGGTTCTGGGAAGAGAAGGGCGGGGAGGATAGAAAGGGGAGGGAGAGAGACATGGAAGAGGGAGAGGGGGAAGGAACAGCAATCTGGGGTTTAAACTACCTGAAATTATACAGTGTGGGAGCAGAAATGCTGTGAGGTGGAAGGGGCCTTACATGTGGACATGAGACAAAATGCTGTGATTATATATGTATGTGTCTCACCTCCCCACCCACTTTCCAGTGTAAAATGCTGAAACTAAGGCTCAAAGAAGGGAAGAAATTTGCCCCAAGTTCCCAAATTAGTAGGTGGTAGAGCTGGGGCACAAACCCAGTTTTGTCTACAAGATTATTACACCTTAACCTTACACCAGCTGCTTGGAAAACAGCCTCTGAAATAAGTCACCTTCCCACTAAATCAATACTAAGTGCATAATGAGAATGAAATCTTCGGAGGAGGCTGACTCCAACCATGAAATGGAATGAGTGTGGTACCAAAGACCGAACCCAGGGCATTCAACCGAACGACGTCAACATTGGTTTTTATTTATTTATTTATTTATCTATTTAGAGATAAGGATTCACTAAGTCACCAGGCTGCTCCGCTGGGCTCAGATTTATAATCGTCCTGACTCAGCCTTCTGACTGCTGGAACAACAAGTGTGTGCCATCACGCTCAACTTCTCAACTGTTCTTCGTTCCCCCAAGGCCTTCACAACCTAGAACCACACACTCCTCTCAACCAGTACAAAACACACACTGCATAAGCAGGACTGTTCTGTGCTGTGTAGGAGACAGACTGTCTGCCCTCATGCAGCTAACAGCCTCAGGGGAGAGGTGAAGCAAGATGCCAGGGAACAGCAGCAAAAAAGCATCAGGCCCCCAGAAGGCGCGCGCGCACACAGTCTGAGATAAAGTCTGGGGGTGTTTCCTCCATGACTGCCATGCTCAGGGCCATTGGACCCAAGTGCCCTAGCCATTTCCAACTGCTCCAAACCCAGGAGCAGCCCAGAGTGACTCTGCATGGAGCCTGTGAAATGCCTTCCAGTCTACATGACAACCAACCAAACCACATCAATGCCCTCTGCCTGAGTTTAGATTCAGTATGGCCAAGCCGTTTTTATTCTCCTTTATATGTGTAATTACTGAGGTATCACACAGACACATTCCCTGTAAGAATGCTAAAATGTTATGTATATAAACCTATTTTTTCTTTTCTCCTGCCATTCTCCACATGCACTTCTCATTGTTCCCAAAGCATGCTACCCAATGACAGAGCTACTGCTGACTGTAGCCTCCTCCTGAAGCAAAGAAAAAAGTCTGTTAGAGATGGTTGGAAAAGGGGGAAAGTACTGTGCTGACAGGCAGGAGGTGTAAGGAGGAATTAAAATATGATGCTTGCCTTTCAGAAACGCCAGGATAGGGGAATGTTTGTGGAATGCTGAAATGCCCAGGAACTTTCTTCTCCCTGTACTCCCATAAGAGGAAGAAACACTCACAGTCACAGCTGAGATGGGGAGAAAAAGCATGTGAGTGTTTGTATATTCTAAGTGAGTCCAGAAGACTTCAAGCCTTTCCTTATTCAAAATTTGCTTAGTCTTCTCTGTCTTTTAGTTTTGTTTTTTTATTATTGGTCTTACCATGTGACACAGGCTGGTCTTGAACTTGTGGGCTCAAACAATCCTCCTGCCTCAGCCTCCTGAGTAGCTGGACTACTGGCCTGCATTGTCATGCCTGGCTTCCTTGTCACTAATTCTTGATCTTTGTCAATCTCATATTTATCACCCTGCCTTAGTCCACCACTGAGGTAGAAGATGACATTCAACATTTAAATGAGATGAGTGGGAGATTTGGTGCTGCCACCTGCCTCGGAAGAGCAAGGTCATGAGTTTGAGCCCCAGTACAAAAAATAAACAAGCAAACAAACAGACAAACATTTAATTGAGAAAACAAATTTCTAAGAAACATCTATTTCATTCTAGTAGTAGAAGTAAGAATGAACTGAACGAAAGGTATCAGATGAATGGGCTAGCACAGAGCCACATTGCTGGTAGCCACAACATTGTCTAAAACAGAAAGACTACAAACAACCCATGTGGCTTTCTCTGTAAGCTCAGAGCGACAGAAAAGGTTAGCTTTTTTTCTTTAAAAGCAGAGCCCAAACTCCTTATCCTTATGTGGCCCCCATCACTGAATATTGCTTTGTAAAGATATCTCACAGTGAAATTATCCAGCAAACCCTTGTGTGGATAGAAGGTTCCACGAGTCAACAACTGCTTAAGCAGTTTAAACCAACAAGCAAGATGCCCTCTATTTAAATGCTATGAGTGAATCTATTTTAAGCCTTTAAAAATCCTTTGGGCAGGTGTTTAAGCTGTGTACAGACTGAGCCTGTGGAGGCCCTGGGGGTGGGAGGGCAGGCTCCACTCTCCATGCAGGCAACACTTTGTTCAGACAATCTTCCTGCAGCAGGTCATGTGACAAAGGCCAAACAAACAGCATCTGGGGATTTTCAATTACAGACCTTCGCCCAGCATGCCTGCACTGTAATCTCTACCAGATGAGGCTCAGGCCTCCCTATTTTCAATAATTCACACACTGTGTACACATAACATGACAATAAGGGCATTCATGGCACGGCCTGATTCGCAGATCAAAGCTAGCAAAGGGCCAGCTGTAAGCATGCTCGGCTGCCGGATGATTCGTGCTTTTCACAGGCTTGGAAAGACACTCCATGGGACCTGGAAAGCCAGCCTTTTTCCTGTACAGTATGCTGAGCAAACTCCGAACACGAACAAGGTTGTCTCTGGGGAGAACCAGAGAAGCGACCAATTCTGTGTGCATTTGCAAGTACTACTGGGAAAGCTTCACACTCTGATCTACTCAACAAGCTGCATCTAGGCTGGTGCAAGATCTATGCAAAAACCCACACTGCTCATGGGGTCAGGTGGTTCTTAAAAACAAACTTGCTCTAAGAAGCCTAGCAGGTTCCTATACTTAATAAACTTCAGCTAAGTGTTCCAGTTTACAAATCCACTGGCTGTACAGTTCCTATTCATTTGGCACAAGCGGACTCAGACACAAATCTAGGAGGGGTGTTTTTAACGCATGTCACAGAGCTTCAGGTCTGGGAAATAAAAGAGGACAGTCTGTTGTTACTACTGAAATCCCTACATGTTAACTCAATTAACTTGCATGCACAGACTAATGCATTTAGCCACTGTCTGTGTGCACGTACGCGCACAGAGTGCTCTTTAAAAGCATTTCAAATTCTCAAGTCCACCACACGCCCAGTAGCACTTGCCCTGCTGTGTGTGGGGAGAGAGGTGCAAGTAGAGGAAATAAGGACACCACTTCCTCCTATAAAGATTTCACACCCGTCAATCAGGGCAGGAACCAGGACACAGCCATAATGGTAACTTCCTTGGAACAAACACATGCTGCTCACCAGCTGTGGCTGCGTGTCCTTACCCGCTTTTCTCTCTCATTCAGAACAGTTTCCTCTTAATCACAATAATCCCAAAAGTGCTAAAACATATCAATCCTTGGGTAAGCCCTGCCTACAAAGGACCAGCCGGCTGGCTTTTATGGCCTTGTCCAACAGCAGCTGATAGTTCATTCAGTGACAAATCCAATTTAGCAGTTACAAGAGGTTTAGCATCCCTGAAAAAATATTGGGGTTGATCAGGCCCACTGAAGTCAGCAAATGCTGACCTGCCACGTTGCTTTGGAGATGTCACTGCTGTCATATTCTGCATGTCTATAAGCAAATGACTTGTAGCCTTATAACCCCGGGGCCCCCACAAACCAAGAGTGGTGATGGTGGGGCAGCAATTTAATCTCTTGGTTAAAAATGCAAGCAATAATTACACACAGAAACCGAATAATGTGATTTTTACCACTATTCACCACAAACACAAAAAGGGGAGTAACTGGCTCTACTTAAAGGAAATTCTAGGACACCGAAGGAAAAATGCTAAGAGATAAAGGTAATTTTATTCTTAATCTTTGGGCTTTAGGTTAGTTCTGAAAAGTAAAAATAAAATCAAATGCGAAGGTTTTATCCTTATATTAAAAGGTATCTTATTAAAAACTTACATACAATGACCCTGTAATTAAATTATTCACATTCAAACACTGAAATGTTAAAGCAATGAAAAACTCTAATGCTCGAAGAGAGAAAGTGACATAAAGAAAAATTCATTTTTTAATGTTTAATAGATATTCTTGACTGATAATTATGTAAATCTAAATTTAAAGAATCTCTAAAGAAAATGGTTAATTTAGCCATAAAAGGAATTCATAACCAACAGAATGTCATTTTTAAGGCACAAAGTAATTTATAAAGTAAAATAAAAAGGAAATGACCTAATAGGAACATGGGATGATTATTCCTTTAATATTAGGCTTTGTAGTAAATGGTTGGTTATTTATTCCAGCTACACTTTTAAGATACTAAAAAAAAGTGACCACTGACATCTGTTTAAAAAAAAAAAAAAAAAGTTTTTAGTGCCTTAAATGACACACACAATTGTGGCTGGCAAGATATAAAGGATGGAATATTCCATATATGGAGTTTTTAAAAAATTTCATGTGGTTTTCAAACTTTATTCTTTTCTGTGATTTATCTAAAACACAAACTGCAAACTAAAATAAAGCGAAACAAACACCTGAAGCCTAAAGCCTAGAAGACGTTTTGCTTCTGTACATAACTCATTAGATTAATATTTTGCCAATGTCACTTGTCACAACAAAAGTAGCAGCATTTATAATTTTCTCTAAGACTAGTTTAATTAAAATTCAAAAAACCACGACAAAGCTATATTGAATTTCATTTGCCACATTGTAATTACTTACTTTGTAGCTGACTATAAACAGTATTTTATTACATTCACAAAAATGCATTTAAAAGCTAACAGTAATTCATAGACACTGGAAGAACTGAGGGGAATAAGTTCTATCTCTTCTACTTTGAAAAGTGAGCTGCTTTCTGCTCCCATGTGACCTAAGACAATGCAGACCCATGAGGTCCCCCTTCTGAGGCAACACATGGCTCAGTCTACATTCCCTTCACTTAAAGCAGAGCTAGGGCTTGGGCTCCCCAAGAACACAGATTTGGCAGAGCCAGATCTGTGTATTTCTTCTCAAGACCAATAGAAAGAGTCTGGCTTGGCTCAGACCCAAAAATCAGACAATAGAAGCTGCCAGGCATAATGGATGACTTAAAGGATTTAAAACCACCATTTGCATCCCCCTAGATAAACAATTAGCTTCAAAAAAATGTTTTTTTAATTAATTTTTTTTCTAGAAGCAACTTCTAATGCTGTTAAGGTGCCTTGCGGGGGGCAGTGAATTTAGTGAAATTTAGGTTAAGAGCATTATTACTAGAGGCATTTTCTTCTTCTAAGTACCTCACTGAAATCAGAAGAAGCAAACCATTCAATTTAGGTAAAAAACAAAGTTTAGAATTTGAAAAGTTGGGAAAGGCTTAGAAGCTTATAAGCTAGCATATGGGAAGGTTTTCAATGTATTTAGGGTTTTCCCCCACACCCTCTTCATTTTCAGCAATATAAAAGGCAGCAAAATAAAAAATCACTTATGGAACAAGCGAGGCAGGCACAGGCGTGATTTAAGCATAAAAGAAAGGAGACAGCCTTAATACATGGTTGCCAGATAGAAATCAGTGGTTCTGAAAATGCATACAAGGAATTCTTGATCTGATGAAGATCCTGGAGTGAATGGTTAAGAAAGGACAGTGAAATATCTTGAAAGTTAACCCATGTTTCTCTGGAATGATTTACAGAAATTCCTTCTGAAGTTCACCAAACCTTCATTAATTCAGGAGGCAGCAGTGTGGTTTCCCTGGCAACAGAGACTCGCACTCTCCAACAAGCTTAGTGCTTAACTGTCAAAGGTTTCTCCTCAAATCTCAACTTCCTGTTTGCAGGTGCCGACAAAACCAAACATACTTTTAAGCCCAGGCAAACAGTGCAGGGATTTCCAAAAGGGATTCTCATAACCTTGGTTTTTATCAAAAGTGACCTGGCAGTATCACAAAACTCTCCATCTGGACCTTGCTGCAGAGGTTTTGAGTAACAATTTTAAAAAAGTCAAAGAGCCCCTGAGAATGATCAGTGAGCTAACTATATTTCTATATTATAGTGTGTTATGAGAAGCTATATTATTATAATAGGTTCCCATGATTAACATCAGTCTGCTTTTTTCCAGACTCTACAGGAGTGATTTAGGGGTTAGGATCTGCTTGATTATCAGACAGAATGACCCCTAAGGAAACTGGACTGCAATTTTTACATTCATAACTGACATTCATACTTCATGAGGTCATGACACACTTTGAAAGAGAACTTTCCAGATCCCTCCATATGAGCAAAACAGAGCAGGAAAGTATAGACTAGAACTCTGCCATAAACAGCCATAGGCTTTAGGGAAAGTTATTAAGCTTTGTGAGACTGTTTCCCCAAAGATCTGATACCCTATAATGATACGATAACTGCAATGAGCTCTGGCTATTTCCAGGGGTCGCTGGACACAGGTTACAACCATGACCTGGGGGAAGCAGCTAGCTAGGCACTCTGAAGAAGGAAGAAAAGGCAGAACCTTTGTACCTACTGAGCCCACAATCTACCGACACCCTATTGTGAGAGTACAAGTTAAAACAAGGCAGAGCCACACTGGCCATGTATTTTCCAGGCTTCTCCTTTTTAATTCTGTTCCTTTTCCTTTTCCTTTTACTCCTCAACAGTCTAGATTTAGATCCTTTCTCTGCATTCACATAGTGCATCCGCAAAACAATGTACTATTCCACAAGGCAATTCTCACACATGCACTGCCTTTAGCGTGTTTTTGTGTACATATAAGGACTTAAGCAGACAGCAACAAATTCCTGACAGCTACAGCTGTTAACTTGAGAAGAAAAAAAGTATTTCATTTCAGTTTTCAGTTGGGTCTTACTCAGGAACACACCAGCTGAAGGACACAGAGGGAAATTTCCAGTATAACTCTTGCTGTAAAAGTCATAAAGTTGCTGTGAAGGGAAAGTGATCAAATCTCTACCAGAGCTCTGAAAACCATTGCCTATCTAATTCCATTCCATTCAAGAGGTCACATGCAGATAGCCACTATTTTCAGACCAACTTCCTCAGTATGAAGTCCATGTCTCATTTTCTACCTCAGAGAAAAACAAGAGGTATGTAACGTGACTGTGTCCTCTCCTACCCTGAAAGAAGACCTGCAGAGAGCCCTGTACACCTATGACTATAGACAGCATGCCCAATTTATGAAGAGCTCATGGCCAAACCCTAGACCTAGGCATCAGGGGCCAATAGATGGTCATTTATTTCATGAAACAAAACTTGAAAAATTTAATGAGAAAGACTAGCATGCAAGAACCATCATCCCAGAATATGAATACTGAGTGACCCTGCCCCACAATTTAGTCACAGACTTTTAGGTGAGAACAGGGAGGAGTATTTATGTGGCTTGGTTTATGAAGTTAGATTGTCCCAGTGTTCATGCCACTCCTGGGGGCAGCTACCTAAAATGCATGTCATGGAGGAACAGAAGATGACCCAAGAAAATCTTGCCACAGTGAGACCACCATGAAGAGTTTAGGTTGTATCCTGCAGACAATGGTAGGTATGAAATGCACTCCAAGAAAAAAAAAAAAAAAAAAAAAAA
>NW_022900928.1:16723991-16751297 GCF_012274545.1 Fukomys damarensis
AAAAAAAAAGTGTTTAAACATCTTATCTGGATATTAGAAGAGAAATAAACCTAGCTATGGACTAAGCAGGGCTATTTGGAGAGAAGTAACTGGAGGCAGGGAGACAGGCAAAGAGAGCAAGCAACAGCCCAATTGAGAGGTAATGAAAGCCTGAAAGTGGGAGATAACCTTGGAGAAAGTAAGGAAACTAAATCAAGGGGTAGAACTTCTAGGTCTTCTTGATATACAGTAGTACCTCAGTTCATGAAGGCTTTTGTTTGCAAACAATTCGGTTCACAAACAGATGCATTTGGCAAAGTCTTATTTTTGTTTGCAAACTCTGCATTGGGTGACAAACATGACCACAGCCATCTTTCCCACACAAAAACAAATCTTTTCCAAAATTGTAGAACACATTAAGTTCATGAACTGAAGTACCACTGTACTTGCTATAAATGGACAGAAAGGATTTCAATGTTAGCTGGTATTTTTTGCTCCTAGAAGGTACAAACATTGTAGGAACAAAGAATACTACAGGAAAAACAAGAGAGAAGAGCAAGGGAGGCAGTGAGATTCATTTTGGGTATGTGGCTTTGAGAAAAAGAAAGTATGTCCACGTCTGGCAGGCAGTGGGACATACAGGGGTAGAAAAGGAGAGTCTAGAAGAGTAGGAGACAGGGTCTGGCTGTCAAGAGCCTGCTGAACCCTTGAGAGTCATCAGTCATACCAGCTAAAGGGTGTAGAAGGAAAGAGAGCTGAGAGGTTTAAAAAGCAGGAAAGGGGTAAGCAATGAAGGCTGAGAAATAGAAAAGAAAAATATATACTTGACTGAATAATACCCTGGAAGGTAAGGGTAGACAGTTTTACAGAAAGCTCAAAAAAATCAACAATTTAAAATGCTAGAGAGAGGTCAAGTAGGATAAGAGCTATTTTTTTAGGGGACCCATTAAATTACATCTCCTAAACACTAATAATAAACATCCTCATGTGCAAAAGGAGCTATAGCTGTATGTGCTAGCCACGCATCAATTTCAACTAAGGTGAATCTTGTTCTGAGTTGAGAGTGCTCAAGTAGGGTTCCGAGAATTCCTTTGAGATTTATATTACTAAACTGGTCTCTTATACCTGGACTCTAGTCACTGACCAAGGGTGTGGGAAAATGAATGGAAATAAACTCTAAGAGCAGTGCTCAACGGATTGTTATCAGGGATGAGATACATTCACAGAGCAAGGCCTTTGGGAAAAGAGAGGAGGCCAGAGGATCCACTTTCCTAGATCTGTGCAAAGGCTGAGGTAGAGGATGATCATACTCTCTTGTCAAGTACCATCACCAATGGAACCGTACTGCCTCCCCTGTACGAGGATCAAACTCAGGACCTTGCACTTGTGAGGCAGGCAGCAGCACCACTGAGCTAAATCCCTAGCCCACCAATGGACTATGGATATAAAAATTTGTGGAAAGATGGATGAAAATATTCTGTGAGAATCAATTAGATTTTTATAGTTTAAAAAAAAGCATTGTATGTTTAATCATTTGTAAATTGTATGCCACAAATGAATCCTTTCGTAAAATTTTAATCAATATTGGTGTTCATATACATATACACAAAAATATACGTACAAATAAAGGTATACACATGTGGTTGTAAAATATTCATCAACACACCACTGGCTACTTTTTTTTTTTTTTAGGTACCAGGGATCAAGCTCCGGACCTTGTGCATGTCAGGCAGGCATGGATATAGCTTCTTCCAATCATTGATTTTAAAAGTTCCACCACTGCATAAGTACATTACTAATTCAGCAAATGATGTCATATTGAGCATCCAAAGGTCACTCTCTTGCTGGTGAGTTCCTCAAAGATCAGCCAACCCACTCCCCCAGATAGAACCCACACCTTGTCCCTTTTCCTTTTGGTCTTTTGAAGCAACCTCATAACTGCTTTCTTTATTTATCTTCCATTTCCTCCCACTCTTGACCTTCCTTAAGGCCACAGATTGATCTTTCTCAAAGTAAGTTTAACCACATCACCTTCAAGGCTGCCTTCCTTTCCCTTGGTGACCTGTCTCGCAGCACCTTAGACATAAATGGCAACTCTTAGGGCTGCCTGCAAAGTCCATTCCACCTGTCCATACCCAGCTGAAATAAAGCCTGCCACCACATCAGAAAGCTAGGAACTCTGATACCATTCTCCACAGTCTCATGAGCTCACCATGTTCTACTCTCACTTGTTTCCATAGCCACCTTCTCCACTTGTCTCTGAGGTATTACACGGCAAAAATATTCTCTAACTTCTGTGTCCCCATCCCCCAACACACCACCTAGCCCACAGGACAGGCTCAACAACTGTTGACAAAAAGAACAGGTGAGAAAAATGCACAGAGTATATGTAGTACTTATATATAAGTACTTCTGAAGTCTAAGATATTCAATTTTTTTCATCTAAATTGGAATGAAAATATTATTTTGAAAAAAATTGCTTGGGAAATTTCCCAAGTCTCTAAAAAGCAATTCTCAGAGTTCTTTTATGAGCTGCTTGTGCGGTGACATGTTTTCTGTCAGAAGAAATTTATTAGTCCATTTCCCCAGTATAGGCCACACAGATTTTCTGTTAAGAAACCCTATAATCCCATGTGTGTGGTTTCTTGCCCATTCAAGCCTCCTGTTACAGAATCTTACTGCTCTAAAACCAACAAGTAAACGACGAAAATACTTGCAACAACTATACTGCTCAGAGTGAGAAGAACATCAAGAGAATCAGGAATATTTGGCTCCAGAAGGGTGCCGTTATGGACCATTTCATCTAAAAATTTCAATTTTACAGATGAGAAAATTAAGTAAAGAGAAGCCAAAAGACAAATCGAAGGCTGCAACACCAGGAAGTAAGTGTGCAGCTGCGAAGGACTGGGCTCTTACTTGGAGGTGAGGTAGTGCTTGCTTTAGATCTAATCCAGAATAAAACCTTTCTTTTACAGTTGTTTGTTTTTTTTTTTTTTTACTTAAATAGGCAAAATTTGTCTTTGATATGCATCTCATCATTAAGTTAGTAAATGGGTGAAAAGTATTCTTGATGTTGCTTTCAACATGAATCAAATCCAAAACTCTTAGACAGAGGAAGCTAATGCAGATATACATGAACTGTGTTCCAGAAACCACTGTGATCGTAACTACATCATCAAAAGGTAAATCCTGCTCTTCTTCCGAAAGCATCAGGGCTCAAGGATACTACTGGAAGCCAAGGACAACACAGTGTTTCAAATGCCCCATGAACATCGAAATCCTGTTTGTCACGTGTTTCTCCCCAAGGCCTCACAAAGGGAAATACCACCTGGACACGGGGCCCGGAACTTTTGTCATCATGATTCACGGGAATATGTGGTATGTCATGAAGTGACAGGATTTTCTATATCCCTGGGTTCAAACATTCCTCTGAAGAGAATAATGAAGTAGCTGGACGACATGTAATACAGGCACAAAAGGAGGTGAAGGACTGATTTTGAGCTAATCTTGAGAGTGTCCTCAAACATAAAAGGTGATCGACGTTGTGAATCCTTGCTTAACCTGCCCCATGCAGGATCATCTGCCAAGGAGACGCCACCACACACTTCCCTCACTTGGAGCCACACCTTCCCCGAGGGGCCACAAGGCCCTGGCGGGCAGGTCTGCTAGTCCTCCATCCGAAATTCCAAGCTCACAGTCGTGGAGTTCTCTCTTTAACCTCGCTGCTTCTCTATACTCCCTGTGGATCACTGCCCTACTCATAAATGTATCTGAATCATCTTTATTGCGGGTGTTAACATATGCAGAGTAACAAAACTGAAAATGTATTATGTAACCCTTTAGCTGTTCTAAAAATCCTTTTAAGAGAATTGAGTCAAATCTGCATTGAGGAAAATACTGAATAAATCTACATTTATCCTTCATGTCTCTAAACTTTCATCAAGGTTCCCTTAACCTACTTCTTTCTAGACAGAAAAGGCCTGATGGCTCGAGTCTGTCACTGCTAGACAGTTTCCTCGCTCCTAGTGTACCTCCTTAAAGAGCTGCGTAAGCCAGCACACAATATTCCAAGAGCCAACAACATCAGGTGCCAGCTCAGACTCTTCTACACAGATCCACACAGAGAAGCTTACCTAAAGAGTAGGCTCAGTAGTTTAGGAGACCCAGGCCCAGGGGTTGGAGGACTCAGTTCAAGTCCAGCTTAAATTCATCTGAACCTCTACCTTATCTGTAAAAAGGGTTTAAAATTGCCCTACGAAATTAATAAGAGGGCCAATAAAGAACATTTCTGGGGTTATCAGTAACACTGTACTTGGCACACAACAATTACACTATAAATATTAGTTGAACACCAAATTAGACATGAATGAATTCATCTCTCATCACCATTTCAATGTCTCGATCACACTGCTTAAATTGTGATCTTCATGCAATTATTCCCTCGGTCAAATAGGCCCACACTTCAGCATTCATCACTGGTGGTTAAAGAGGAAGAAAGAACTCTCATTCTCCTGAACCCTCCTGTTTTCCTCAAGGCACCAAGTGAAGGAGCATCCAAGGACATCAAAGGACAATTCACAAGAGAAGAAATATAAATGGTTTGATACAATGAGAAAAGGCTCATCCTCACACTCAGTCAATCAATGAGGTATAAAACAATTAAATACCCATTGCTGCCTACAAGAGTCCTGTGTTCCCAAGACATAAATTGCTGTCAGCGGTGCTTTTTTAGATAGTAATTTGATTATATGTATCAACAAAAGGCTTAAAATAACCTTTGCTCCCAGGTAATGTAATTTAGGAATATAACCTGAAATCTGGGAGGAAAGCTGCTGAAAGATATTTGCACAGAGACTAAGAGAAAAAAACTAGTCAACATGAATTAATTTAAAAAAGATTTAAATTGAGAAAGCAAACTGAATGATACAAATAGAATGATTAAGATCTGATGCAGTCACATGAAGAAAATACATCAAAACGCTAACCGTGGCTATCTCTGGGTGCAAAATATGAGGATGGGCTTTTGGTCCTCCTTTATGCTCTTTCTGGTGTGTTTCTGTTTTCTCAGACAAGGTCTGAGAAAGTGTTGCCCACACTGGCCCAAACCTCAAAATCCTCCTGCATCCCAAGGGCTGGCATAATAGGCACGCATCACCACACCGAGATATCTGCCTACTTTTTATTGAGGCAAATCTACCTGACCTGTGCATTCACCTGCTGAGCACAATGCCAGAGGCAGCACCCACAGGTGGAGAATTAGAGGTAGGTAAGAAGCCCAAGCAGAGCAGCACAGAGCAGCACAGGTGTGGGGTCGGACACCAGGTCCTTCTGTTGATGGACAGCCAACTCCACCTGTAACTCTTGCCCTCCGCTGATAAAAGGTGACTGCATTTCATCCCATTTTCCCACCTACCACCCCCCTCCCAAATCCAAGGACAAGGAACCACTGAATTCTAAAGCGCTGATTCTGTTGGAAGACTATGATTCATGTCAGACATCAAGACCTCAAAAAAGGGAAGGTATTTCTAAATCTAGTTACCATAAACTATCCATCACATTGTTTCATGTCCTCTGGACCCTCAAACACATGGTGCAGGATCCCTCACCACTTGCTCTTTGCCTGACCACCTTCTATTTCTATGCAGTAAGCCCCCGACGTAGGAATATTTGAGTGGCAAATTTTCACAAATACAAGCAGACCTCCCATCACAAACACTCACAGATGCACACAAATCTTGGAAGTGGCTCACATGTCTGCTGGACAGTCACAGCTGTGCTGTTGTGTGCTTACTGTACAGTGTTCAGTATACCCAGGATGTCCAGAAGCAAGAGGAAAAGCAATGGTGACACAGAGGGGCTGCTAGGAAGTGCAAAGCACTGCACATTGTGTTCTCCCAGACTGAAATACATTTGTAAGTCAGGCACTGACTGTACCAACTGCCATCTTAAGACAGCCCTTGAATCCAATAAATCTGTTTCAGTGGTGTGTGTGTGTGTGTGTGTGTGTGTGTGTGTAGAACAAATGCACAAAGAGCCAATTCCCACACACCTAAAGGACCACCAATGTGTGTTCTGGTCTGAATTCATACGCTGAACTCTTCACCCACAGTGTATTCTGAGACAGTGCCATGAAGGAGGTATTAAAGGTTAAGCAAGGGTCTAAGAGTAGGACTGTGACACAATAGTGTTGGTGACCTAAGACGAAGCGAAACAGCTATGTGGGAGAGTGCAAAGAGGAATGCACAAGAAAGGATACAGCAAGAAGGCAACCACCTCTAATCCAACAGCACAACCTTCAACAAAAAAAAATCGGGTCTGCTAATGTGATACCTTGATCTTGAACTTCCAGCCTTCAGAACTGTGAGAAATTAAGAATCTGTGGTTTCAGCTGTCCAGCCCACAGCCTCCTACGGTGGCAGAGTAATAAAAGGTCAGTGTCCTCTAAAGAGACTAATCTCACTGAAGACAGCAGCTGAGAACACAGTCCGTGGCACAGCTCAGGGGCTCAATGAAAAAGTAACAGCAAGCCCCCAAGCAATTGTTGAAATTAAGAATGTTAAGCTCAGAGTCCAAGAGTGTGATGAGCGTGGCTATTTTCTGGCTTAAAAGCTACGAAGGCAGAGAGGAATGAGGGAGAAACCACCTATGCTGGTTTGTTCTAAACAGTTATAAAATATGCTTGTAGGGTAAACTCCCAGACATTATAAATAGTTAATTTTAAGATAATTATGGCTACAGCGTTAAGTTAATTAAGTTGTTTGCCTTTATGCACTAGGGTATATGTGACTGCACCTGGATTGAGAGTCACTATGGGATACATGGTGTTAATTAACTTGCATCTAGTTGCTGAACATAATAAAATACACAACGAACCCAAGTGAGCTGTATTAAAGGAACCCCGCATTTCACAATACAATGCTTTTCAAAGGTGATCTCTGCTAAAGAAGAATAGATCCACTTTTTCTTTTTACAATGAACGGACCATTATGCTTCAACTTTCACCCCATTATGTCCACAATGTGGTGTTTGCTAAAAATAACTTAAGGCAGAGAAACTAGGGGGAGAACTAACACCTGAAGGGAGTGTTTTCTATGGCCTGAAGTCAGAAAGGGAAAAGCAGCATCAAGATTACTAGATTCTGGTGATCGAATGCAATAGATTCTGATGAATATTATTAGCAATAACATATTGTATACCTGAAATGTGCAGAGCATCCCTCTCATCGTCCCTGAAACAAAGGTATTGTGGATGAATCTGTTGACTTGCTTGACTTCTATGATCATCTTACACTACACACATACGCCAAAGCCAAAGCATCTTAGAAATACACTAGTTTTTTTCCCCTCATTGAGTTTATCGGTACATTTTAAGTACACAGTACAGTTTTTTAAACAACCAATTTTTTTGTTTTGTTGTTGTTGTTTATTTGTTTGTTTTTAGAGACAGGGTCTCACTATGTAGTTGAGACTGACCTGGAACTCACTATGTAGCCCAGGCTGGTCTCCAATCCTCCTGCCTCAGCCTCCCAAGTGCTGGGATTACATGCATGCACCACCACGCCCAGCAGAAATACACTAGTTTTATTTGTCAATATGTCCCAATAAAGCTGGAGGAGAGAAAGGTAAAGACAGAAGAAAAGGAAAGGGAGAGGAAAAGGAAAAGATCAAAGGAGTGGCTGCCAGAGGTAGTCAGGGAAGGAAGGAAGAGAAGAAGGGAGGGAAGGAAATGCAATACACTTTCCCTGGAAATGCAATGCGCAGAGTCTGATTTCCAGCTATTCCACAAAATCTTGGTGAGTTTCTAAGTGCAAGACCAGTCCTCAAAAATCTACCCATCTCCCAAAATCAGGGCCACTCACAGAGACTACCTAGGTTTCAAGGCCCTTCCCTTCATCCACTTTCCTCCTAACTTAATAAAAGGGAATGATTTTCTCCTGTCCTCTTCCTTATATCAGAACTTCTTTCTCCAGGTCCAAGTCTCAGAGGCCCTACCCAAAAGTTGGTCAGGTTACAAAGTCACTAAACCCTCTTTCTGCTCCAAGTTCAACTCTCATTCTCTCAACTATTTCAGTTCTGATTTAGGAATAAATATGCACATTGAACTCACTCATACCACATTAAAAAACACTTTTAGTCATCATTGCAGCAAGAGAAAAAAATTTAAAGGCTATTTTTCTTTTAAAAATATTTTTGTTAACAGACAAGTTTTATATATATATATTTGTGGGGTAAAACCTGATAATATGATATGTGTGCATATTGCAGAATGATCAAATCAAATCAACATGTCTCATTTCATATATTCTTTCTTTTTGGAAGCACATTTAAAATGTGTTGTAATTTTAAAACATACATAATTAACTACAGTCATCAAGCTAAAGAACAGATCACTAGAAATTACTATTCCTCTTGTCTGATATTTGTACCCTTTAACCAGCATCTCTCTTTCTCCAATCTCCCCCACCAAAGAAGGCTATGACTTTCAGATAAAACCTCAAATAGCAGCATGAAGGCACCCTGGTTTGCCTCATCTGTTCCTCCATTTCTCAACCTGAAGGTTAGAAAAAAATGACATACTCTAGGGCCAGTGGTAACTTAGAAGAAGTCAAGGTTTGCCTGCTTAATTTCACCATTTAAAATCTCACTGCCAAACAAATTTATTTTCCTACAAATAAGAAAATGCTCTGCAAGTTTCAATTTTGGACATACATTAGGCAAGGAACTACTGGCATCACTGGAATCTATCTCCAAAACCAGTGACAACCCAATTTTGTCTATCACAATGGCAGACCTGCTGCTATCTATTTGGAAAAACAAAAGCAAGGTTTAATATTACACAGGTTAGCTGTGGTGCTGACAGATTAGCTCTCACCATCTCTCTGAGACTCTCTATAAGCTGTAACAGCAGCTCACTTCTACCGAAGTGACAATCTCAGAGGTAACAAACAGCAGCCTTGTGCAACGAGGATTTTTTTTTTTTAAAGCAGGATTTAAAAAAAGTAAAAAATCTCCAAAGCATTTCTCTATATGTAGCTGTATTGACTCTCTCCTCTTCTGGATCTTTGGAAGAGTCTAAATCTGTCTGTAATCAGTACCAAGTAACATTTATGGAGTACCTACTGCATACACCACAGGCACCATGCAACGTATTTTCACAAAAACCCAAGACAGGGACTGCATTTTACAGATGAGGAAGCTGAGCCTAAGACTAGTGGAGGAGCTCACTCAAAGCATACATCAAATCAACAGCAGATGCAGGATTTTATCCAGCTCTGTCAGCGCACACTGCCCTTAAAAGAAGGTTGTGTCAGATGTTCAAAAGTCCCAACTGCCCATGGTGACCCGCCCCAGCCACTGTCAGACCC
Source organism: Fukomys damarensis (assembly GCF_012274545.1). Classification (NCBI taxonomy): domain Eukaryota; kingdom Metazoa; phylum Chordata; class Mammalia; order Rodentia; family Bathyergidae; genus Fukomys; species Fukomys damarensis. Next base: position 16,733,335 of record NW_022900928.1, read on the forward strand.
ACATGACCTATGCTAAAAAAAGATGAACAGTCTAAGTAAATAAGATCCTGCCAGAAAAATCTATTCTGCCCAAATCATACCTCAACGTCCCTCTCCAAAAATGAACTGAGTAATTTATCTTCCACACCTCAAATGACTGGTTTTACACCAAATTGTAGTTATTCCCCAGGGCTGGTCGCCAGCCACTTATTCAGTAGCTATAATATGCATTGCACGAAATCCAATTTGATCCAAGTCATCTTTCTTGGATTCAAACTCTTAAATTCTCATTCCTGAAAATTCAACTGTTGCAACTCAATTTAATAAACATTATTAAATCCTTACATAATTACACGTATCAAGCACACAGACCTTGCCCAAGGCAAGCTTGAGGTCTATTTGGGGGAACATGGAACCAAATGAGTAAACACGAGGAGGGGGCAGTTAACAAGAGGTTCTAGAAGAATGGGAATTTTTTTGGGAGGGTATTAGGGATTGAACTTGGGTCCTTGCACTTGTGAGGGAGGCGGTGGAACCACTGAGCTAAATCCCCGGCAAGAATGGGAATTTCTAAAATGAATAGTGGGAGAGACAGCACACCAAGTACAAAAACAGAACACGTTAATATTCACATTTGGAAACATCAAGTCTGTCTGTGTGACTGGACAGGCAGAGGGAATAAACAACAGAGGCAGGCTGTAAACAAACGTTATGTATCAAAAATCTTCATCCTGTAGGAAAAGCAGAGCCAAAATTTTTCCCAATAGCATGGTGACAGGAGTACATTTAACTTGCTGGAAAGTGAGACAAGTTAACCAAATATTCAGCAAGATTAATTCCACATTTTCAGATTTTACATCCCTAGTTTGTTAAGTAACTAAGAGCACATGTTAAAAAGCAAAACAAAACAAAACAAGCTGCATGGGAACAGCTCTCCTTTTTCGTCCTCTTAGTTCAGGTATAGCACTGCCCTGCTTTGCCCGTTAGATCAAGTGGTCCCATTTTAAAACATTTCCGTACACCAAGGCCCAAATTGCATTTCAGCACATCTCTTGTAGGCTGAATGCAATGTTCATAGTTTAGATTATTTGAATTCCCCCAAAATCTTTTTTTTTAATTCATTGATAAAGTCTTGATTAAAAATACAGACATTTTGTCATCCCTACTGCATTGACCTCGTCTCTACCTCTCCTGACTATGTGAAAGCTAATGCTGCCTCCCCTGTCTGGTCAATTATTGCACGGACACAAGGGACCAATTAATGCCATCCATAAAAGCCTGAATCATTCTGTCAATTAACGAGAACTAACTATGTCATCAGATATATTACTGGTGAGCAAGTCTATTTGGTTGCAATATGTCTTGAAGGAGAGCAGTATCAAATGAATCACAATTGACTTGGACAACTGCTAGCATAATTTCGGAAGATGAAAAGACAGATGTGGTAGTTATTAGTGGTCCCCTGAGGAATTACAGCCAAGCAATTGTAATGTGCTAAGACTGCACTAGCAGGTGCCTGCAGTACAAATCAGACAGAGGGTTAAATCAATATTTTCAATTTCTTAGAATCAATCTGGTGTTTGAACGAGATGGAAACTTGTTAGCAATTGGCAGGATGTGTAAATGAAAAGTCAAACTTCTTATTATTTGTTAAAAAGGAATGAGTGTACTGCATCATGCCCTTGGCACAAGGTAATGCTTTCATGATCCAGTAGCTGGGGCATTCACGGAGAATCAAGCAGTTCTTAAATTTTAATAGAGTGCAAAAGGTTAGCTTTATAAAGGTTGAACATTCAAGATCTTTAAAAAATGATTGAAGTGTCAATAGCGAAGTTTTGAGCTGTGACAACACTATAGTTATTAATGATTAGTGCAAGAAGCAGAAGGAAATGTTAAACCCAATGGAAAGGGGGAAAAAATAAGTCTTACCAAGAATGAGTGGATTAAACACAGCCTTGGAAACATTACTACCTTTTCTGCTTTACGAAGAAACAGTCTGGATTTGAATATCATTTAACAAAAGCTTTGATTTTTCACCCCAGTCTCCTGCACTTTATTTGCAACCCTTGTTGAACATCTAGATTAATTAAGCAATTACCTCTGACAATGTTCCAATGTTTGCTTGCTTTGAATTTGGAGACAAGTAATCCTTCATAGGACCAAAAATTATGAAGGCGCACACATGAAAAGAGTTTGGAGCTGAGCAACTGAACTGGTAATCTAGCACATTTGTGTACATACATCAGTCAGCCATTCGGGAGGCAGTGTGGGCCACTGGAGGGAGCAGAGTTGTGGTATGGATCTGGTGTCTGCCACTTACATGCACTCATTCACTGCTGCTCTAGGATCAGTTACCACTGAGCACAAAAAACAGGGCAGGTGTCCTACCTGTCACACCTGTTGAGAGCAGCAAGTTTCTTGCCAGGCATGGAAATTAGAACAGCAAAGGTTTCCATTTTACATCCTATTTAAAACAAGGTGGCAGATTTCAATAAATAAATGCGTATGTGTGCAATATGAAACTTAAGGCTAATGTAAGTATTTATAGGCAAAACTAAGACTCTACAAGGTTTTTCTTTAGAAGAAAAAACTCTCTAGCACCTATTTTTTAAAAATAACTAATTCAAACAAGAATTTCTTGACTATGCAAGATGGAGAGTTCTGAGACACAACGATAATGAGGCAGAGCATTGGCCCCCGAGGAGTTTAAGAGAAACATAAACCCAATTAATGATAAACAAGGTGGGTGTAAACTGCAGACAAGGGGAATTCGAGCAAGTGGGGGAGGGGTGGCTCCCAAGACTTCTGAAGACTATGGAGATGAACTCTGAAGAGGGGTAAGATCCGGGCAGTACTGGGAAGAGGAAGAAGGAGGCCAGTCAGACAAGGCAGGCTTCACAGAGCAGGGCCTATGGATGGAATGGCTGCCCGGGAGCCAAAGAAGGAAGGCAGGGGGATTACAGGAAAAGGACGTACTCCCTCAGATCAGGGAGAAGGGAGGCCATCAGCACAGCACCAGGCTGTGGGACAGAGAGAAGGGAGGAGGGGCAGAGACAGTCACATGGTCATGCTCAGCTGGTGAAGACAGAAAGGGGGCCTAAAAGATGGTGTGGGAAGGGGTGTGGCATTCAACTCCCCCGTTCCTGCTGCCTGGTTTTCCTGTATAAACTGGCAACACAACAGAAGCTGAAATGTGTGTGATAATTATAACTAATACAAAATTAATATATATAATTTATACAGAAATATGTGCTTATATAGATACTGCATACATTGAACCATTTTTTTAAAAAATTAGAACCCACACAAGCAACAGGCACCTAAGAATGAAAGGGGTGGGGTTGGGCTGGACTGGACTAGGGAGGCAGCAATGCCTCCCCCAGACATGACCCTGGCATCTGGGGCACCACTCCTGCCAGCCTGAATATGAAGAGGAGAGACGGCTCCTGGGTGGTTAAGGGGTGGCCAGTTTCAGCTGGACTTCTCCTCTTAGACCTCAGGACTCTGGGGCTAGGTCCATTCGTAGAGAGCAGCAGCAAAGTACCCTGGTGGCCAAGGTGATGGGGCTGGGACCCACTTCCCATCAAAAATGCAATATAAATTGAGAAATAACAGGGTAAGCAGTACTGACTTCACCAAAGGGTTCAGAAATTAAAATAATGATGATGACAATAATAATAATAATAACAGCAAAAGTAACAGAATTCACAGAAAACATGAAAGAAATGCTCAGAAACTCATGAGAAGAATTAGGCAGGCACCTTGGGATCTGCAGAGAAATGCAAGAATGAGGTGGCTTCCCTCAGCTACATCACAGTATCCCTGCCCTCCGGCTCCTTGTTGGTTCCCATATTACCCACAGGGATGCTCCTACAATGGCCTTTGTGGAACTCTGCAGCGCAGGCTGTCCTAACCTTATCAGCCCAGTGAGGGAAACTACTGCTCAGTTCCTAGGAAGCTCTTATTCTTTTTTAATTTGGTCAACCATCTCTCTGTAGAGTCTCTTCCAATTTCAAGACAGCTAACTTTCTGTATTCCCCAATGACACAAGGAACTTTTCCACACCCCCAGAGCTTTTCTCCAATGGCCCTCTGGCCACCCTGTTCCTGTGCCTGTTCTTCAATGACTCCATCCCAAAGGCCCAGCTCAGCAAAATCATCTTATGGCACCTCTGACAATCAGATATGTATGCCCTCTTCCATGGTCAGCTACAAACCCTCACCCTGCCCAACTCATCTGCTAAAAGTCCTTGTATGTTTCTGCTGCATGTTAAGAAGTAAATAAAGATGGAGTTGGGTGGCTCAGGACACCAAAATACCTATGTTCCTACGTGGAGATTATATAAGAGCTAGGTACAAGGAACACACTTCAGAATAGGGCAAACACTCAGTATATGCCAATTCTTGTAGCTTTGATGGTTACTTCACTGTAAGCACAGCACCTGTTCATGTGTACACCTCTCGTGCTAACAGTGGAGCTCTATAAAGGCGTGGATAAAGGAAAATAAATGATCAGCTGAAGGGTCAGTACAAGCATTATATCTATCACTGTTCAAAAGTCAGCAAGAAGAAGAACAAATTCAAGATCATTCCCTTTGGTTTAGATTTTACTTCTGAAGAAAACCAAAACAATGCCTTCTGGATTGGTCACAGTTGGCAGTAACTATTCAGAACAATTCAATTGTTCCCCCAGGACTGGTAAACATAGGCCAGGGCCCAACAGGTCAGGCTGAGGGTAGAGCAAAGAATACTGGGTAAAGGGTGCTTTTACAGAGTGTGTAAGGGGTGGGGGGCAGCATAAGGTGCGTGGACTAACCTATCATTGTCTCATGTTTTCTGAGTAACTTCCTTAGCACCATGGGAAGCTCAGAGAAATCTGGGGTGAACTTGAAACTGTCACACAGAATCTGAGGGACTTCTGCATTAAAATACAGGGGATAAAACCCCTATCTACTGCACTTCCATCCTGGGAGAGCTCCTCTAAGGTGTATACCTCTATTTGTACCACCATGACCTAAACAGGTAATAGTAACAAAGTGATTACATAGAGGCACCGGGGGTCAGATCCTGGAACAAGGAAATGGAAAGAGGAAGCAAGAAAATTTTCCTCCAATATTTAGAAACCAATACAAACTTTAAAAAAGTGAATCCGTGTATGCTCCTTCAAAATTATTAGCGACAAGAATAGTTTGCAGACATGAATAAGAGAATTTAACTAATTTATTCCTGCTCCAACTTGTTTCCACAAGTTTGAGGCAGGGTCCAAGAGGTCCAGGATGAAGAGAAAATTTGGGGTGGAGGGGCAAGAGTATAGTTATACAGGAAGAAATTCAAATCAAGGAGAAACAAGCCCTCTAAATAGGAAATCCATGCTGACCTCAGTAAATGAATAGTGAGTTGGAAAATCATTCACTTGGATTTTTATTTGTACACATTGCTAAATAAAAATTTTAAAATTAAACACACATGCATGCACACAGGCACACACACCTCACAGAAAAATCCACACTTACAGGCAATATATACTGCAATTCTGCAAAAAATAAAAACTATACCTTTAAGAACTTCAACTAACAAACACCAGCTTTTGAAACCAAGGTTCAGCAAAAAAAGAGCCAATAAAAATGCTGTAACTTGAAACCAACCCACAGAGCACAAAAAGAAAGGAAGCCAGCAGTGCCCAGCTTGCAGGACAAGAAGCTAATTGACTTGAATGTCTGCTGCATAAGCTATAAAATAAGTGCATAAAGAACAATATGAACATACACACCGCCATCGGTTATATAAAAAAGCCTGACTGTCTGTTGCCGCACTGCACACCAAACAAGTAGAGCAATTGTTTCAGTGGCTGCACAGAGGAAGAATGGATAGTCCATGCCCTTGTGAATCAAGTGTCCACCAGGAAGAGGTCCCCATCCCGCAGCAGTGGCATGGCGGCACCCCTGGCCCTGCAGTGTCAATCTGGGGCTGTAAAGATCATGACTGACAATCGTGTTGCACGCATATTCTTCAGCCAAATGAGCCAGTAATTTGCTCCACTGGGGCCCCCTCTCTTCTGCTGAAACACATACTTCGAAGTTTCACCAACTGCTACTTTCAATTACCAGGAAATGTCATTTTCTTTCAATCATTTATTTTTTCCACTGGGTGAGGATACAAGAATCCCTGCCAAAGCGCAGTGAAGTGACAAATGCACCCTCTGAAGTTGCAGCGACACAAAGGGGCCACAACACAGTATTAAATCCACGAAAGTTGGTCCAGGGCATTTGGAGAAAAGAAACAGAGGAAGAAATGCCTTTGCTGCTAGGATCATTCTCATTCTCCAACATACTCAATATGAAAAAACCTTTTTTATTTTGTCCTAAAAATCTGAAAATTAGACAGCAGAATGCACAGACTAGAGGCAACACAGGCAAACAGAGCAATGAAACAGAATTAACAGCTCTGAGTTCAAATCTCTACCCTCCCCCCTTCAAGAGCTGTTTCTTTTCCTATTTGTTAAAGAGGAATATAAGTGTTCTGGCACCCACCCACCCTTTCTCCAGGGTTGTTGAGAACAAAATGAGATAACACCTATGAATTTTATTTGACATGAATGTGATTCTACAACTTCATTTAAAATGTCAATCCAAGCATTTTGTGAGTATTCATTATATGCATAGTGCTGGAAAAGGTACCTGTGCGAGATGCAGAGAATTAAATTTTGGTACAGCTTCTGTCTGTGAAGAACTCATAAGCCAGAATCAGAATATGTAAGTTCAGGGGTAAAAAGCAAAATCAGGCATGGTTCGCTAGAGATGCTAAGTCTAAATGCTTTTCCTTCACCTCACTTAATTCTTCTGCACTCAAGAAAATCCACTGGGTTCTATTCAGAAGGCTTACAGCCCTAAAAACAATAACAACAGAACTGATGAGAAGCATTGCCTGAACACCCAGGGGTATTCTGTCTGAGAGAGAGAGTTGAGAGAAATTCCCTCTTGCTCTTTAGTTACTCCATGAATTCAAACCATGGGAAGGATGGCAGCCTCAAAGGAAATCACATCTGCGGTAACATAAAGAACCTGCTTCCGGCCCTTTGACTGAACTTCATTTTAAGAAGATGACTGTGTGCAGGACAGGAACTTCTAGGGACTAAGCCCTAAGCCCCCCAGGCTTGAAAACAAAACCATAACAATCTTAATTGATAGTGAGTTTCTATCTGCCAGGTATAGAGCTAACCCTTTTAAACACTTTTAACATTGAAAGTCAAACCAACCCTAAGGGAAAAGTCATTTTCTTATTGCTTTTTCAGAGGAAATGAAGGACTTGACAACAGTAAGTTACTGGACCAAGGTTTGCACAGCTTCATTTCAAATTCCTTCCCAATTGCTAGCACACCTTGATTATTACATTTGTTGGATCTATATCGTCTGCCACCCTGCTGCTCATTTCAAAATCCACTTGCTCATACAGTTTTCTTTGTAGAAAGACCAAAGACGCTATGGGTCTCCCTCCAATCCTGCCAGGTTCCTTAAACACATAGTTTTACAGGGAAAATTATAACCCAATATGCATGGTGGGTTAGTAGATGTGGCAGAGAGCTAAAATAGCCCGTAAACTTTTAATAACTTTGAATGACTCATTAAATTAAAAAATTTTAACCTTACTAGGACCAAGAGAATATAGTTAAATATGTTCATTTCTTACCCATTGTATGAAAAAAGTTTTAAAGATAATATTCAGTGCTACAAAATCATCCAGAAAATAATTCAGTATGCTATGCTTCTGAGCTTCTTTCTATCTAAGACCATTCTGCTTAAGGTCATGAAGATTTTTTTATTGTGTCTTCAGGATATGCAGCTCATTTAAGTCTATGATTCATTTCTAGTTATACTCTGTATAAGGCGCAAGATAAAATTTTTAAATTATCTTTTTCACATGTATATATCCAATTGCCCAGCACTATTTTCTAAAGACTACAGAACTGAACTGACTTGCTTTGGCACTTTTGTGGAAACGTCAATTCACAATAATGTAACAGTTTATTGCTAGACTCTCAGTTCTGTTCTGGTGTCTATATTTATACAGTCTCAATAACTATTTTCATATCAAGTTTTGAGACCATAATGCATGACTTCCTTTTTCTTCCTTTTCAGAATTGTTTTATTTTGAGTCCTCTGCACTGCTATATAAATGTTAGAAAACCTTTGTCCATTTTCTACAAAAGAAATCATACTGAAATTGTTACAAGGATTGCCCTAAATCTTTAAATAAAGTGGGGGAGAATTAACATTACTAAGTCTTGAGATCTATAAAAATGGGGCAGCTCTTATTTTGTCTCAGCAGTGTTTTATAAAAGTTTTACACTTACTTTGTTAAATTTATTTCAAAGAATTTATCCTTCAGTGTTATTATGAATGGAATTGTTCGTGTTATTTTCAGATTATTCATTGCTAGCATGTAAAAACACAGCTGATTTCTATACACTGATCTTTCTTGTGCCCTGTCTGTAACCTTGCTGAGCTAATTATTAATAGGTTTGTGCTTATATAGTGTGTTCCTCGGACTTTCTCATACAGCCCCAACTTGCCTACACATGGAGAGAGTTCTACTTCCTCTACAATCTGGACACCTCCCATTCCAAGCCTGTAGTATAATTCTGAATAGCAGTGGGAGAATGAACAGCCTGCCTGCCTTTATGGATCTTAGGAGGAGGCCCTATTCATAATTTGCATGCAGAAGTCTACCCAAGTGATTATCTTCCCTGAAGAGTTTATGTTTGGAGAGCTGGATAAATATTTTTTTATACTGACAACTCATGAGCATACAGAAATGGGAAAAATTACTCAACAAAATTTTAAAAAAGAAATTAATGTGCTATATACTAAAAACTGAAAATAATCATCTAATAGATAAAAAATAGAAAGTTACTAAGAACTGAATATATGAACAGGCAGCACCATTCACTGGTAACTGCTGGAAGTAGAGAAAGGGCAACAGAGGGAGGGTGAGGGAAGGCGGCTACAGTCTGGGAGATGCTGCCCCATTCGCTGCCAGCTCCCAAGTGGGTACCAGAGTGGCATTGTGGATCCGCAAGGCCAGGGCCCCACATCAACAGCCCTGGGGCCCAGGATGGGAAGGGATGGGTGGGAGAGCCTCTTCCCATCTCCCCACATGACAGCTAGGGGGAACTGGTAGGGATCTGGAAGACAAGAAGCCTCCAGTGGGAGCCCTTGCTCAGCAATTCTCACACAACAGTCTCTTATCTTACAAAGCAGCTGGACTTTTTAAAAAAAACTTGGTTCCCAGATAGAAACAATCAGGAGGGTATCCAGCACTGTTTGAAAGAAATCACTGGTTCCAAAGACCCAAAGACTCTGTTTTCTCTGAAAGGTCAAAGTTTAGATGGCCCAGCAAGCAGCACAGCCAGTGTCAGATTCTGAGTGCTGTTCAAGGATGCCTGCCCACTCTACCCTGTACATAGCTAGGAGCCTGGAAAACTGCTCTTCAGGGCTCAGAGCTGTAGGTGATGTGTCAATACCCACTGTCTGTAGACCCCAGAGCCCACAGTATTATTCACTTATGTTCAATTTCATATATTCCTTTATACTGTGCAATTAATGTTGCAGATGAATGAACAAACTAGATGTTACAAGTGGAAATCCCAACCAAAAATGAATACAAATATAAAACTCCCTCAAGAGACTTAAAATCCAGCCAGAGAGAGAAAAAGATCTGAAGAAGGTGGAAATTGGTCAGAAATTGAGATCACATCCCTAGTTTTACAGAAGTCCCCATTTTCTGGTGTCTGAGTTGTGAGTAGCTCCCATCATTAACCCAGGATAGATGCTCATCTGGAGCAGGATGGGCAGGCTTCCATCTGCTGAGGGAGAACAGGCATCCTACGGGTCTTCCTGGAGAGCCCTCTGCTGCCCTTCACACCGGGGAGGAGTGCCTCAGTTCCCATTCCCAGCTCAACCCTTCAGTACTACCCAATGCCTGTCACTGTTGCCTCCACAACCCTTGTGCCTGGGTCATAATAGGAGCTAAAGAAATGTTCCCTCTTCTTTTCCTCAGCTAATGGAATTCTGGATAAGAAAATCTGTTCCTCATTATATCTTGAGCTTTTATCATCTAATATTAGTGCCAGTCCCAGTCCCTCCTCCTATCCACAGCTTGGTTCTATCAGAATGGTTTTCTTGCTTCTAGAAAATACTTCTGGATGGAAAAGTAAAGAGGTCAGGATCTCCTAGAATGTTCCTAGCATGGCTACCTCTGTGGCAGCCTGGGAAGTCTGTCTCTGACACACCCTGGTGTGATTTCCAAAAACCATCCAGAAGATACTGCACTTTCCTATGAGGACCTCACTGAGGCCTCAGGACAAGTGGACTAGAGCTTTCCTAGAAAGTGCGACATTTTATAGGCAAAGAAAGCAGTGCTCAAGAAGTCAAGTAACTTACTCTAAATGACACAGCTAGCAAGTAAGTGCTTACTACTTTGGCTTGTCATTTAGAAAAGTCCCCACACTGCCACATGAAAGTCCTACAAAGTCTTACTCGTCATTAAACATTTCCTAAAGAGCTCAGAAACATGAGCTAATTAGCAATGCTGTTCAGGAGAACTGGGACTGTGGCTCTCTTTTCTTCACTGTTACTATCAAACAGGAGATGTGTTGGGGAAATAAAACTGCCGAACAAGAAAAAAAAAAAAAAGAGAGACATATTTTAAAAGAAAACTGTACAGTTGCCTAAGAATGTTATCTTGAAATGTAAAAGTAAGAATTAAACTGGAGCTGGGTTGTGAATTGCTTTTTTAGTTCACATCTCTGTGCAAAATGCAATCATGACATTCTGAAGATTAACCCAATAAGCTGTGAAAAGAGCACAGTCATTAGACAAAAACATGAGATAATTGCATGGTTCTTGGGATGGGTGTTACTAATACAGATGCTAATTTTCATTGTGCAACCACACTGATACCAGAATGAGGGCGCTCCTGGCACTAAAGTTCTTTTAGCAGAGCTCTACCACATAGTTGCCCTCCAAGGTGTGTGTGTGGGGCGGGGGGGTCAGGCTCTCAGATTCCCCTGAGCTGGTGGGACCCAGACGAATAAGGTCACCACCACTCAGTCCCAGTCCCTGGAAAGAGCATAGCCTGCTCCAGCTCTACTCCTTTATCCTCTGACCAGTTAAGGTTTGGCAAGCAAGGCCTCCACTCTCCATCTTCAGCTCAATTTCCATGCAGAAGCTGAGAACAGGAAGCCTAGGACAGATGGTCTGAGCCCTCACACTGGCAATAGTGGCAATGTGGACACAACATACACCCTGCTGCCCCTGATTAAATAGCTGTTTCAATAACTATATCCACTTGTGAAAGACATGGTCCATACTAAAGTTTACTGTAATCACCAAGAAGGGTGTATTATGTGTGTGCACGCACATGCATGCAAGCATGTGAAACACACATGTGAAAACCCAAGGGTCACAGAAGATAACATATGCATTTAAGCCAAATGTGACCTGTGACAGGAAGACACAGTTCCTCAAGCTCCAAAAATGTTCCCAAGAATGTACCTGAAGAGCTCATCTCCACAGGCTCAACATGTAACTTGGGGTCCTGCTCAGGAGAGAGGTCTCCACCGGATCCCCATAAAATTCCAGTGATGGCAAACTCTGGGCTTGGTCACCCCAGACAGGTTTCCTCTCCTGGAGCATATAAATCTTGTATATTACCAAATGAATGAGAACTATGTACCATGGTGAATATCAAACCCAGCTTATATGGGGCTCATTAAGAGGAAGGACGCTAAAGCCAGGCTGCCTGGCTTCAAATTCTACTTTTTCCACTTACTCTGGATATAAACTTCTGTGCCCCTTAATTTCTCCAATCTATTAGAACACAACCAAACCTACCTCCTTGGGTAACTGAGAAAATTAAAATGAGTTCCTCCATGTAAAGTAAGAATTATAAAAATGTTGTGATTAGGATGTATAGTCACCCCTGGTAACCATGAAGAGTTGATTCCAGGAGCTCCTCACCATTGAAATCTCCAAGTGTTCAAGTCTCTAAAAGTAGCCATCCTCCCTTCCCTACACCTTAAATCACCCCCAGATTAAACACTTAATAGCTGTTTTACTATATTATTTAGGAAATAGCAACAAAGAAAAAATACGTCCATGTGTTCAGGACAGGCACAAATTTTATTTCCCCAAATATTTTTTTGTCTGTGTTTGATGGAATCCATGGAATGTAGAACCCATATATATGGGGTGCTAACTATATATTTTCCCCCTACATACACAAATAAAAACACTAAGATTCTTAGATCTATACATATATTTTTTCTTTCAGAAGTAATCCCTTATATTTTAGCATTCTCCCCAACCCCTTTTGGTACTAAGGGTTGAACTCAGGACCTTGTGCCTGCGAGGCAGGCGTGGTGCCACTGAGCTAAATCCCTGGCCCTATTTACCTTTCTTTTATCTCTACGATGTAATAATTCAATTTACTAGATAAAGCTGGGTGTGATGGCATATGTCTATAACCCAAGCGCTCTGGGAGTGTCAGGCAGAAGAATTATAAGTTTGAGCCCAGCCTGAACAACTTAATGAAACCCTATCTCAAAATATAAAAATGAGCTGGAGAGGTAGCTCAGTGCAAAGGCTCTGGGCTCAATTCCCAATACTACCAAAATAAATAAATAATAAACTTCATGGGTGAAAAGCCCAGATGCAAAAACAGACTAACTTCACATAACCAGTATGCTGACCCTCAGGGATCTCCCTGGCACTGTGTCACCACCTCTGCTCCCCAGAGAACAGGCATTTCCTGCTATGGAAGTCTTAGCTCAGCCTTGACTAGAATTACTTACGGCATCAGTGCTCCCTGCTCACCTACTGGGATTCCCACGCTGTTTACCAACTTCATGCCTTTAGTGACACAGTTCTTTCATACCACAGGATAGCAACAGGAGCATCCAGTGATTGCTGCCTCCTAACTACAATCCCAGATAGGAAGCAACCTACTTCTATCCAGAAGACAAGCTAACTTCCCGCAAAGCCATGTAGGGAAAGTTCTAATTTCCCACTGGAAATTTCCAGGGAAGGCCTCAAGTTGTGCTCCCATCTGATAGACGAAAACACTGAGAAGGTGACTTCTTCCAGAGATCTATGTCTATATTATGGTGCAATTAGGAGAAAAAATTCTTTTACTGGAGGGTATAACTTCTAACAATTCCTAAATATTTTCACATATATTAATTCATGTGATCTATATTTTTTTAAAGATGAAGGTCTATAAGGGTTTTGTATTAAACCAAAGTTAAAGACCAAGCAAATGAGAGAATAAGTATAGTAGGATATTGAGTGAAACAGACAGTGAACCAGTTAAGAGGAAGGTTTGCATTTAGGCATCTCCTCCTGTGGGAGGGGGTGAGTGGCTGGGTAACTGCATGGTGCCATCATTCTTGGTGCTTGGTGTAGAGGGGATGTTTTTAAAAATCGTTTAAACTTTAGTTATGTATGTAACTATAACCCTTATTTAAACAGTACAGTTATGCCTTAGACACTTTTGTGTCTGTGTAAGCTGTATTTCATAGTTTAAAAATTTTGTTAAAGCAGTCTTATTTCATGATGTTTATCCTCTGGGTTCCTGATTTTCATAGCAGGAATAATTACTGATCTGGAAGAATCAAGTGCCACAAAAGCATCATCTCAGGCACTACTACTCAATGGCTCATCATATTGGGCCCTGAACACAGGTGACCCAAAAGGAATATGGCTTTAGACAGCAATAAAGTAGACAAATTACACAGCAGGGCCTGTGCTTCCAGAAGGCCTGGCCAGGAACTATATCACACACCGCACCCCCCAAGTTGGGCAGACAGGCTAGTGGACAAGCCAAGGCAAGACTAAATAAAACATGCTGAGAGGAACAAAGTGTCCAAAGGGCTCCACACACCTCCCTTGCCTTCAAGCCTTTCCTGCCAGCAGCCAGCAGCTCCCTAAATGAGGGCACGGTAGGACATACAATGTACCACCTTCCAAGGGCCAGGTGCAAACTCCAGACTCCCCTCACCATCCTGAAACTGCTCAAGCTTCATTTCTTTAAGATCATGTGCACCAATATCACAAGTCATGGTAATAACGATATAAATTAATTTGAGAAAACAGTACTGAATCCCACAGCCCAAACCAATCAAGGGTTTTCACTTGTTTGGGTTCCTTCTGGTCCTTGACCTCTTGAAACAGTAGCCATGATGGAGGAATAGATACCACTTTGTATTCTACTTTTTCTCATATAATTGCATTTCCTCTCTCAACCCAAGCATGTCTAATAATGCTGGCAAGTTCCTACTCCAAAGCCTTCTTTGAGGATGCTTGGATTTCATCACTAATGTAGACAACTGATCTCAAACAGGCTCCATGATACATCTGACTTGTAACTCTCTGAGATCATGGTTTGGGTGAGAAGGAGAACACTTTGGGGGTGGGAGGATAAGAAGAGGAGGAGGAGGAGGAGGAAGAAAAACAACTGTGCCTTTCTTCTCCAGAGACAAAGTGCTATTAGAGACAAGTTGTGGATGGCCCTGTGAGTGAGCAGGGCGGGGGCAACATGTGCCCATGATTTCTCCGTGAGGATGAGGCGCTCTCCACTCCCCCAGAACACCAGTGTCCTACAGAATGAAAGAAATTACTGTGGAGCCAGAGGCCTGAGCAGATCCCTTTCAAACTGGACCACGCCACATCCTCCATACACTTTCCCGCCTGGGACCTCTGCTGTGTGTCTCTGCACTGATGGGAACTTTAGACCCCACTGTTTGACATACTCTGCCCTTTGTTCCCGTGTCCTCGGCACTGAGCTCCAACCACCCAGGAAGTAGGAGAAGGCTGGGGCTGCCCTCAAGGAGGGCTGTGAATGTATGCTGCATCATTTGAAAACCAACAAGTATACCTGTAGGATAAAAACATCTTCTTAGCTTATTGTTTTAGGCACATCATAAAATAAGATGCTTTTTAAAAATTTTGAACTAAGAAATACAGCTTGCACACACAAAAAGTGTCTAAGGCATACCTGTGTGTTTAAATGAAGGGTTATAGATACATACATAAATAACTGAGTTTAAAGGATTTTTTAAAACATCCCCTCTACCCAAGCACCAAGAATGATGGCACCATGCAGTTACCCAGGCACCAATACAGGAGGAGATGCCTAAATGCAAACCTTCCTCTTAACTGGTTCACTGTCTGCTTCACTCAATATCCTACTGTCTGTATTTCAGCCAACATGTGTTCCGGAGTGTACAAGATGATCAATATCAACTCCAAAGTTTAGTTTCAGTGTTCTCCACAAACCATCAAAGGTGTCTTGAGTCCTATATATTTCCCAGGCTTCCTCTGAACCAGGTAATAACAACAAAAGCCTTGAACATACCTTGAGCCCTAATGTGAAGTTCAAAATATAATCACTTCTACTCTACCTTATGTTTTGTCTGCAACCTATTTTTAGTTCTCTTGCAAAACCTGTAAGGATTCAGTCACCTTATCTAGCTCCCAAGTCAGTACTAAGCTGTCTCACACAGGTTTTTTCATTTCCACCACTAAGCATGATAAAGGTCACAAGTATTTCCGGTGCAATTACAAATTGCATCTGCACACCACAGCTTCTGCGGGCCTCCAGACAATTTCACACTGCTCTGGTTCAATGTCTCCCTGATGCCCTGTAAGCTCGAGAAACCCACAGATATTGAATCTCCTTTGACAGTGAAGACAATTATGAGAGCTCCATGTGAGGAAAGAGGGGACAGCGCCAAAGGAAGGCGCAGGAAAAGCACAGCTCTGTGGAGCTGGTCTTGACAGACTCTCTCCACAGAAAAGAGACGGAAAGGAGAGCTTTCAAAGGGCTTTCCCCTCCCAAGAAGGTGGACTGGATCATCAGTGCCACCAATCCAAATGCCTCTAAACTACCATTTCCCCAGGCAGAATCCAAAGCCTTACTGCCTCAACTTTATTTTTTGCCTCTGAGAAGATTTCCTGTATCCTGTATACTTAATGTGATGTGATGTGGTCACATGTAACTCCCAACCACATCTACTCTTTGTATACAAAAAAGATAGGTTCCACAGACACTGTTCCTAGCCCAAAATATGAGAGGCAGGATGCAAAGACTAGGAAAAGGAGTTTTAAAGGACACGCTAAAAATATTTACAAGTCTAGGTACACTCTAAACACACTGGCTGTGTAAGACATGGATGAAAAGTAAGCATGTAATTTCATTCTAACAAGAGTTTGAGACAAAGGTTAAAAATAAAAGGTGTTTAATGGTTATTGGGTGCAACCACCCACATGTATGAAAAATAATGAGAACATGTCTTCTAATTTCCTATAGGTTGCCTGCCAAATTCCTGCCTCCTTCATAAGACAGAATCTGCAGTGTTTTCTTTGCCATACAGATATACCCCATGTCGTTATAAACAAACGCTGCTTTCTTTGCAGCTAATAACCACAATGTGTGGGTAAGAAACCTCTCCAGTATAAATCCGTGGGGACAAAGCTGCATTGTGGGCATTAAATAATTATAACAATCTGACATGAGTCAGAGGATTGTTTCTCAATGGCCCTGCTGCACTTCCAACTTTAAAGTCAACCCCAAACTCTCTTTCCTGGCACTCTGTCCATGTGCTAGGCTATTGGGAAACAATTCTCATTCTTTATAATTTAGTCCCATTGCAAGAAGCTGGCAACGTGGGCACTCATGAAATATTAACACCATACGTTGATTTTTTTTATAAGTGTGGCTAACAGTGGCTCAATTATATTACTATGAAAAGCTTTCCATAATTCATTTGGGGGGGCATCAAGATCTCATTTCTAGATGGCCCACGATGATGAAGCCAACAGTTTTGAAGAGGTCAGCACTCATAGGCACAGAATAAATTAAATGTGATCAATAGAATATACCACTCACAAAGAGGGAAAATATTTATATCTGGCAAAATAATTAAAATAGGGTACAACACATCTACAAAGTGGGAATTAAGTGGATGTCAGTTTCCAATACCAACAATAGGAAAACCCCAAATGCTGGCAATTTATTTATTCTCCTTTTGGTTGACCATTATTTATTTTTCAACTTCTCCTCAAAAATAAATCTTAATAACTTCTAGATGATAGAAGAAATATTTCAAGCTATCTCACTGCTCTGCAGTTCCTTTAATTCAAGAACATACTTCATTATAAATTCTGACTCAGAAGTGAGATAATAGCAATGTGGCAGAGAATATAATTCAGTCCAAGCAAGACAAAGCCTGAAAGAGCAAGAATCTCCTGGCTAGTGTGAACCCAAGCAGTGCCCAGCCAAAGGATCTGGTGACCCAGCAGCCAGTCACCATGAGATGTGTTTTCCTTCAGTCCTGCAATGTGCATGAGACTTGCATAGGTTTTAGAAGGACCCTTCATCAGATGTTGGCCTGGCGGCCAGAAAAGGCACTGTGAAAAATGGGGAGGGGGAGGGCAGTTCTAAGTTCTTAACTTTTTGTTATTCTACTGGAGTAACCTATATCCACATCCAATTTTTCTTCTTCACTAAATTGTGGGTATCTCAAAAGTAGAAACTGGGTCTTAGTCATCATGAAGTCCTTTCCTCAGTGCTGGGGATTAGCACAGATGTGGAAAATGAGTAGTCAGTGGACTCTTCCCAATCTGGAAGTCTGATACCTGGCTAGGGTGCAGAAATGAAACTCTTCTTTCTTTCACAGGCCCATAGCATCACCAGGAGTTAAGAAAAAAGTCATTGAAAAAAATGCCTCTCTGATCTTTATTTGGGATCAGGCTCCAACACAGAAAGGCCCTTAATAAGTTGACAAATGTTTTTGGTAACTCGGGTTGGAAGCTAGTAGGAATATCAAGAGGGGCAAGAGAATTAAACAGGTAGAGTAACCCTGAAGCTCCCCAGCAAACGTCAAGGAAAAGAGGAGAGGAGAGGAGAGGAGAGGAGAGGAGGGGAGGG
>NW_022900928.1:16751400-16793985 GCF_012274545.1 Fukomys damarensis
GGGGGGGGGGGGTGAGAGAGAGAGAGAGAGAGAGAGAGAGAGAGAGAGAGAATCCATAGGCAAATGAGCAACAATCTTAGCTCAGGTATTCTGAAAATTGGACTACATGTGAGACAGTCATTCTTAGAATGCTTTTCAAAACCCCACAGAGATTTCCAGAGGGCCTAGTGGGAATCTGATTACACAGAGGGAGGGGGCAGTTCATACTACATCTAGCCTCACATGGGACATGGATACACTAGTGTTGATTTGATTAAAAACCAGCCATGGGCAAGTGTGACGCCAAAGGAAGTAGCTCAGGAGACACCTGGCATGAAGTCCTTCAGTGGCTGCCCAACGAAGAACAAAGGACAAGGGTGGTCCCCATCTGCTCTGTCTCAGCAGAGGTCCTACCTGGGCTCATAAAAACCCTTGATCTTCTGGAAAACTAGACTTTTGTCAGGGGCAAATCAAAATCTGGAGTTCTGTAAAAAGCCATTTAAGATCATATTTATGATCTTAACTTGCTTACTGCCTTGCTTCTTTTCCAAGCCAGTGAAATACTGGGAATTCATCAACCTTTAAGCACAGGAGGCAACAATGTCTACGTATTGATGTAGCCAAATTCTGCTCTCTTACATGTCCCACAATAAAAATATTAGAGCAATTTGTCCTTTATCGCCATCTATGTTCTAAAAATCATGCAAGCCAGACATGCACACACACTCTAAATCTGTCCAAATATTGTGGGATTTTTTGTGTAGGTTCTAATTTGGCCCAGTCATCATTGGGAGTACTTATTACTTGGTTATATGAGCTGAACTGATCACCTGGAACACTAGTTACAGGGTCATGACATCAGGTCCAAGCCCACTGTTAATTAAGGAGGAAGGTCAACGTATGCACAGTCCATTACATTTCTAGGATCTCTTTTCTTTTCCAGACTCCCTATTTAATGTCCCTTTTCTGAATTATTTCAAATGTCCTACAATCAAATTGGAATAAAAAGTTTTTTGAGAAACAAAAACCAAATGGAAACCATTGGAGAAGGAACAGCTTTGATTCCAGAGGCAGTGAGGGGCCCTTCTCTTCTCCAAAGAGCTTAGGGAAAGAAAAATAAGGCTTCCCAACCTAGGTAGCCTGCACCCCCAATGCTGTGGAAGACAGACACAGACACACCACTTCCACTTCAAATGTATCCTTTCTGAAATCTAGAAAAGGGAGCTCTAGAGCCACAGCATGAATCCTACTCTAATCTATAAACAAAAACAGGCTTTGATATTGGCCAGCTTGCCTGCTTCTCTCCCTTTTCAAATAGTGGTTATTAATCGGCAACAACATTGTCATTAAGCATTTAGTCAGGAACCATTAGAGGGCCCAGTTCTGCACTACACTAGGTACTACTCTTGAGAAGAATGAAAAGAAAAAAGCATATGCCTTGCAGGGAGCTAACATTCACATATAGGACAGACACACACAGACACACATACATACACTTCGACAATTGGGGATGGCAGTGACTGAGCTCAGAATTCCTAGAGTTCCTGGTCCTCTCACTTACATGTGTAAACCTCTCTATTCTTCCTGCTATTTGGAGTTCAATGAGACAACCTATGCAAAGATTCTCCAATGTTGCTATGTTCTTCATTGATTTGACTTTTGATCTAGTATTTAAGCCTCTAAGACACTGGGGCAGAGCACTGACATCCATCACAGGCTCCAGAAAGTCACCCCTACCCTTTTCCTTTCAATACCATACCTTTCTCTAGCCAAATCAGCAGGGACTCTCATAGGTCAAGGATCCCAACTGTGGATCTTTAGTACAGGGCAGCACCCCCTTACACACCCTTCACTGGCTCCTGTGACCTGCTAAGGCTCCCCTAACTACATACACGTAGTTTCAAGGGGAACAAACTGCCTTCAAGAGCCAGAGTGGATGGCTGGGGGTATAGCTCAGCGGTAGAGCACCTGTCTAGCATGCATGAGGCCCTGCTTAATCCTCAGACCCATGAAAAAATAATAAATTAAGTAAATATGTAAAACAGCCAGCACTAAAACGCAGCCACCCGCGTGGCTCAGGACACACACACTGAAGACAGAAGCTCCTATCCACTCACAAGGCACCTAGGGGACCCCTGAGGCCTCAATGCCAGCCACAACAGAGTATGGTCTCCAGCATCTGTCTGACATCCTCCTTCCACAGAGAGACAATGACCTCCACTGTCAGTGAGACCACTTTCCATGCCTCCCACAAGTCAACCCTGGTGACTAAGGAGCGGGTAGGCAGTAAGCAGGAGGGGAAGGGGAATGAGAAACTGCTCCCAGAACAGTGTGTTTGTGATGACTGTCGACAGCCTGCTGCAGTGCCAGTGGGGAAAGAAACACCCTCCTTGTAGCACTTGTTCAGGGCCTCAGCCTTGTGGTCAGCACCTCCTGGCCACATTCAGGAGAACCTGACTGGACCTGGACCCCATCCTCCATCTTCAGCAGTGAGTCAGACATGGCCAGCAGGAGGGACACACACCCCAGAGAAACATAAGCAGGACTTGAGATCCTAATGAACTTGAGCTTAGCATGCTGCCCCTGGCACCCCTACTCCTGGAGACTGGAAGAGATATCACACACACACACACACACACACACACACACACACACACCCCAAGTCCTCTCTGAACCACATACGCAGCAGACGTCACCTCAATACATCCTCACTCAGCATGCAGGGGCTCAGAGAAGTTACAAAGTCACACAGCTTTTCTCTCATGAGAGAGTGCTTGTTTCCAGAAATGAAATGCATAGTTCCTGACTTTAATCATACAATGCTTACCAAAAGCACCTCTGGGAAAAATGACACCCCCACACACACATGTATACGGTTTAGGAAATGCTATTCTCCCTGGCCCAAGCTAGGCATCCATTCTATATGGAATGTGGGGAGGGCAAACTATAACTTGGGGTGCTTCCTTCTCCTCAGAGGCTTTTACCTTCTAGGAGTCCCTGAATGTGACTTACTTGAAGCTCTCTTAAAAGACAACTCAATGGTAAAGGCAACATTCCCATAATTTTAGAGGGAAAAGAAACTCCCACCAGTTTTCCCTGGCATCCTCCAACTCTAGCTCCCAAACCAGAGAGCAGAAGGTGCTTCTGAGCCTCCAACCAGCCACACCTACCTGTGCTGTCCCACCTCCTAGGGGCCCCAAGACACTCTAGCCATCTGGCTTGCAGGATCCACTGGCACATGTCTGCCCAAAAGAACCCAAGGACAAAGGCTCTCCAGGACCATCTGGACCTGCCCTTAAAATACCCACCTTGGTCAAACAAGCCAAGGGCCCTGCCACTAGCAGAACATCCTGGTCACTAACTACAGACCCTGTCTCCTTTATATCAGGCACCTGCTACATTAGCCTTTCTTCCCAGTCTGGCCAGGTGCCTTCAAAAAGCTGTGGTGCTATTGAGTTCTTTCTGCTTTTGAAACCTCACTGGTACAGAGCTGCCCTTCACCAGGGCCCATTAGTCTGATTTTCAGCTCATGTTCCTGAGCCCAGAGAAGCACTCAGCAACCATTTCCCAAAGGGAGCCATGCAGGGAAGACACAGTGCTGATATCCTCTGGTCCTGAATTTGATGGGATTCACACTTACAAGGGAGACTGAAGAAAAACTTTAGCCTTTCCTAGATTAAGCTATGTTTTGTTTTTGTCTTTTTGGTACCAGGGATTGAATTCAGGATCTGACACTTGCCAGGCAGGCACAGTGTCACTGAGCTAAATCCCTGGCCCTAGATTAAGTAATCTTTTAACACATTTCATAGATTTCATATTGAGTACTATATTTGGAAGACTGAATACCAGAAATAATTCAGGATTTCATTCACAGATTTTTTTGCCTTAAAAAACAATTGCCAATGTGAATCTGTCCCTCTACTGTCCCTTATATTCATTTATTACAGATCTGTTGTCCACATAAGGCTGAGAGCTTCTATAGTATATGGAACAAACAGGTTCATCATTTCCATCTCCCAGCAGCCAGCTGATAGTTAAGTGCTCTTTTAACTGTTACCTTTTTGAATTCTAATGACAATGCCAGGCGGGGGATTAGCCACCAATGCTATGATGTACTCTTCCAATTAACCACTGAAATCCTGCCTTTCGCTCATCTGTCCATAAGTGCTCACCCCAGGAAGCCATCAGTGACTAAGTGGTGGCGAGGGGGTCATTTCCCTACCATCCCTGTAAACCCAGGAAGCAATTTTCTCAGTCCACAACCACAAGCCAAAAGCCACAAGCTCAAAAGCCCATATGCATCACAAAGACTGTTTCTGAGCAGGGCCCTGGCCTGAGGTGAGCGCTGGCTGGTGTGGGGCTGGCCTCTGTGAGGTGATCTATTCAATTATAGTTTTGTGTCATTACTGGCAACCAAAGAGCGGTTTTGACAAGCCTTTCTCAGCAGAGACAGCAAGGGTCTTCATGTCAGGTCCCAATGTTCCAAGAAACAACAATAAGACTGGCTTTTAAGCAAAGGAGGGAGTAAAATGACTCATTTAACTAAGGAAGTCTCACAGTAGCAGCATGGGTGGTATCTCTGCTTACTAGGCTAGTTACTACTTCTAGCCAGTGACCAGCCCTGCACAGGGGCCTGATCCTTATTGGGGGAAAAAATTTCTTGTGCTCTCACACTACATCACAAGATGGAGATTATCTTTCCAAAGCTTCAGTGAAACCAAGTCTTAATTTTTCCAGAAGTTCTAGAAGATAGGTATCTCCTGGCTGGCTCTGCCTGGGCCAGCACCACTGCTAGATCAGAGACTGTCAACACAGCTGTTTGGGTTGTGGCCATGACAGTCCACCTCTGGAATTGCAATGGAGATCAATGCCACTCAGATCACACAACAGACATGAAAGACAGCCTCTGTGTGTGTGTTCCCTGGCATTGGAAAATGAACCCAGGAAGTGCAGAATTTATGTTGTCAACACATTGTCCATGCTGGCTTTGAACTTACCTGTCTCAGCCTCCCAAGGACCTGGTAAAACACATACGCCACCATACCTGGGAATACTGTGTATTGTAATTTGGGTAAGAGGAATGGATGGTGAGCAGACTGCTCATCAATGACCCCCAGAGGTGTGGGGCATTTAATAGCTTCCAGCCACCTGCATACAAATGACTCCCATTTCACAGGCTGAGATGGAAGAAGACACCTCACCAGGCTAGGAAAGGAAGAACTCACTACCAGCTACCACTGGGTGAGAAAAGAGGAAGTGGCCAAAGGCCACAGAAAGAACTCCCCAACAGGGCCAAGAAACCTCCACAGTGACATCACGTACGTGCTCATCAACATGAACAGCCCAGTGCTGGCACCTGCCCAGTGCAGTGACCCCGCCAGCATAACACCCAGCCATTAGGTCACCAGGAACCCCTAGTCTTCAAAGATACCCAGAAGGCTGAGGGGGAGACCAGGACAAAAAGTTTCACGGAGCTTCTGCAGGCAAGGGGCCAGTGTTCCCTCAGCACATCCCTCGTCTGAGGAAATGGGGAAATGACTGGGACCGCAGGCTGGCCACTGTCCCAGGCACAGACCCCCACGGAGACAAAGCCCCAGCACCCATACATCTGTACCTAAATTCCCAAACTCCTCCACTCCTAACAAGCTCTCATCTGTTTTGAGTTACTTAGGATTAGGAAAAGAGTTTTCATTATTTCTTTGTCCCCACCCATCCTGGCCACGGCGCTAGAGAAGCCTCAGGAGCATTTCCGTAACCACACAGCCAGCAAACCTGCCAGGCGCAGGGTCCAGAGCATACAAGGTAAAGCCCAGCTTCTTGGTTTAGCTGGAGCCGGGGCTTGTCATTAGCCTAAGTCTCCAGGCCCCTTGGCAGGGGCCCAGAAAGCCTCCAGTGGTGAAGCACAGGAAGCTGGATTTTGGCAGCCCCTCCTTAGACTTAAGTGGTGGCTCTGTCATTTTATGCCGGCCACAAAGAGGGGCAGTATTATACAGAGTAAGAAAGACACTTGTGCCTGTTCAGGAAATTCTGTGAATTACACTTGTTGCTTGCTTCCTGCCGTCTCAAAGCCTTGGCAGCTGTTTGAATGTCCACCTCTCCACAGTGAGTAGGGTGGCAGGCAGCACTCTCTGCAACTCTCTAACCCTTGTTAGGTGCCTTTTATTCCTGTCTTGCAGCATCTCAGCACGTGGCTCTACTATCATTCCCCCTCTTACAAAGGAGGGGAGCTCAAGGAATAAGAGGGAGCACAGCCAGAACCTTCACTCTGGGCTGGTAGAAACCAACTACATATAGCAGCTACTCCAGAGAAGGTTGGACTACTGCATCACGGTGGTTCATGTGGGCGCCAACTGAGAAGGCCCCAGGGTAAAACTGAGGGTGAAGAAACAGGACCTGGGGAAAGTGTGCTGTCCATCCCACAGCCAATCAAGTTCACTCTGGGCCCTCTTTATGGGCCTGCTATGATCCTGTCTATATTTGAGACTAATAGTTGAATATTCCCAAGGGAGACTCTTTACACATAAATCACTAAAAATAATGATAGACACAAGTTATTTGGGAAGTGGGGTGAAAAACATATTTGGGAACAAGAGTAATTTTATTTCTTATCTTTCCCCCATATTTTGTAAGGATGTATACTGTAGTCATTTAGAAAAGAACTAGTTTTTCTTTCATCTTCTTACATTTTATACTCAAAAACAAAAAATATCCTTCAAACCCACTGTGTGGACAAGGAATAAAGCACACTTAGGACTGCGGCTGTGTGGACCCCTTTGCAGATGGGTAGGAGGAAAATCTGTGACCTGGCAGAAGACAGGAACATGGCATCCAAAGGACCTAGCAAAGCTCTCAGCACCATGCCAAACACTTCAAAGCATTACCTACTTCACCTGAACAGGTAAATTCCAGGAGTCGGCCTGTCAGCCACAGTGGAATTTTCCTTGCAGCCCTTCGCAGTTTACACAGCCTCTCACAGAGAGGTTCCTTTAATGATGCCTCTATACAAACCCTCAGGCCTCCTTTACACAAATGAGCTCATGATGATTAACAGGTTCCACTTATTGGATGTTTACAATGTGCTAAGCCCTTTACCTGCCTGTACCTTTTAATCCTTACACCCACCTTATAGCATAGGCACTACTGATCAACCCATTTTACAGGTGAGAAAACTGAAACTTGGAGATAGGTAGAGTAACTTAGTGAAGGTCACATAAGTAAACAGGAAGCACCAAAGCAGGGGATCAAAAATCGGGATTTCTATGTCAGATTCTACCCATCCATGCTACACCACTATAGTATACTGTGTCTACTATGTGCTACACATGGACACTTGATGATGTACTACAGAGAATTCATTTCCAAAAAAAATTGCATCTAGGCCTCACAGAGAGAGAACTATATACACAAAGGCAAAGAAAACACTGCATGTTGACCCTCTGCACTTTCCTTGAAAAACTCCTGGGGCAATAATCATCTTATTCTGATCAACTCAACACTGCATATGAACATTATGCTTCCAAATACATTTGCAAAAAGGGACAGCATTCATTATTTTGGATTTTATTGTGAAAATTAGCATAATATTTCTGTCTGTGCTGTTATGCTCAGTGTTTTCATGTTACTTTTAAAACAACCTGCAATGCAATTTTCTTCCCCAGAAAATTATATTACATTTGATTCTCATTGCAATCCATGTAGTACTAGTTATATTTTGTCATATTTTCCCACAAACAGCCTCAGGATTTTGCCTATGAGAGCCAACCTACCAATTCATGTGATTGCATGGCACAGCCTGCAATTCCTACAGGCAATTTTACTGCTGCAGAGATTTTATCCAACATGTCTGCATGTCTGCAAACTAGAGAATATAATAAAGTTCAAACCTGACCTGATGATGAGCACCTGTTTTTCACTCAACACAGACTACGATGATCACTTACAAGGTTAAACAGCAAGAGTTACTTAGACAAACCCAACTACTCAGCTGAAACTACAGTTCCAAGCTCAGACTTTTGAAAATGTGATATTTTGTTTAATTATATACAATACAGTCCTCATATCTGGGCCACATACCTCAGAAGACCCTGATTTGTTCTTCTTCCAGCCTTACTTGTCTCTGAGTGAAGAGGACTCTTTGAGGGTCAGCGGGAAGGAAATCCCATCCAATCCCACCTCCCCTGCCTTTTACACCACAGACCAAGGACCAGAACTTCCAGAATTTCCATTCTAAGAATGCCATTCCACTTCCAGGGCCTACACTGCCCACTTTCAAGTCTGCGCTCCAAGTGGAGCTAATGCCCTTGACTGATGTGTACACTCTCTGTTGCAAGGAAAGGCTGGGAGCAGTTGTTCAGGGGACAGAGAACAAATGGGTTTGCTCGAACTGTCTGTAGTATCCACACATACATTTTGAGATCAGGGGGAGCTAAATCTAAACCAGGGTCTCTAAGTTATTATAAAAGTATATTTGTCAAAGTAAGCAGTTAGAAAATTGTATTTCTAACTGAAGTGCACTAACTTCAATTTTAAAAGTATTTCAACATGTAATATATGAGCTTCTTTGCACACTCCTGCCTCCAGCTCCACAGATATCGGCAGGAGGTCTGGCCAAACTCAAACACCAGAGTGCTGCCATCATGAAGGGACCGGTGAAAAGCTCACAAGGGCCCTCAAAATTTACAAACTGGCCTGTCGATTCCGGCATCAAAAATGATTCAGCAAAATTCCTAGTGAAAAAATAAAAGAAACTTCATAAAACCACCTAATCAACCTCGTGAAGCAACAAATGGGGCTATAAAACTAACTTGATTCAAATAGATCAATCTTTTGGAAGGTTCAAGGTATATCAATCAATATTTCAACAAGTTTCTGTGCCCACTAATCTTTATCTAATCTCACAGCACATGATTCTGGAGACATAGTCTCGATTTCTAAAACGCCATGGGTTGTGTATAAACTATGATATGTAGCTCTCAAAAGCAAAAAAGATCTCAATTAAGTCATCACTCACGGCAATTTGCACCATTTTGAAAATCAAGCATTTTGAAAATCAAAAGAACTCAAGTTATAGGTATACCTAAGACTCTCACTTTAGTAGCTCTACAATAGAGCTAGGTTTT
Source organism: Fukomys damarensis (assembly GCF_012274545.1). Taxonomy (NCBI): domain Eukaryota; kingdom Metazoa; phylum Chordata; class Mammalia; order Rodentia; family Bathyergidae; genus Fukomys; species Fukomys damarensis. Next base: position 16,760,499 of record NW_022900928.1, read on the forward strand.
TACAGTAATTGTAATGCTTTTATAATGGCTAGGATATATGTTATGTAATCTTCACTTCTACACTCAAAAAGAAATTAGACACCCACGATATATAATTACAACAGAGCAACTACAGTCACTTGGACCCGGGCTTTGATTCTGAAGAAGAGGATTTCTTGTACTTAAAGCTTAAACTATACTTATAAATGTTGTAATGTTTCTAAACTGATGTATTCAGCTATCTCCCAGAAGAGATGAGTAATATAAAATAGACATAATTGTGTTACATATCTTCTTAATTACTAGCATTTGTCTCACAGAGATGACATGCTTGCTATGATAGAATTTTTATGACTATAAATTTTAAGAGATTGATTATATTGAATGTCATAGCAAACTACCAACTGGTCACTTGACCTCTACTTAAATACAGCTCACTACATCCTAAAGCAGAAGTCTAGACCACCTTCGTAGGAGCTTTGGAAAATCATCTTTTTATAATTGAGCCAAAACATGACTGCTATTTAAGGTGATTCCATTACATTTAAGGCCCAGAGGGCCAATCTGCTTCATTTTGGCCCATAAACATCTTGCAGGTCTTTTAAAATAGTTTTTTATGTCTTTGCCGGGTCTTTTCTAAAGCAGAACAAACATCCACAGATCCTTTCAGTGATGTTGTGTGGTATGTGGTTTCTTGTTCTCTTTATTATCTGGGTTGTTCTGTATTACAGAAGCTCCACTAATTGTGCAGTTTCTCTAAAGGGAGCTCTCTTTTGTCCACCCTTTATCTGTAACATGTAAGAAAGGTATCTGGCTTATAGAACACAGGAAGGAGCGAAGCAAGGGCAGATATGTGGGTCCCCAGCTCCAGGCATGTTCCATGGTTGCACAGCCCAAGATGAAGGCCACACTTCCAGAAGCCATGTGTACGAACTCACCATGATCTCACAGTCAACAACAGTCACCCAGAACTTCAGAATTTGGTGTCTTCCTACACTGGGACTTCTGGGTAACTTTACCACTGTAGACCACCTGTTTCCTTAGATGAATCCATTTTTCCAACATGGGCAGATTTTTGGACTCTGAATCAGACCCACTCCAAGCGTACTTTCTCTGTATGCACTTCATTTTATCTTAAGCAGGATACCAAGCAAACGTCAGACAGGACAGAGACAGGGTGACAACCCCAGAGAAGAAGGATCTCTTTTGATCATTGCTCTACTCTTACCTCAGTCTTAAACCACCTACAGTTCAGATCACAGTCCTTGAACGCAGCCCACAGAATATGTCTCTATTTGGTTTTTTTTTTTTGTTGTTGTTGTTTTGTTTTTTGGTACTGGGGATTGAACTCAGGTCCGTGTGCTTTCAAGGCAAGCGCCGGAACCACTGAGCTAAAATCCCTGGCCCTATAATGTCTCTATTTGTGAAGAAATAGGTATAATTAAACTAGATGCCTTGTTTATCCATTACTTTAACTTAAATTTTCTATTTGATAAGCTTTTCAAAGAAAGGGAAGAAGCTAGCCTGGAATGACCTATTTTTAGTAAACCCACGCTAGAAGTAAGTATCTTTGTAAAGATAAAAGCCAGGCTTTTGGCCCACCTCTACAGGAATTAAATACTAAAAAATGGTCAGTGAATTGAATCCAATGCCTTATGTTAAGGTCAGAAAGCACTTTTCCCCACAGAGGTTCATTAAAAAGGTTTCAAGAATAGAAACATCATAGGCACATGTATTTCCAAGTTAATATTTTGAAGAAAACAACACTTGTTGAGATATATAAACTGTGGTGTATGTAGCTTAAAAAGTAAACTCTACTCTTTTATCACTGTTTCTAAGAAAAGCTCACAGAATTACTGGGCTTTGTGGCCTTCCTGGACATAACCTAAGTAATCTGATTCTGAATGCACTCACCAAATTCTAGCTGGCCTCTTTACCAAGAGGCTCTAGCACACTGCAAGCTGTTGTACAGACCTAAACCCCACCACCAAATTCATGATGCCACTGAACTTCAGGACAAAAGCCTGTGCTTTGCAAACCAAGAGATCTAGACTGGAATTCTATAACCACAGGAAGACAGTGATACTCCAGAACCCTGGCTTCTCACTTGTAAAATGGGCTTGTTTGTAGGGTTGACATAACGGACACAGGAAACCCCATTCCATGAAGATCAACCCAGTATCCCAGCCCTGGCAGACATGTGGGAAATGTGACCATCTTCTTTCCTTCCTATAGCCCATCTTTACAGATATGAGATAAAGCTCCTAAAAGTCCCAACAAGGTCACCACTCAGTCAATGAAAGCTATGTAAATTACATATTATCTTTGTGACACATAAGCCATCGCTCCCCTACCTATTTTACCTACAAGCCACCTGAAGTCACCTTCTTCTCACACATGATCAATTTAAACCAACTAAGCCACAGGTATGAAAGAGAAGCCCTTCTTCATTAGGACTGAAAACAAAGCTGCTCTGACTAATTCACACACAGACTCATAATCTGTCATGGAAAGGCCTTCAGAAATGCCCAGACCCTCAGGGAAGTGAAATTTCCTCGAATGTGCAGTAGCTGAGAACACCTGGGGTTTCAAGTCAACTAATAATTGGAAATGTATATAAACAGGGAATATTAAAGAGCTTAGAAAGCCTCTCAGGAAAATGGGGTAAAATCCTCACAATTCAGAACGAGGTGGAGAGAATGACAGTTTTCTGGCAAACAAAAATATATAGGTGAAAATGTTAGCCATGTGCAACTTTTGTTTTCAGAGAATCCAGAGCCCAAGACCATCCTGCTAGGGAGAGGGCTCCCTGGCTTCTTGCTACCATGGTATTTTTCTATCTTGACAATTCACTTCCCCAACAGGCACGCAGCCAACTCAAATGAGACTCAGAGCAGTGAAAGGCCCTTCAGGTAAACAGTGTGATAAGCTAAACTGAAAAACTAGACAATGTTTTTGGACTATGAGGGAGTTGCTATGGAGACAGTTGCTAATTAACTGCTTTCAACCAGGAGAACAAAGGGCTCAGGGCAGGCAGGCCTCCCCTATCTCCGCATGAGCAATGCTTCAAGCTTGCGCAATCTGCACATCACTCATATCTGGAATACCTGAGACCTGGCTGGGTCTGCTGCATGCCTGGAGAAAAGATAAAAGTGCATTTTCTTCATCTTGACCTGGATTAACGGCACCTGGCCACAGTGCCTCTTGGGAGCAAGCAGCACAGAGGATGTTGATTTGCAGGGACCAACTCACCACCTACCACCAGCCAGGCACTTGCCCACACCTACCTTCACCGCTGTCTTCAGACACAATTGAACTATGGGAACAGAGGGTCAGGAAGAGAAACTTTTGGGGGGTTGTGGGTTAGGAGGGTGCCCAAGCCAGGACTTTGCACTTGCTCAGCACACACTACAACTGAGCTATATCTCTAGACAAAATATGATTTTTCAAACCATGTATTTCACTTTACATGCTTCATTAAGGAAAAACAAAATTTAAAAACCAACAAATACAGTAAGAATAGATAAATCTTTTGCTTGGGATTCATCTTCTTCATGTAAAACAGTGACTGGATATACAAAACAAGTAACAAAACCTATAATAATTCTGTATTTCTAAAACCCATATGCTGCACACACTCACTAAATAATAAAAAATCTGATTATAATCTGACTATAATCTGACTTATCACTGATGGATTTTTCTCCTTCCTCCATGTCCTATACTGACCTGCCTGGTTCAAAAGTGGTCTAATCTTTGGAGTTTAAAGCAGTGCCCAGAGACTAAAATGCTCTATCCTTTTCCAAGGATCAAACTCAGGTCCTTGCACTTGTGAGGCAGGTGGCGGAACGACTGAGCTAAATCCCTGGCCTAAAATGCTCTATTCTGAAGGGTTAACCTTGGAGCTGCACCCAAATAAAACCAAAGATATACTCCCTTCATGAACATTTAGACTGAAGCTACAAATGTGAACAAGATTCACCTCTCATGGCCAACAGGTCTTGGGAAGGCTCTGCCTACTACTCCTCAGCCATCCAAGAGCCCCCATTTCAGCTCTCAGCCTAATTTCAGGCTATACCAAACACATCCACATTAAGTAAATGTCAAACTCAACTAAGCTACTGTGTGCTTGGTAACTTCTGCCTCCCCAGAACAAATCAAATGTTTTTTTTCTCTCTTAAGAATCATGGATCAATGCAGCCCCTGAGTAACCACTTTCATTATAATGAGGCCAGATCTGCATTAAGCATTTTAAGATTCTTAAATACAACAGGAATCTCAGTTGACTGTGTAACAATGCTCATTAACAATGCCAGGAAAGTCTGAACATCATCTGGCACTGCTGAAATCCACCTACAAGCACGGGCTTTGGAGACAGGTAAGCCCAAGGTCAAAGCTAGGCTCCAACCCAAAGGGGCACTGGCTATGCAATACTGGCCCCTTTGAACATCAGCTTTCACATCTGCAAAATAAGGATATTAACACCTATGTCAAAGAACTACTGAGATACTCAGTGAATTAAAGTGTTTACTACAGTCTCTAGCTATACTAAAATTTTTTAAAGTCTCTATTTATTTACTACTTTTCTTTAAAATGAGGTACATCGGCAGGAAGTTCTAGGTTCTATGGTCACAGCCAGCATCACAAAAAGAACAACCCTCCCCTCTACACACTGCCCACCGATAGCAATCACCACATAGAATCCAATGGGTTTCTGATACAATGAAAACTGCAAATTAGGACTGGGCCTAATTGTCAAATCCAGGCCCACGTGCTAAGACAAACTCAGTCCTTTCCTGGGAAGCCAAGGTGTTAAATTTTTGCTTCATAGATGGCAGCTTTTTAATAAGACTTTCAGCCCAAGCCCCTCCCTGTCTGGGTTAAATTTCATCAGCCATTGCCCAGAGGCATCTCCAGGCCTCTTCTCATTTCCATCTCTTTTCCTCTACACCTCCCTGGTTAAGCTTCCATCAGTCCTTATCCATCTACTCTTCCATCCACTTTTCCACCAGTCCATTCATCAGTCCACCCACCACCCACCCATCCATCCATCTATCCATCCACCCATCTATCCATGTATTCAACAGAATGTGTCAGCCACCAAGTCTGTTCCAAGCACAAGGCTATGGGAACACGAAGAGGTAACAGACCCTGCTCATGAGGGGCTCCTAGGCCAGTGTGGGTTAAAGGCACATACATAGGAGGACACTTAAAATTCTATGTGATTAGCCTTGTGCAAGGAGAAGCACATGGCCCTCAGGGGCAGAGAAGGGAACAAGGTTAGATAAGATGTCCAACACTGTATTCCCAGGGAGGCCAACTCCCACCCAGAAGAGGAAATAATGCTCCTTGAGGCTCTTTATTCTTTTTTGTGCCACTGTGCCTATTCACATTTCTTACTGTCCCTGTCTATATGCTACTGGGAGTGAAAGGAGGGGGATTACTACTAGAAAAACAAAGGGTGGCAGGGTGAGGGGCTGACCATCAACTGGCACATTTCAGTGTACTCCCCAACTGACACCTTGCTCTGCAGCTTGGCTTATTGCTTCCTACCGCCTAACCAGCAACACAGCAGAACAGTAACTGGGTCTCAGGTCAGTCTTCCCCAGTGGAATGAGAACTATCCAAGAGCAGAAGCCATACCAATCTGCGTGCATTTCTACCTGAAGCACCTACCCTGGCACCAAAGCTGCTCAATAAAAGGTTGCTACACTGAAATAAAACTGAAGTCTAAAGCCTTTCTTTGGGTGGTCTATGCAAGATCACAAAGTAAGTGGTAAAACAGGCTTGGACCCCAGAGTTCTGACTCCCTCATTCCCTGACACTATCTGCAGATCTTCTCTAGAGGAGAGTCCAGCTCTGGGGGTGAGGAGTCATCATCTTCAGACATGGTGCAGCAGCTTCCTGACTAGTGGCCCTCTGGTCACAAATCTCTCCTTAAAGCTTTCCTCATCTCACTTCATAAGCCTGTGCAAGCAAAACTGAGACCATTCTCTGGCAGGACTGTGTTTAATTATTGTTACCATTGTGTGCTTATTCTCCCCCAGGATAATCTCCCCTGAGAGAAATCCTGCCCCTGCCCAAAAAAATCTTTTACTTGCCTGTTATTAAAGAAAAATGGAAAAGAACAAATTCAAAGCATCTAATCATCACCCCTCTTTCAAAAAGACTTCATTCTCAATCTTCCTAGATTTTCCTTTCCATGTATGTGTGGGATATATGAGGAGACAAGCAACTACTATTTTGATCCAAGGTAGAAAAAAACCTTTCAGAAAAACAAATGGTGACCAAAGGACTTCGCTTCACAAGTTACACACAGCATAATGAAGCAGGAAGAGCAAAGGATTAGAAGGATTTGGGTTCAAATTCCAATGTATTAATCACGTAAAGGGCCTATTTCAGTCTCTTAACCTCTCTAAACCACTTACTTCATTTGTTAAATGGAAATAAACAACAACTCTTCTTACCGGGGCTGCTGGACTAAAGAAGATAATATTAGAAAAAGCAACTGTAAAGCACTCTTTTTTTTTTTAAGCAGATGTTAAAACTCAGGCATGCACACACACAGAGCCATCTGTTGCCAATTTTGGAGGGAAATAAGAATACTGCCATGATTATGAAAGGAACCAAAATGATTATGGAAATAAAAGTCATAGAACTGGATACCTAATTGGGAAAAATAGAGATTTCATTATCTGAATAATTATTGGAGATGAAGAAATATGAAAAATAATTACACTTTTAATTGTGTTGAATTAAGTATATGATTGGTAACAAGTCCCTTAACCACTTTCTACCCGGATTCCTCATCTATGAAATGAGGATAAGTAGAATACAGTACCCATTTTTCAGAGTTGTTGTGAAATTTAAATGAGTAATAGTCACAAAGCAGCTAGATCAATGTCTGGTACATTTCTAATTTGATAGGTAGGTAGATAAATAAGCAAACAGGAAATAAACATGTAATTCTCTTTTCCACACCTATTTAGTCAGATTTCCAACCGCTCCCCAGGGGCCCATAACCAGGGCATCTTAGGTTGCATCTGAGTGAGTGAACAGACACCATACCATGCGCTCCAATCTCCAATCTTTTTACTCTAACATTGTACAAGCAAAATGCCATCGTTTGTTCATTCAGGTGGAAAGGTCAGGGGAGGAGGAGATAAAGGCAAAGCAATTCATTTACTGACACTGTTTGCCTCCTAAGTGGGACAACATGACCCTGAAACATCCAACAGTCATTACCACCTTCAAAGAAACTCATATTCCTTTTATGGAGACACTCAGGGTTTTACATGTGTACCAAAGAAAGAGATGCCAGTGCTGCTTTTGTGCTAAATTTAACTATAAATTTGATTTTTCCAGTAATCACAGATGAGAACTTTACTTTTGGCATACATACCATAACGCATTCTTAGCTTACACATTTAAATAAAAATATCCATCACAGGATCCAATTCCCTTCATGTATTTATTTGGCAAGAAGCACTAAGTTCCTATTACATGCAGACTAGTGCCTTGCAATGAGGAGGAAAAACAGGTATCAAATTCTACACCTTCAACCAGAGAGTTTAGTGCCGGTTGAGGCCTGGCTTCAGTAAGGTAAGGAAAGAGAACACAAGCTTTCAGAATCTCCCCCTGATGTTGACGCTGATACTAAGTATAGCACCTAGGCCTCAGTATTTCTCATTAGCTACTCACATGACTTTGAGCCCTGGGCCACCAAAGTTTAGAGGAAAGAGAAGTGGCTTTGACTTCAGATCCACTGAGTTATAATGCTGGCCCCAACACTTCCTAAAAGTAACCATACCCAAATTACTGATCTGCTTTTAAACCTGCATACTTAATTAACCCTGTTTATAAATAAAACAGAAGTGGTATTCACTGAATTGTGCATAAAAAGTTCTGACCCTTGATGCCTCAGAATCTGACCATATTTGGAAATAGCATCATTGAAGATATAACTCATCAAGGTCATACTGGAGTAGAGCAAGCCCTCAATCCAACAAAGAAAATGCAAAGACACACTTTTAAGAACGGTGTATGGACAGACACAAGTCACACAGCTGCAAGATAAGAAAAGCCAAGGCTTGAGCATTCTGGGCAAGAAACACATCCTGATCCTGTGCCTTGAGAGACTCTGGCTCCCCTGACACCTTGACCTTGAGCATCTTACCTACAGAACTATGAGAAAATAGATGTTGTTTTAAGCCATTCAGTCTCTGCTACTTTATTATGGCAGCCACAAGAAGCCAATACAATGCAGCATTGTCATCTCCTTTGCCAGGCTGTGTGAAATGAAGTAGGCTGCAGGTGAAGGTGCCCTCTCCACTCCTTGGGACAGGACAGACTTTCTTGTTAGAAAACCAAACCAAACCAAACAAAAGGGCAGAAGTAAAAAAACTGCTGAAGACTGATGAACAAGGATGGGGGTTATTAGGTAAAATAAAGATTTTTTTTTAATGGTGATTTATTTTCAAGCTTATGAACTTTATGCTTTTGTAAAATATTCAGCTCAAGTCCTCTAGTATCATATTTTCAAATTACAGTCCACTCCTAGTTTCCATGAAATTGTTTTTACTCAGCTATCAGCTGCAATTCTTAAGAGTAAAGTTTTGTGGCATAAGTTCTGTATTTTGAGGGCTTAGCAGTATCCTAAAGAGAGTGCAATAAATGTTAGGATGCAACCTTAAAAAAAGAAGTTCTAGGAAGCCAGCAGTACTGGGATGTACTTGTAACCCAGACTACTCCATAGACTGAAGCAAGTACTCAAGGCCAGCCTGGGCAACTTAATGAGGCCATCTATCAACCTAAAATATTAAAAGGATGTAGATGCAGCTCCTTGATAAAGCACTTGCCTAGCAGTCCCATGGCACTGGATTCAATCCCCAACACCTTTTAAAAAAGAAGCTGTTTCTAGGAATAGCACCAGGCACTGAGTATCCCTCCTGAAGGAAAAATAAATGTCCAGAGAAGCAGCCGTGCACCTGGTCTCTTGGAGAGCATTCACAGGCTGCAGCCATGCAGCTGAGTGGCCCATTATGTGCACGCATACCTACTGTGATGCTCCCACAGGACCACCAAGCCGTTCCAGCAATGAGATTCTGACAGGCAGGCCAGGAGCTAACTGAGCTGGAGGAAGAGACTTCAAAAGGCTCCCTTCGGAGAGGAATAATCACAGCCCTGTTTGAGTCTGGGCTCCCACTTAGGGTCAACTTGTCACAAATGTTAAAGGAAGGATTCCACAATGGAAATATGAAGAGACCCTCCAAATACAGTCTACCTTGATCACTCAGAAGCCATTGACACTTTGGGGGTTGGTGTCTCTGTCTGTCTGTATGTATGTATAAATTAATTAATTACACAGAAGCCATGTGTGGTGGTGCACAGCTGTGATTCCAGAACTCTGGGAGGCTGAAGCAGAAAGATCAAAAGTTCCAGGCTTGCCTGGGCACCTTAGTGCCTTAGGAGTCCCCATCTCAAAGTTTTAAAAACAATAATAAATGTGGAGACTTTGGGATCAGTACCATCAAAAATAAAAAAGAATATACAGAGAATGTTGGCTCGTCAATTTTCACTCTTCATAGTGTATTTATTGTTGAACTGGACACCTCGGCCCCTTCACTGAATCATCAGAGAAGCACTAAAGGCCTAAGGTATAAATGTGGTCATAGTATACACCCGACATAGGGAAGTTCATGGTCTGGTGGAGGGAGAAACATAGTTCACAAGTGTTTACCAGGTGCTTAGGATATGCCAAATGGGTCACAGAGAACCCAGGAGACTGAGACTGAACGGTATCAAGTAATCTCTGCAGGGGCAGGGTTACAGCTGTTGAGGAGAAGAAGCAAGATTTAAACTACTGCTTTCCAGTCCTGTTTCCTTCCCATTATTCCATAGCTATTGCCCATCAGAAAGAGCCAAAGCAAGCAACATTTAAGATGGGTTTGGGGTAGCCACAGGTCAGGTGAATTTTACTCTCTCCAGAGCTATAAGAATTAATTGTCTGTGTCTATGACCCTTTCTAGTGTTCTAAAACTGAATTGTCAAAGCAATGTTCTGCACATACATTCTTGAGGAATATTCCATGCTCTGGTGTCTCCCAGGGAGGACCAGCTTTTGAATAGTAAGATTCACAAAATCACAGCAAGCGAGCTTTGGATGTCTGGCCACAGTGAGACTCTCACAATCACTGGGGCTCAGCAACAAAGATCATCCAGGACAGCTCTTGCTGATTCATCTCCCACAGCCTACACACCACTTCTTTAATAAGGGCCTTACCTTACCTACCATGTCAGTGGGGTGTGCAAATGCTACTTTTACAAATGAACAAAATACCAAAGACCACATATATCTGTAACATATATAAAAATAGTCAACATTCTACAAATGGGAAGATACAATACTCTAAAGGAAACTGGAATAAAATAATAAATATGAAAAAATACATAACAAACATTCATTTAAACTCACCTGTAATCAGACATGATTTCAAATTAACTGTAAGATATTTTCTATCAAAATGACAAATATTTTTAAAAATTAAATACCTAGTATTGATCATGGGCTGCAGTAAGGAGCAATCTCTTTACTTCTTTAGTAGGGTGGACACTGTAGCCCTTAAAGAAAACAGTCTACCGTTTACCTAGAACTTTCCACTTCTTGGAATTGGTCCTAAAGAAATATTCAGGTATATTACTCAAGCACGTTTTCTTTAGGTACTTGTGGAAGGGAAAAACCACTTTAACTGCTTGAAAATAGGTGACTAGTTGAATAAAGCATATTCAAGTACTTGTATTTCTAAGAAGTTTTTAAATTTGCTTTCTAGACTTTCAAAGATGTACAAAAATCTAAGCTATGATCTCAATGTTCAATTGTATTAAAAAATGTAAAAGGTACAAAAATGATCTATATATAATAAAATATTAAGTTAATTTCCAAATAAGAATGTTTTATGCTTTTTTTCTAATGCTACAAGAAAAAACAATATGTGAATATGTATTTTAGATATTCCCAATTACAAATTATAATATCAAATACAAATACCAAAGTCCATGTACTGTAACACACAGGAAAATAATCGACATTCTACAGATTAATAGGATACATAGTATCACAGGCATGACTTAAGAGGACAAGGCAGTGGAGGCCTGAGACCAGCCCCACATTTCAGTACCTACAAAGAAATGAAGGTAAACAGGCTTACATGAGAGAAGGCAAATAAAGGAGAAAAGTGACAAGGATTTATCTTTGTCTGTATTTTTATTATCTAGCCCACAACTTTCTTCATACTATACAGGACATTTTTCTCCTTTCCCCTTATTTTTCTTTGTTTGTTAAGGCCTGCACAGTCTTTAAAACCGACCATCCTCCCCCACTTCACAGTGCAAGAGGGGCAGATGACAGGTGCCTAGATAGAAAATGACCCAGAGCAAAGAGGCACTAACTGTGTATCTACCAAACAGAGTTTAATGGAAATCTCCCTTTAAATCACTTTCATCCTATTTCTGTACTCACCAAACAACTTTCTAATCAAAGAGGTGATCTCAAAGTGTCCCCATGTACCTAAGGAGTGCCCCAACCAAGCACATGCCTGACCTCCTATCTAGGAGGCCCTTTTAAGTGCCCAAGTAGCTGTAGTTTCAGGGACAACTGGGGCCCATGCCCATGTCTAGCCCATTAGCTCTGTTGGTATTGTCTTCCTAAGGCTTTTAAGGTTCTATAATCAATCATGATAATGTGCTGTGATTAATCTAGAAGTTTTGATTTAACTAGTTTTGCATATAAGAAACACTTCACCTATGTTCTGCAAATAAATAGAATTCTCTCCTTTGCTTTTCACTGTCACCCTGCCACCATCTAGCTTTATTCCATCTCTTCAGGAAGTGTTTCCCCCTACTTTCTTGTAGTTTTTTTTAGAAAGCACTTGTATCTCAAATGCAAAAAACACGTCTCCAGAGAAATGGCTTAAACCACTCCAAAACCTCAGTCCAGAAGCTCTATCTCAAGACTGATGACTGACCCTAAGCTTTGTAGACACACCTAAAATGTTCTGCTCCCGTACCCACCCACGTGCAAACTATCAGTAGTTGGGAGCCAGGAAAAGCCTGATTATCGAGTATCTTAGTCAGAAGAAACTTCTCTGAGGAGGACCTCCCAAACCCTGAAACTAACAAGGCCCTTATCAGAGACTTTCAGAGATATCCCAGCACTGGCAGAATCTTCCACTGACCTGGAATTTGCCTTCAAAGGCCTGATGTATTAACAGCAACTAACAACATAACAAGAAGGAGCCCTCTCAGGCTAATAATACAAGGTACATAAGAGACCAAAGTCTGGAGAAACCCAGATACCTTTAGTGGATAAATCTTTTCACAAATCTGCATTCTTAGAACACAGACCAAACTTAGGCTGTTCTCCCAAAGCTATAAAGGAGGGAGGCCAAAAGTCTGATATTTCCTAGTTATAAACCCCACATCATAAAGCCAACATAGGCTAGCTATGCCCCAGACAATCTGCAGGGAATCCTCATTCCCCATCCATGATGAAGACCAGAGCATTTATAGGTAGCCTCTTGAGAACACTCCTATAAGGATGTGTAGTGTGTGTGAGTCCTCATGGATACAATGCTTTGATTTCTCTTGGACAGATACCGAGAAGTAGAATGAGTCTGCCTTTAATATAGGAACTGCCAGACTGTTTTCCAAAGAGGCTGCACTGCCTTACATTCCCCCTAGTGCTGTGTGAGGGCTCTATGCCTGTGTTCCTCACTTTTGCCAACACTTGTTACTTTCTTGTTGACTTTGGTCACCTTATGAAGAAATGTCTCACTGTTATGTTAATGTATGTGACCCTAATGGCTAATGATGCTGAATGTATTTTTCAGTGCCTCTTGGCTATTTATGTCTTCTTTGAAGAGACATCTACTTAGATTCACTGTTAAAAATCACTGAATGTTGGGACCAGGGATTTAGTTCACTGGTTCCGCCACCTGCCTCGCAACTACAAGGACCTGAGCTCGACTGCTGGTACCAAAAAAAAAAAATCATTGAATGTTTGAAAAATGGGCTTCTTTTTAAATTTTGAGTTTTCTTTGGATCTTTGATATTAGGGGTATGGAAAGAATACAAGGGTCTCTTTACCCCATTCCTCTTTGCAAATAGAATAAAAGCATTATTTCTCATTCTCAGCATATAGGATGATGGCACCCTCATTCCCTTTAAAAATTTAGGGGTTGTTGTCCCCCCTTTGGTATCAGGGATTGAACTCCTGATTTTGCACTTGCGAGGCAGGCAGTGGAACCACTGAGCTAAATCCCCAGCCCTAAAAATTTAGTTTTAACTGAGTATCTACTATGCCTAAGGGATATGGAAATGAAGAAAATATGTTAATGTCCCCAAAAGCTATTAAAAGAGGAAACAAACCTCAAATGATAAACTGTCCTGTGTCACTTAAGCTGAGTAGCAGATCCCACACTTTGATATCCAGGCCCAAAACTCAAGCTCTGGCCCTGGTGGAAGAAAGGTCCTTTAAAGGGTGAGCAGCAGGCTGAAGACCCAGCAGGGCCCACCTGTGCTCAAGCTCAGCAACTGCCTGTGAAGACTCAGGGGCTGGCACCTGAGGCTGCAGACACAGAGCTGAAACCTGTGGCACACAGTGTCTCTGCTTAGGCAGGAAGCTGTAACCAGCGAGTGGCAGACTCAAATAGCAGAGCAGGGAGGGACTCAAGCAGCCCTGGCCTGACAAAGGCTACAAAGCAGCTGGAGGGCACAGCCCCAACTGGGGCTTGTCTACTCCACGGATCAAGCATGCTGAGCAGGGCCCAGGCTGCGCGGCAGTCTGTATACCAGCTGAGACCCAGACAGGGCCAACTCGGGGCAATGCCTCACCGGCCCAGCTGAGCCCAAATGCACACTCCACCAGGCTCAGGCCTCCTCATGCCATGGGCTCCTCCTGATGCACATCCACATGAGTGATGAGCAGCCCATGAGATGCTTGGCTTGCATGTGTTGATGCTAATTATCAACCTGGCCGCATAGCCATCTGGAGAGAGATGGGGGTGGAAAGGCACACTCCCAGGACCCTGGGTTCCCAACTACTCTCCGCCAGACCTTCCTGTCTCAAGGCATTCAAATGACGCTGGCTGCATACCCACAACTTGAATTTGGGTGTCTTTGGATATCATGACCTGAAGTAAATGGCATAGTCACAGTCAGGAAATAATAAAAGCAGTGCCAGCCAGAACAGGATCAGTCACCATGCAATGGAGAACTTACTGTGTGCCAGGTTCTGTCCAAAGAACCAATGAGTTTCCTCATTTAACCATCACATCCAGTCTTCCAGGAACATTTTCTTATTCCCATTTTACAGAGAGAAAATTAAGCTTTACAGAAATCAAGGTCACTCTGCTAGAGGTGCTAATGCTGGATCTTTCTGAACCTAAAGTGAACAGTAATCATCCTGGTGAGGGGTCTCAATGACATGTAAGCACTTGAAGTTGACATTTAATCCTTGCTAAGAAAACAGACATAGTCATCAGCTTACAATAGGTTTAGGATGCTGTCAACTGACTGTACCCCTTTTTGATTATATAGTATGCATCCCTAGACTTCCATACACTGCTCTTTAGTCAACATTTTCAGAGGCCACCCCTCAAATTTGTATTCTCAGTTTCTGGGGAGACACAGAATTGTCCTTCAGAGACATCTCCTTAGTGCTCACTTCAAATACTGTCTTGAGCTACTCTTTACAGCTTCAATGAAACAGTAGTCCATTTTCATATTTGGAATGCGTGTGCTGTATTTTTATGTGTTTCATTTTTTTGTACCTTGTCAACTAAATTTTGTGGATATTCCAGAAATGTGACTTTGTTATTAGCACTTAGCAACGCTCATTTACAAGTACACCATCCAAGTCAACAGGCCTTTCACCGATATTTGGAAAATATTTGCCACTCCTCTTAGGATTCTCTCATCATCAAAACTGGCTGACATTCAAAATAATTTTTGTCACTTTAAAAGTCAAGCTTTTATACTCAGTATTTTTCTCCAAAGAACATAATTATTTTATGAAATCAAATGCCTATAATCTGTAGGTTTAACACTATTTAAGCATGAATGAAATACGCCAGCTTTGTCTTTTTAAATTAGACAATTTCAGCCAGGTACAGCAGCAAAAGTTCCATGCTACATAGAGAGCTCCTTCTCGGACTAGAGAAGACAGACAAGCTTTCAAACTCATCAGCTTTCAATTTAATTAGTCCACTGAAAATTAACTTCCTCCTACAATAACTGAAAACTGATGCAATTTTAACAAACTAGGATTTCAGAGGCTGCTGAAATTCCTGACGAAGGATACTCTACCACCACTCTTTATAGCTTAACAGGAAACATAAAGAGGCTGTCCAGGAGCTGGCGACATAAGCCAACGTGTTTCTCCCCTTTAGTAGGAACATCTCACTTTGGTGGGGAGGTGAAAAAGTAGAAAAGAAGCCAGAGATCACAAAGGGGTCAAGGTGGCAATGTCCCTTTATTCCCAAGGGCATTCAGGTCTGAAATCCCACTGCCTCCCACTAAGGATGGAGGGAGAAGACCTGGACTCAGGCCTGCTTTCAGTCTCTCAAAACTTAGCAGCCAGAAGCCCTTTAAAATCTAACCCCATTCTACTTATAGCCTCCCAATGGCCTGCAGCTCAGTGAAGGCCACATTCTTACAGAAGACTCAACAATCTCGAGATGTGCACCTGGGCCCTCCTCTGCACTGTCATCCTGGTGGACTCCAGTCACCTCGGCCTTCCTGATCGCTGACCTTTGTGGGACCTTGGCCTAGAACACTCTTCCCAGTGGTCTGTTTGGGACCCTCCATCCTTCATACTGCACATTCCACCTCCTTATTCCTGTTCTCTGCTTTTTCCTCTTTACCACGCTGACCTTCAAACACATCTTCTTACCTTCCTTATTTCTTGTTACCCCTACTAGAATGTTCTCCATGAGACTCCCACCTTCCCACATCCTTGAGTACTGGACTGAATGGTAAGAACACTGTAAATGGTTATACCAGGCTCTGGCAGTTAAGCAAAACCTGGCCAGTCACTCCTAACTGGGGACACCATAGAAAATACAACTATTTCATGTAACAGATCTATATTTAAAAATTACTTTGTGTTTCAAGTTTAAGGAGGCACCTTCTAGTATTACTTGCTAAACCTGGCAACTTTATTCCTAACTGTAGTGAGAGAATGGCCAAATCCAGGCCTCTTGGTCCCCTCGGGAAGAAGAAGTCCACAGATGTAGTCTGAAGACCCAATGACCTTTTCAAACCTTTGTCACTGGCGAGCCATGGTGATCTCTATCCTGCCAGAGCTAAATTAAAAGGGGGAGTGGGGAATCAGGGCAGGCCAAGAGAGCCACTAGGCAGAGCAGTCATCTCTCTCTCCTCTCAAAGGAATACGTTCTCTACTCATTCCCCATCTGGCTCAGTCTCTACGAGCCCCAGCTGTTCATGTCCCTCGCAACCTTCTCTGGCACATCAGGAGCCTGCAACCTTGGGCTCCCCCTTCCACCCATGTGCAGCTGAGTTTCTGGGCTCTATCCTGGGCCACAGACTCTCAGAGCAAGATGTCACTCAGCAGGCCATCTTTTGCTTAGAGTAAAAATGCTCATTATTATAACATACCTGCACTACCTGTTTAAAATCAAAGTTCTTGGACCAGTGACTCAAAGTCATAGGTTTAAAGATGTATACTCTCCCTGGTTTGCTCTGAAGTTCTTAGCTCCTGGGCCCCCTACATGGAAGAGCCCCAAGGTTTCTGCTCCACAGACCAAACCTGAAAGGAGCAAGATCATCTACATAGTCATGTGGGTCTTGGGTCTTGAGGAGATTAAAAATTGAGCCAAAAGGGGAGGTACTGGTAAAACACCACATGTTTTAGTTTGTCTAGGATGGTCCCAGTTTATTTCTGTTCTCTTAGTGTCATTACAAATGCTGCCCCACTTATTCTCTTGGGGGTGCTAGTTTGAATATTAGATGTTATGGTCAACTGGGTGCTGTATGCATGCCTGTATTTCTAGGTACTCAGGAGACAAAGGTGGGAAGGATAAGCTCAAGGACAGCATAGGCAATTTAGTAAGAACCTTATCTCAAAACAAAAATTGAAAAAGGCATGGAGATGTAGCTTAACGGTACATTTGTTTGCATGTACAAAGAGCTTCAGTTCAAACCCCAGCATGCCCCTCCCCCAAAAAGAAATGGTTACCCTAGGTGCAGTCCAAACTAAGAATGACCTCTGTGCCCTCAAGCCTGGGATCTATGCAATGGGAGGAGCAGCCCTGCAGGAGCAGCTGCAACCATCACGGCCAGCTCCACCCCCCAGAGCTGGAACCAGGCAAAGGGCATCTCTGGGCAGCAGCTTCCAATGTGAAAGCTGAGGAGGTCAAGTTGCTCTCTCTACATCCCCCAGCTCGGAATTCTTCGAGCAGCTGTGAGGCACTTGCTCCCACCCCAGCCCACAGAACACATGCAGGCATACACATCCCCAGAGTTTTCCAGCACAGGCCACCAGAAACCCCAACGCTGGCACAGACACATCCTCAGATTAGGGTACTGACTGCCTGGGAAGTAGGTCTTCGATCTGACACAGACAGAGGCAGGCCAGGCTCCTTAGACAGGTCACAGCCTGACATTTGAGTACTCTCCTCCTTCTTCCCAGCCCTTAGGCAAACCCCAAGAGGAAGTTCAAGCAGACTTTAAAAGGGCCATCCTCTAAGCTCCCCTCCCGGACATGCCCCACAGAGCCAGGGGCTACAGGCAGTCTGGCATTGTTACAATGGCCAACCGCAAGGCTGTCCTTCTGGGCTGAAGGACCCTACAACTGGAACTACCAAGAGGAATTTCACAGAACTCCAGGGAAGCCAGGAGGAAGGAAATGACACAATATGCCTAGACCAACTGGCTTAAAAAAAGGAAAGACAGCTGGGTGTGGTGAAGCATGCCTGCAAGCCCAGCACCAAGGAGGCTGAAGCAAGAGGATCACAAGTTTGCCAGACTGGGCAACTTAGCAAGATCCTGTCCCAAAATAAAAAGAATTGTGACCTACCACTCCAGGTTAAATCTCCAATACTACAGAAAAAGAAGGAGCCCAACTAGGATTCAGGAGTCTCACCCATGAACACATCCTAGGAAGCCACAGAGTAAAACACGCCAAAGCACTCAGCACCTCCTGCTGCCTACAAGAAAAACACCCATCAGCACACCACCAGGATATGAACCTGGGGCAGGGGATTTAGCTCAGTGTTTCCACCACCTGCTTTGCAAGCACAAAGACCAGAGTTTGATTCCCAGTACAAAAAAAAAAAAAAAGAATATGAACCTGGACATTTCAGCTTCAGGCGCGTGAAAGCAAAATTCAGCTCCCCTTACTCCCAACATTTATGAAGTTACATGCAACACGCAAGACCCTTAGTGAGATGTGCACATGGGCTGAGCTGGAGCTCCCTAAGATGACTCTTACTGCTTCTAATAGGTTCTCCCCTTATCCTTCCTTCCTCTGTCTTTTTCTATCTCCCAATCTCTTCCATTTCCAAGGTCTCAAATCCAAATACTGTGATGATGTCTTCCAAACTGTTTTCACAATACTGACTTGCAAGCACCTACAGGTGAACCTCAAAACACTAAAAACTCCATCAATTCAAACTCAGTACTTCAGGCCTACCCCTTAAACCCTTTTCTTCCATGCCGTAGGCTGGTCTCTATAAGTGGCATTGCCATCTATGCCAATGAACAATCTTGTCTTTTCCATGCCATCCACTGTTATATTCTAGGAGAAATGCTAAGTCTTACAATAACTATGATGAACCTTTTGAAGAACAGTGACCATACCATTTTAATTCCTACCAGCACTGCATGAGGGTTCCAATTTCTCCACATCCTCACCCATAGTCTGCCTTTTTATTACAACCATCCTAGCAAACACGAAGCAGCACCACACTGTGGTTTTAATTTTACATTTCCCTGATGGCTAACAATGCTGAATATCTTTACATATGCTTTTGACCATCCATGTATCTTCTTTGAAGAAACGTCTATTCAGCTCTTTTTGCCTATTTTTAATTGGATTATTTACCTTTGTATTAGAGTGGGGAAACACAGCTTATATATATTCTAGATACAAGCTGCTAGCTGTAGTTTGGCTCGATACCGCCGTCCCAAAGGCACCTGGGTAAAGGCTTGGGCACCAGGTGTTTTCTGTCATGTTGTCCACCACAATGACCTGTGCTGCCGCAGTCCCGGGCTGCAACAGTGTGCCCAAAGAAGCTTTCCTTTTTAAAAACTTATTCTCTCAGGTATTTTGCATTAGAGATAGAAAGGTGACACACTGCTCATCACAATAATGATGTGAAAATTTTTTCCTCCCATTCTCAGTTTCTTGATGGCTTCCTTTGAAGCACAAAACTTTTAAATATTGCTTATGTACCAATTTACTTTTTACTTTTATCACTTACTGTTGATGTCACATTTAAGAAAGCTCGGCTTAATCCAAGGTCAGAAAGACTTATCACTACACTCTCATCTAGAGTTGTATAGCATTCTTACATCTACGTGTATGATCACTTTATTTTACTTAATTATGTGTATACTATTTTATTCTTTGTGTGTAGGAATCCAGTAGTCTCAGCATCATTTATTAAAAAGACTATTCCTCTTCCATGGAATTATTTTGGACTATTTATTGAAAATCAATTGATTATAAATATGAGGATTTATTTCTGGACTCTTGGTTCTTTTCCAATGATACATATGTCCAATTTATTTCAGTATCATACCAAAAAATGACATAAATACCAAGGCAGAACCACACTGTCTTCATTCATACTATAATTGTAGTAAGTTTTGGAACTAATAACTCTGATCTTTTTCAAGATTGCTTTGGCTATTCTGGGTCCCCTAAATTTCCAGATGAAATTAAAGATTAGCTGGTCAAAGAAGTATATGTAAGATTTTGACAGACTGCCTGAATTGGTACAGCAAATTAGACTATTATCTTAACAATGTTTAATCTTCCAAGCCATGAACATAGAATGTCTTTCAATTTATTCATGTATTTATAATTTTTCTTAATATGTTATAGTTGGGGATAAAAGTTTTGTTCTTGTCATATTTGTTCTGAGCATACTGTTCTTTATCATAAACAGAACTGCTTTCTTAATTTCATTTTCAAATGTTTATTGTGAGGTATAAAAACAATTGATTTTTGTGTTCATCTTGTATACTGAACCCTGATGAATCTGCAAACTCTAATAGTATATGTTTGCTTAGCTACATACAAAAGCAGACACAATCTTTTTCCATTCCAATTTGAATGCCTTTAATTTTTTTTTCTTGCTCAATTGCTCCAATTAGAACTTCCAGTATAATGTTTAATACAAGGAGTGAAAGTAGACATCTTTGTTTTGTTCCTCATCTTAGGAGGAAAGCATTCAATGTCTATGTTAAACAGGATGTTAGCTGTGGGTTTCTCACTAATGCCTTTTATCAGGTGAGAAGTTCCCTTTGATTCCTAGTTTGAAGTGTGTTTAGACTTGTCAAATGCTACTCCTGCTCTACTGGCATGTTAATGTGGTCTCTGTTCCTTGTTTAATGGCTATAGTGTATTACATTAATTGATATTCAATCAACCTTGAATTTCTGAAATAAATCCTACTTGGTCATTTTCACACGTGGTAAGATTTGGTTCGTCAGCATTTTGTTGAAGACTTTTACATCTATATTCATAAGGACTATTGGTCTATAATCTGTTTCCTTATGATGCCTTTATCTGGTTTTGGTAACAGGGTAACACTGGGCTCAAACAATAGCTTCAGCACATTGAGTATTTAAAACATTATTCCATTGAATGCTCACACCAAATGTTTGAATGGGCATTATTATTGATCCCATTATCAAGTGAAGGTTCAAGAATATTAATTTTCCCATGATTGCACAAAGTCAGGGAAGAAGAGCCAGAATTTGAATCCAGAGAGCCCTTGCTCCTGACTTGTACCATCATGGTAATGTACTACTATAGGCTGGCTAGCAAGCCCTTTTAAAGAAAAAAAATCAGCCAGCATTAAGAAGATTCTGTAGACTGGTAACTTATCCTAATGACAAGCTCAGGAAGATTTTACCTAGCTCACTGCTCCCCTTGGGTAAATCACTCATGATCAACAAAGTCACCAGAGAACAATAAGAGATGGAAGTAATTTTCAGACATCTAAAACTAAACCCAGAATCAACCTGAAAAAAGTAATGTGTACACATGCACACAAATATGTACATCCTCTCAAATAAACATCTACCATTTAATATCTCAAAAAATATTACAGGCATGTTATTATAGTTATATACTAGGAAAACATAACTGCCAGAAACTAACTTTCTAGGGTTATATTATACTACTGCTAGTAATTTGTTCTCATTTATAACATCTTAAGCATAGTTACAATGCTTGGTCAGCACAGTTATAATGGAAAAGGGTAAACACAGGAATGGGTGCAGTTAGTCCCATCTGAAGTTCTATTTTCATGAGGAGGTTCATGAAGATAAACACATCTCATGAAAAACATCCTGGGTGCTGTGCCTTGTTTTTTAATCTTTGAAATTAAAATAGCTGCCTTCATTATTTTATGTCATAGATGTGGTTAAAAAAAATCCTAACAATGTAGGAAAGAAAACCCTCTAGTAGTAAAATATGGACTTATGACCCCCACCTCCAACTTCCATCAATTCAAAGTATCCTTGAGGGTCTGACACATACTAGGTCCTCAGTGAGGCCAGAGATACAGAAAGCCAAAGCCACAGTACCTGCCCTTGGGGTGTTCTCAGGAGAAATCAAAAGGAAGGACACAGACAGACAGACAGACAGACACACACACACACACATCCTAAAGCTATGTCTAACAGTTCTCACCACAATTTTAAAAACAAGTCTGACAAGCACTTTTGACAGATGGTTAAATAATATCCTATGGAAACACAAAAGAGGGAGCAGCTAAGTCCACCTGTAGAAATTCAGAAAGATATCTGAGAGAATGGAGTGCTGCGTAACAACATCAGTAGGACTTTTCTACACAGAAAGCAGGCTGGAGCTCGGGGTGTAGCTCAGCGGATACTTCACTTGCCTGGGATATGCAAGGTCCCAGGTTCCATGCCAGCACTACCACCACAACCACCACAGAAAAAAAAAAAAAAGAGAGAGAGAGAGGAAGAAGAGGAGGAGGAAAGGGAGGAAGAGGAGGAGAAAGCAAGCACACGTGAAGGGTGTCTCAGACCAAGAAGGCCCATTCTCCCTTTTCCACTGTTTACTGAAACCAGATTTCCCTTCCACAGTAGCCAGGCAACAGCATGGGCACAAAACTGAAGGCTCAGGCACAAAATATGGTCAAGAGCTCAGGCTCTGGACCCTTAATGACTGTACCTCACAGCCTGGTGCAAACACCAGTTGCATTATTCTGGGTGACTCCCTAAACTTTTCTGGACTCTGGTTTTACATTTGTAGGATATAATAATAGCAGCTATTTATATGATGCTATGAGGCTTAAAGTGTTTAGAATACTACGTACCACACTGGAAGGACTAGGATAAATACGCATTACTATTATGATGAGTTCCTGTCACAACACCTGCCCAGCCCAGTCAGTCCAGGCCTTGCTAATATTTGTACATTTCAAAAGGCCCCTATCGTAACGCCTGTGTTCCACCTAGTCAACAATTAATTTCCTTCACCCAGCCAATGTTCATGGCTGCTACCTAAGGACATAGGAGGTCTGAGAGAATGCTTCCCAATACACATGGTTTACAACCCAAGTAACCTAAAGAGCATCCTACATAATCAGGATTATATTGCCATTGCATTTTGTATGTTGCTGTGAGACAGAAATACAATGACACATCTTAGTACCGTGATTGCAGTAACGGTTGAATAAACATGCAATCCGATACCTCACATCTGGCATGTCATTTTCCTCAATACCTTTTTCACATCCAAATGTGTTTAAGGCTGTGGCTATTTTATAGGTACAAATATCTTTATCAGGACATTAACGTGCACCAAACCTCTCTCAATAAAAGCAGTCATAAACAATAGTCTCTTCTAAACTGTCACAGAAGCTACTGTGTTTGTAATAGAACCATTCATCTAAGAGGCAGTTGCCAAAGCTCATCTTGGCAACAGGAGCAAGCAAATCACAGAACAGAGAGGCAGCCATGGGAGGAGACAGGTAAGAATGAATAAGTGGGACCTCTCTAACTGGCTGGAAAAGCTCTGATTATTAACATATGTTAACAATTAATATTTAAATATTACCCAGAAGATCACATACATGTCCTCCAGGCCTAAAAGTTCCTGTCTTCTGCAAAAGAACAATGTTCTACAAAACCTTTTCAGCTAATGACTAATTGCACTGCCTGTAGGGGGAAGGAAAAAAAAAGCTATGAAGCTGTAAAGAAAAATTTTTAAATAAGTTGAATGTCCTAGACAGTAAATTTCACTGCTGCACCTTTCCGATTGTATTGTAAAAGGCCAAGAAAGAAAAGGACAAGACTTGAAAGAAATCATATCCACATGGGCTTCAATGAACAAATTCGACTTTATGACTCACCTGGAATGGAGGATCTGAGGAAAGGGGAAGTGGGCAGATGGAATAATGAGAAATATGTTTGGAACGAAATGTAACTAGCGGTTATAATCAAGTGAGAATTTGTAGCTTACTGTAAGGTTCCCAATATGTTTTCATATAAACCCAACTACCTCTGCTGGAAGGCAGCACAAGTAGATTACTTGCCAAAAATCTGTTACAAAGAATAACATGGTCATCAGAAAAACTACTGGCATTTTTTACAAAGGGCCTCCAAACCCCGCCAGAACATGCCCGGGTATTTAGCTGAGTGGTTCTGGCGCCTGCAAGGGCCAGAGATCGATCCCCAGTACCAAAAAAAAAAAAAGAATAAACCGTGTTCACCCTTACGCTGAATGACAATCTTGGCCAGCAGAGATGTAGCTCTGATCACTTTGTTTGTGCTGGGAGCCCAGGGATATCCAAAAATTGGGTGTGAACGTCTTCCTCTTTGTCCTCCCTCACCATTTCACCATAAGGCATGATGTTAGAATAACATGGCTTGTACTCTGGACAGCTGACTGACAGACCCAAATGGCAGGGGCACCTGTTAACCTCCAGGACCAATGCTCTGAAAACTATAATAAGAACAACCCGTTCTGCTTCTCCACCCAGCACAAGGACTATGACCACCTGTCCCACAAGCCCAGCACCCCAGCCACCCTCACACAGAAGACGGCTGCTTTCTGAACCACTTGACCTGCCCCAGGACCCTGCCAGGGCTCCTCGGACTGAACTGAAGCGACACTGCACCCCAGCGGCCCCAGGCAACACTTTGTGTTCCAATTCTTGTTATTTTCCACGTTTCCTTAATAGTATTTCTTACTCAGAGGAAAGAAATAAACTTGATATAATTATCTTTTCCCCTGACTCCAAAAGTAACATATGTTCACTATTTTTAAAAATCCCATTAATACAGAAACTTACAATAGAAAAATGAGTCTCCCATAATCCCATATCCCTGTGGCAACCACTAGGATGTTGTAAGTGTCTCGACGGTTTTTTCTAGGATCTTGCCCACACCACGCATTTATATTTTTAAATGTACTAGATTGGCTGTTCTCTAAGATAGCACCTTTACTTAGAAACCAACAAAACACTGCTATCATTATCGTGCTAATGATAATTTAGATTTTTTAAAGATAGCTTTAGGGGCTGGGGATGTAGCTCAGTGACAGAGTGCTTGCGTATAATGCATAAGACCCTGGGTTCCATCCAGGAGAGAAAAAGAAAAAATATTTCAAAACCCCTTAGAATCAATGGAATGGGATTCAAATAAATAATAACAATAAATTAAAGATACACTCTCATATGAAATGGAAAGCCACAGCTACAGGGGAGTGAGGAAATGAGGCTCTGGGAATGGGGGTGGGGCTAGAAAGACAGTGTCCACATCTAGGGCTGTGCTGCTAAGAATACAGACGTCCGTCCACCCTGCTTCTCTCTGACACTGCAGAGTGCTCCTGCGGCTCTGCCCAGCAACGGGCTCCCATTTGTCCATTCCATCATTGTGATTCCCATCGGTACAGTCTTCCTGTAGTCTCCCCCAACCCTACTCCCACCCCCTCCTTTGGCAGAAACACTGAGAAAAAAGAATGCAGTTAAATTTCTCCCTTAACAAACCCCCTCTGAGCCCGAAAGCTTAATCTTGTTCTGTGATGCCAATATATTCTTTCCCACCTTTCCAACACATCCTGAAGAGCTAAAGCATCTCAAAGCATTATTTTTAGAATTCCATTCAAAGCATCTTTTCATACATGCATCTTCTCAACACTGCTGAGCAATAGGGAACGCTATATTAATAAGCCTGACCTACTCTATTGATGGTAAAAGCTTCTAAGGCTTGCCCAGTGACGTCACATGTAAGTATAGCTTGGAACCAGCCAAATAATTTGGAAAAGGAAGGTAGGAAACATTAACATTTTCTTCTTTTCCCTAAGTTATACCACTGTTCTACCACCTGATTTGTATTAGGACCATGCTCTTCTTCATCTCTGTCAGCCTCTTTCCACTCATAGCCACATCATGTCCTTCTTGAAGAAATTCCTTCAATATTTGGGTCACTCTGGTACCTTATTTACGAACTCACTTTATTACTGTGAACTTCAACATCAAAGTGATTAACCAACCCAATGCTGATGAGCCTCAAGATGCCGTATTTCCTCATCTCCAGTGGCCATCGCCCACACTGACGTCAGCTGGCCACATCTATGGCCACACCTCGAAACTCAGCGCTTGCAAATCTTGCCATCTGCAATCTCAAAGGCTGCCTCCCCTGAGCATGCCCATGGCCTCCCATCCTGCCGCCTCACCTCACTCCGAGGGCCTCTCTGGGCAGCAGCAGCCTGTGACCAAGTCCCTCCAGTTCTACCTTGTCCCTTTCCTCATCCAGACTCATGCAACTGCTCACTAGTTCCCAAGCCCTGAAACTGTCAAATTGTGGAGAAATTTAATAACACCCCAGCGAAAATAAAGAATTCATCTGGTTGTGCCAGTGGGCTTCCTCAAAAGAAATAATCTCTATATGAAATTAATACAAGGTGGACCACAGATTTAAGGTGGAATATAAAGCTATAAAACTTTTAGAATAAAACACAGGATCTAGGGCTAGGCAGTGAGTTCTTCAAATTGACACTAAAAGCACAATCCATGAGAAGAGAAACTAAGAAATTAGACCTCATAAAAATTACATCTTTCGTTCTGTTAAACGTTTTGCTCCAGGGCTGGGGATTTAGCTCAGTGGCATAGCACCAGCCTTGCAAGCCCAAGGTGCTGAGATTGACCTCCGGTACAAACAAACAAACAAACAAAACCAGTTTTGATCTGGGCTTTAGATGTAGCTCAGTGGCTGATCATTTGTTGAGTATGCACAGGCCATGAGTTAAATCCAGGCACAAAAACAGCTTTGTTTTGCTAAAGTTCTTTTGCTTTTACCCATGTGAAGATGAAAAGATAAACTAAAAGATATGGAAAACACACCTGTAAACCATATATCCCACAAAGTATTTGTATCTAGAATAAAGAATCCCTAAATTTCCATAATAAAAATACAAATACCATATTCCAACTATAGACAAAATACACGAATCTCACTGAAGAGGATATACAAACTATAAATAAGCACATGTAAAGATATTCAATACCATGCATCATTAAAGACCTGAAAACTAAAACCACATGAAACATCAATACACACCTATAAAAATGGTTAAAATAAACAATAGTGACAATATCAAATGCTGGTGATGACGCTGAGAAAAACTAGATTGTAGGTGACAATCTAAAATGATACAGCCAATCTGGAAAAGCTGGGTGGTTTAAAATCAACAATTAAATAAACAAATACCATATGACTTGGCAATTACCTGCATGGGAATTACACAGAAATGAAAACTCAGGTTCTTACAAAAATCTACATATGAATGATCACAGTGGATCTGGAAGATGAAAACCTAGAATCAGCTGAGATGCCATCAAATGCGTGGATGATTAAAAAACTGACACAGTGACAGAAAGGGACAAACTAGTGATAGATCCAATAACTTAGATGAATTTGCATGGAATTATGTTTAATGGGAAATTTCAAAAGGTTCCATATATGTAGTATGATTCCATTTATATAACACATTTGAAATGACAAAGTTTAGAAATGGGGGACAGATCAATGGTTACCAAGAGTTAAAGACAGGGAGAGAGCAACACTGAGTTTGGTATGGTTATAAAAGGCAACCCCTGGGCCAGGGATTTAGCTCAGTGGTTCCGGCCTACCTCGCAAGTGCAAGGTACCGAGTTTGATCCCCAGTACCCAAAAAAAGCAACCCCAGTGGTCCTGGAACTGCCCCATACCATGACTGTGCTGGTCACACAGCAGTAACACTGTACACAACACACACATATAACAAGTACAAGTAAAACTGGGAAAATCTGAATAAAATTAGAGGTTGTATCAAGGTCAATATCTGGCTGTTTTACACTACAGTTCTGAAAAGGGAAGCTGGGGTGGGGAGGTGGGGAGCAAAGCATATAAGGGTTCACTCTGTATTATTTCCTACAACTGCATGTCCATCTACAATTATCTGAATAAAAAAACTTAAAAAGGAAGAAAATGGTGGTCTCCTACCTTCTTGGGCTCCTCATTGCCTAGCAATCCTTTGGTTTGTTTTTGTTAGAGAAGATCTCACTATATAGTCCAGGACGGCCTTGAACTCGTGGAGATCCTCCCACCACCAGGTCCTGTGCCCAGCAGTTCTTCAGCTCACCCCTGTCTGTGCCTTCAGATCTCATTCCTATTATCATCTGCATTACGCCTTCTCTGCTTTCCAAAAGCCAACAGCCCATGACAGCCTGAGGCCTTAAATCTTCACCAAAGAAAGAAATGGTAAGATTCTCCCTCTGCCCAACACCTTTTACTATGTGTCTGAGCAGAAGCAGCCCCACTATTTGTAAGTCTCTTCCATCTTTTGCTCCATCAAACATACCCCAAGTCACAAATTCCTCTCCCACCTAAGCAAATAGCCTTCCCCTGAAATAAGCCTTCTTTTAGCATGCATGCCCTTTAATAGAGTGCATCTCCTTCCCGGCAGCCCCCATCTCTCCACAACTGACCTCTGCCCATGCCCCTTCCCAGAAAAGGAGGGCACACTGAAAAATGAAGCCGCCATTTCCTAAACCAAACCTGGCAAGGACTGCTTCAATCTCCATGCAGGGCTCCTTTGTTTCTTTCACTGACTTTATAAATGTGGTCTTATTTGCTCTAGGACCTACTGTGACCTTGAACAAGTAACTTGATCTTACTGGGCTTGGGCTTCCTCAGCTATAAAAATGAGGATAATTATGGTACCTTTATCATTAGCCCTCACAGGTCTACTTACCCACAACACCCAGGGAGCTTCTAAGTCAGTATTTGTCTTTTTTTAAGCCCCCTCAAATGTTTCTGCTGATGACGACCAGGCTGAGAAACCACTGAACTTGTCTCTTTTTTTTTTTTCTTAAAAGGGCAATCTCTTTACTCTCCCACTGGTATAGGCATTCCATTTCAAATTCACACCTATTCTGCCCTTGCTGAATTGCGAGCCTGGACAACACAGGCCATTAGCATCCATTCTCACACTTTAGTGGTCACTTCCCTGATGGAGAGTCACCCAAAAACCTCTGCATCTCCATCCAGCCATCCTGAGCCCCAGGCATGAGTTTCTAACTCCTTACAGGCCAGGCCTTAGATGGCATCCAGTACTTCAGGCTTGTGACAAAACTCAACTCTTCGATACTCTCCTCTCTACAAACCTGCTTTTCCATATCCACTCCCCATCCCATTTCACAGACCACCCACCCACCACAGGGAAGTGGAACCCTAAAATCAAACTCCTCCTTCTCCTTCTCTTTTACAAATCACATCCGGGTGACCGGTTCTCTCTCTCTCTCTCCCTCTCTTTCTCTTTCTCTCTCCCTCTCACCAGAACTGCCAGCGCCCAGTGTAGGCTTCTGTTCACCCACTGGACTATCTCAAGAGCCATCTGACTCGTCTGCACACCTGAAAGGCAGCTGGACGAGGTACGGGCTCAGTCATGACAGCTCCCAGAAGCACCAAAGTGTCTTTGCTCTGCCCTGTGAGTGAACAGCGCACCTTGGTGTGGCTTGAGTGCCCTCTGAGACACTGCACCTGCCCACTTCCAGACCCCCGCACTGCTACCGCAGGACATTCCCTCAGCTCTAAGAGCATCAGAGCTGCATTCTCTAGGGCAACACTCCCTTATCATGCTGTTCCCTGCTGCCCAACGTCTTTCCCTCTGTCTCACACCAGAGATTTTGCACCAGAGGTTCTGAGGTCATTTAAAGTTATGTGCAACAACCGTATAACTCCACAGCAATACACATCATTTCCCTGGGGAGAAGATTCTGCAGATTCTCAAAGGGATCCATAATCCAAAAGAAGTTAAAATCTACTAAGTGGCCTTTTCCCCAAAACTCTTAAGTCAGACCCAATAAACAGCTCTTTCTCCGATTCTGCCTTTCTCACTCATCCATTCTCCAGTATGTACATGTGAATTCCTCAATCATAAATAATGACACTTTTACCACCAAACTCTGTATACCTCTAGCACCAAATAGATTTCTTTTGTATCAATACTGCACTTAGTTGTACTGACTAGTTTGGTTGTAAATGTCAGCTCCACTAATTATTTGCAGCGTGACCTTGAACAAGTAACTTGATCTTGCTAGCCTTCAGCTTCCTTAGCTATACAAATAAGGATAATTATGGTACCTTTATCATTGGAGGTGGATATGAGGAATAAAAATAACAGTCTAAAGCATTGACAAAGTATCTGGCTTGTGGTGACTGCTCAAATAGGGCATTTGTTTTAATTATTTTCTCTGCTGTCCTCACTCACAGTCAAGGCACAGTACAAGCTGTCAA
This sequence comes from Fukomys damarensis, assembly GCF_012274545.1. NCBI lineage: Eukaryota > Metazoa > Chordata > Mammalia > Rodentia > Bathyergidae > Fukomys > Fukomys damarensis. The sequence goes on from NW_022900928.1 coordinate 16,790,540, forward strand.
ATGAATGATTTACAAAGCTATGTTCTCCTGAATCCCAGGGTTTGTCCACTGCTATAGCAAAGCCATTAAAAAGTGTAACTTGGTAATGATTTATTTAGCATTATTTTCCTTTTTCCTCACTTATGACCAATTCGTGAGCCATCTTTAATCGCCTGTTTTTTCAGGTAGGTTGCACAACGGCTTACAACTTGTGCACAAACCATTGCATGCCCCCCACACTTAAGCTTCCCATCAAAATGCTGATGACGATGGCTTTGCAATTTTCACAGAAACCAAACCATTTCAAAATCCCCCATTACTCATCAATTCTGAGGATTCTAGAAATAACCTTTGTTCTACTGACCCTAGTTGGAGCATAAATTATTCTTTCCTATTCAACAAATATTTGACAACAAAAAATGCAAAAGCCAGGGGTTCTTTTTTCTTAACTTCAGAACAACAAAATAAATATCTTTCTCTTCTCTCCCCCTTTCTATCCAAGTCCACTAACAGCAAAGGCCCTCAGGGCTCAGAGGATTCACTGGCCACTTTTCTCTGTTTTAACAAAAAACTCAATTTACATGCACACAATTCAACAAACACTACACCAACAACTTCAGCATCCCAGGCCCTAAAATAGAGCCTGTATGAGAGACAGGCAGGGTTCCTGCTTTAGGGAGGCTGCAGCTGTTACTGTAGGGGTACAGCTCCTGTGTTTTACATTTCTAACCAATCAACTTGTTAGTCAGAAAGAAGAAACTAAAGATGCCACCCAATGTTCACCTGAAGAACTCATTCAGCTCAGGTCCCAAGGGTTACTTTCCCAGGGCCTGTAGAATCTGCAGGGCTCAGATACAACAGCCATTCCACATCAGGGCCTCTGGGGACTTCGCAGACACAGTCACCTTCCTGGTCCTCAAAGGTATGCTGCGTGAGTGCACTCTCACACTGCCCAGCTCTGCCCAGACTGTCTGTAGGATCCCAAGGCACTAGAAACTTTCAGACATCTTCCTGGCCACCACCAGGGCCAGCCTTGTGATCTGGGACTCTCCCTGCCATGTTACTTGAGAAGCCCTCTTCCTGCCAGCATTGGCCCAGGTGTCTTGGACTTCAGCGGTCAAGAACAGACTTCAAAAGGCTAAGTGGAAGGTGACCATCTTCATAGAGTCCTTGGCTTCCCAGAAATCTTTGGCTGTTAGCCCTGACCTCCGGTCAGTTTCCTGCAAATGAACTTGCAATAGCTCCATGAGGGCAGGGACTGCGTCTGTCTGGTTCACTGCTGTCTCCTGACAACCTCAAGGACAGGACTGGAATTCAGCTGGTGTTCAATACTGATGTGCTGAATGAATGTACAATGGCCTCTATCAAGGAAGGAGCAAAAGCACAGAGGAAAGATCCCAGGCTTCAGAATCAGGCACACTTACTTGGATTTGAAATCGTTTAGTGATACCATTTATCGTGGCCAAGCTCAAGCACATCATCCTGCTCAGCCTCCTCATCTGTGAGCAGTGATCTTAACACCAACCTCAGAGTAATGCTAGCAGCATTAGTTGGAAATGACATATAAAGCTTTTAGCACGGTACAAGGTAGAGAATGCTTTGTTTTCAGTTTATAAACACTTCTGTAGCTCTCAATGAATGCTAAATGACATTCAAACATGGTAGGAGGGAGTCACAAATCACAATGAGTTCATTTAATACTTGTAAAAACCCTGTGAGAGGAGCCGAGCTCCTCTGTCACTGAGGAAACTGAGACACAGAGGAGTGAGGCAACTTGCCCAAAGCCTGAAATCTAGAAGTACAGGGCTAGGATTCATAATTACAAAGGCTGTTATGTCCTATGGAAAACCACCAGTGAAAGTCAGTTTCTGTCCTAACCCTAGTGTGATTATGGGTCCTTGCAAGACTGGTGTTTCGGTTACAAAAGAAACAGATCCAGGTATTCCCGTGGCTCCCTGCTTTGTATTGTCTTGTTGTAAACTATGGCCTACTCCCCTAAAATCCAATTTCGGAGAGGTTTTGTTGACTAAGAATTAGCCTCTCATCTTGTCCTTCTGCTACCTCCTCCCTCACTGCCGGTGGAGGTGGGGGACACACAGCAAAGCAAATATAAGATTAAAAATGAAAAGGGAAGACAGACGAGAAAGAGAGAATGCCCAAGGAGCAAGCATGTGTGGCCTTAAAAACAAAGTCAAAGGAGGTCTCACCACCCCCTCCCTCCCTTTTCTAATAATCTGTAAGAACAACTGCTACATATTTGGGAGCCCAAGGCCAAAGCAATCTATCCACATAGAGACCAACTACATAAAGTCCCAGCTCCCCTGAAGACCAAGGTAACAGAAAGAATTAAGCCATCTCCTCCAATGGACAAAACCTCTTCATAAAGAGAGCTTTCCATTCCCTTCCTTTGAGATTGCATTTGCTCCACTGCCAACCACGAAGCAAATTTCATTACCAAAATAAATCACTCGACCTTGCTTCTCTGATGGCTCAGGATTAGTGACATCACAAAGCATTGTACAAATGCTCAGAAATATCAGAAGAACCCCCTCATAAAAAAAACACTTGGTATTTCACTAAAAGACATTAAATTATCTTGATTTTACTGCATGGAATTCCAAATGCTTTCAATATTTTCATTTTCAAAGCCCTTAGAGGACAAGTATGCTCCTAAAACCTTAAGAACCACTGCTTTCTGGTCTGGTTTGTGTCCTGATTCATGTATACATGATGGAGAACAGGCCAGAAGCCAAGGAACGGTAGCACTGCCCCCCCACTGCTCTTGCGACTGTTCGCCCAAGTAGCTAGGGCCTCACTATGTAAGCTCCCAATCAACTTCCTCTGATTCTCAGAGTCCCAGGAAGGTCAGAGGCAGCTCTCACACACTTCAGGCAGTTCCTCTGAATGGGTCCAGTTTCTACCTTCCATAACCCAACAAACCACCATGTCTCCTCTCCAAATAACAGAAGCTCTACCAAGATGATCAAAGACAGGGAGCTGAGTAAGGATTTTTTCTCCCTGGTGAGGCTAGGGTGACTGCACAGCCAGTATAGCAAAGCCATCTCGTGCATCCAAACAGAAAACTAAACCCTGCTGGCAGTGTACAATGCCTGCAGAAAACCCATACCCAGTAAGACTGGTCTTCCCAAACAAGATGTAATTCCTAATACTCCTGGCTCAAAAAGACAGCCTCATTTTAAAACAGACTGGCCACCAACAGAATCAGTAAATGTAATGTTGACCTGAAAAAGAATCCATACTTCAAGAGCTTTTGCATTCAGAAAGCACTCAGAATCTGAATTACCCTAGAAGCTACAGACGTGTTCCCACCACCACTAGCACATTTGCCAACAACTGATCACCTTGCTGAGTTACAAGTCCCAAAATCATAGCATCATAAAATGGAAAAGTACAAAGGATACATGGACATCACCTACTTAACCTTTTTTTTTTTTTTTTTTTTTTAA
>NW_022900928.1:16794153-16819644 GCF_012274545.1 Fukomys damarensis
TTTTTTTTTTTTTTTTTTTTTTAACAAAGGGAAAAGAGAGACACCAAGACCCAGGGTAAAAACTGTTCTAATTCATTGACAGAATAACTCAAATCCAAAGCTTCTCACCATTCACCTTCCTAGCCTGCTGCCTCTGAGATACAATTACCAACAAGACCACTTCCACAATTATCTTCACATAAAAACATTTTTATAATTGTGTTAGAGACAACTGGTTAAACCTACCATGGCTGCTACTTAAAAAGTAAAATCTTAATGGAGAATGAAATAAAACTGGAAGTCGAAAACTAGCTTTTGCTCTGAATTGTATTTTCAGCGCCCAAACTCACACCAGAGAGGAAAGCGCCTCTCCTGAGGCAAAGTGAAATGCAGTGTTCCTCCCAGCAAGACTCTCAATTCAGTGCCATTATTTTACACCAGAAAAATCACTGGGTAAACAAGTGGCAGTTGTACAATGTGCTGTCTGTCCTAAAGCCAATGTTCACTACTCGATATAGTCACTGTCACAGGAGGTTCAAAGGTCAAAGCACTTTTCTCTGCCTTAGAAAGAGGGAAGCTGCGTCTTTAGGGATGAGGATAAGCCTCTGTGAGCAAAGAGCCATGCTACAGAATCAGAGCCCAGGAGGGAAACACAAACACTCCAGGCCTTGAAACTTTCTCCCACAGCAGCTGAGTATTCCATTCTGACTCCATTTCACTATGTGAAAAAGCTTCTTGGACTACAAAACATGTTATGCGAGCCTAAAACAAATGCCGAAGGTTTGGGTCCTCCATCTCCCCTGTGCATGGCTGGCTGAGAGACTCCAGTGATACAGAAAGCAAAATTGTCCTTGTTTCCATTACATCATCCAAGTTGTGGGGGAGGGGAGGGCGGGGGGCACAGCTGGTGGCAGCTGCACTACCATCTGCTTTCCTCTCCACAGTGTGTGCTACTTTGAGCTGTAGCCTCCTATGGCTCCTGATAGAGGAAGCGCAGGATTAAAGGCACAACACCCTATTATGGAAAAGAGTTCAAATTATTTAGGAATAAATCACTCTTGTGATAAGTTAACAACCTCAGGTAGGTTGTGGAGCCGGTTCTCTTTGAGTTGAGGTTATTTGTTTGCATCTCTTTAGATCCAGCTATAGTGCAAACTCTGTCAACTCAATGTGCCCAATTAGACAAGCAGAATGTACAAAAGTAACCACCTGCCATCTGCTTCCCAAAAGGTAAGCAGCCAAAAAGTGCAGGTCTGCAGCTGGGAGCACTTACAGAAAGTGGGGGAAGGGTGCCCAAACTCAGCAAGCAAGCCTCTGATTTGTGGCTGGGTCCTTGCTGCTGCCTCCAGCACGCTAACCCATCTGGTTCACTGGTCTTGCCCTCTGCACACACTTGGGGTTTCCTTCAGAACATACTGTAGAAGGGAGGACTGCTCAGGGGAGTCTGGGTGGGTAATGCCTCTATGGCCATTCAACTGCATACTGGCAGCAAAGCTACAAACAGGAGGTTCAGGGCTCTTATTGAGACCATGAGCATGTTGTACCTGGCCTGTACAGAGTTGTTTAAAAAATAAGTGCTGACTTTTTTAAAAGAGTAGATTTTATAGACACATCTAGGTTAGATTATAGGCTCTTTCTAGGGGGAAGAAAATCAGAGTTTGCATTAGCAGGGCCTCGTTCCCCCATGGCAAATTTATAGTGCCCCCTTTAGACTGAACCTCTGTACTGAAGAACTCGTCCGCACCATATGGTTTCTGCATACTCCACTGTGACTACCTGTCCTCCTAAATGGAACTCCAGAGCTTCTGATGTAACAGCACTGCACATGCAGAGGAAAAACCACCCAGGGAACAACTCCCCTGAGGCCCTTCATTCATGCTCCTCTTTAGCCAAGCCTTGGTTTTTCAGATGAGCAACTATAATTCTACAAGGATCATTCAATCCAATACAATGAAAAGATCTCACTAGAAGGCCAGCTTAATCTATCCCCTGCCACGCAGTGGGTTGTGGTGTTTCAAAACAGCGTTCCAGGCCACTTACCATACATTTTGCCTTCGTCTGATAAGATGATTTTCCTCCTCCCACATGGTGGATAGATAGCCAGGGCCTCCTGAAAGCTCTGCTCAATGTCGGGGCTCCAGACCCCTTCCGCGTCATTGTCAATAGGCTTATCTGCAGAGTCACTCATCCTTTCCATGTTTTCGGCAGGGCTCTCGCTGCCGCTCCAGCTGCTGGGCTCAATTTTGGCGGTTGGATTTTCCAAGCCGAAGCCTGGAGCCTTTTCAAGAAAATAAGCCTAAAAGAGAAATCACAAAACAACACAATCACTAAATAGTATAGGTCATGGTAACCACAAACATACAGTTTTTGCTAATTTTACTGCATGTTCTTCAGTCACCACCTTGCTTGAAGAATAACTCCTAGGGAAGAGTATGGAATTTTGAGATCCCAGTGGCTGTCTTCTGTATGTATCACGTTAACGACTCACAGAGAACTGCGATGGCAGGCAGAGGCCGGATAATCTTCACAGATGAGAGGAAATTTTTACCCAAGAAGAGCACTCAATTCCCCAGAGTTGCAAGTTTGGAGGGACTCACGGGAAAACCATTAAGTGCTTACTATCTACCAGGGCAATCTGCTCAGTGACAGTCAAATTTCCACAGTGGAACAAGCTGTTTATATGAAACTCAAGTAAAATAAAAGATGTCAGCTTTATCATAGCAACTGGCATCACAACTGAAATGTCAAAGCGTCTCAATATGAGATCAACAACATGCAAAATGGTGGCAGGAGCCAGGAAGGAGGAAGAAGACTATTTGTTATCACAGTTATTCATCCTACTGAGTTGGCAATGCCATCTGACCTGGACATTTGCGTTGAGCTGCAGGACTCTTAGCCCGTACATCAGGTCACTCTGCCACTCTTCTCCTAAACTGTAACACTGAGGCAAGAGCCAAGTTGTCCCCAGTCCCATCTTTCCTACAACACCCACCACAAGGGCCTGGTGAACTTGTGGAAATGTTCTCTGTCTACATGGTGCCCTTCACTTCGTCAAGTGGCCTACTCTGAATTCCCGATCACATGAAAACGTGGAAGGGGGTCCTTTACTCTGGATTACAGAATCAAAAAAACCTTTCTCAAAAAATGCATTCCCCTTAAATTATGCATGTGAACTGTGGTTGGAAATGGATAAGCTTTCTAAACAAATGTCATACTGGCATCACACCAGTGTGAAAGTGATCTAATCTCACACTCCCTGCTGTCCTGAACACTCTCATATCAATATTCCTTTGTTGAAAAGCCACTAGGTCATTAATTCAAAGTCCTCCCAAAAAGAGAGGGAAGAACTGTTCCTGGGGATGGGTGGAAAAGGGGAGCCACAGGGCCTGAAGAGGAAGGGCTTTGTGTGACCACTGCTCCTACTCAAGTCTGTGCAACATTACAACAGAGGCACCCAGGAAGAAAGTAGGTGGCGGTGGACTAAAGCAAGCAGCCTGTCTCCTTTCCTTCTCTCCCCAACTGAATCTCACTCTCCTGTCCTCCCCACTGTGGATCTCAACAGAGCACAGGTGGAGAAATTCAGAGGAATATTACACAATTAATGGTCTAACTAATGGGTGTGTTTGGCTTCTCCTTCTGATAGCTTTTTGGATTTGGTAGCACCCGCTTTTAAAAGAAAAGAAAAAGTTTCAGGTTGTCTGCCTTTAAATGCTGCCACTGAAGTATCCTTCAAAAAACCTGTTAACAAAATATGTACTGCTTTTTACCAACACAAGTACACTTACACAGGACTTTTAAAATTGCCAAATGCTAAGATCTAAATTATTCCACAAGAAAGTGTTTTGTGAATGCCCCACCCCACCCTGATGAACTCTGCAGTGCCTACAATGTGGGGCTTTTGAATTCTCAAACTATTACATTTTGTGTTGGGATCTAACAGTTTTCCAAAGTTCAAACTGAACTACACACTACCCTGGAGTATGAGCACAACAGCTGACTGGAGAAATTAGGAGACTAAGAGGAACTCTTTGGCAGAGATTAGCCCACCTTCTTCCCAAACAAAATGGAAAATAAAAGCAAAACAACACACACATTAAAAAAAAAAAAAAAAAAAAAAAACAGGCCAGGTATGGAGCTCTGGGTGTTCACAGCAGAATAAATCCACTCCAGGGAACCTCAATTTTAAGATCTTAAACCAGGCATAGTAAACCAAGCCTGTAATCCCAGCACTCAAGAGGCTGAGGCATAAGAATCACCCCAAGTTCAAGGCCAACATGGGCCACATAGTGAGTTCAAGGCCAGCCTAAACTACACAGTGGGACCCTGTCTGCAAAAATCCAAAACCAAAAACAAACAAACAAAAATTAGATGTTCCCAGTGCTCTGCTACTATAGCAGAGGGATGGAATCCAGAGCAGTGAGAGGTGGCAGAGGGATCTGGACCTCTGTTTACCCAGAGAAAAAAAAAATTCTGTACAACTGAAAGCCAGGGAGTATCCAGGCCAGTGTTTACTCACAACCCCATCCAATGCTTCAAACTCCCCTCTAAATTTCTCAAGAGCCAGTCCCCATGAGTGCTGGAACACCACCAATGATAGAACCACCCACCACCTCCTCAAGACTGCCACCTCCATAATGGCATGCTGAGAGTCTTCCATCTATTGAGACAGAAGTCATTTTTTGTCTAATTCACTTACCCCTTAGAGGTGTATCTACCCCTTAGAGGAGCAAATCTCTCCCAAAACACTCCCTTAGGGATGCCAGGGATAGCCAGCCCCCAGGCTCTGGTTCTTTCTGAGTGGATACCACAGTGCTTTTGCCCCCTCTCACAAATGCATTTCAGCTTGTCCACCCATCTTAATCAATGGCCCTCAAGCTGGACTTGAGATCCCCAAGGCCTTTAAATTCCTTCTTTTCTGGGGCTCTTCCTGCATCCTGGTTCTTAAGCAATTGGTTTCAAGTTTACATTTATTTCTGTTAAATTTCATTGCTTTTTGCCCTAAGCAGGACCCGCAGATGGTAAGATCCTCCTTAATCCTAACTGCTAAGCCCTGTGTCCTCAGACACTGAACAGCCCCTGAAGAGAGCTGTCTGTCTAGGGAAGGGCAAGACCATCTGTAGGTGCTCCCAAGACGACTCTGACTCAACATGAGGAAAGCCATTCTGCTAGCTGAACTGTTCAGCGAGGGCAGACTGTCGCAGAGCCGGGGAGCAGAGTCTTGTGGATACCCCTCAAGTTACTTCCAAGGCTTGGGTCACTGCCTTTGGATCTTTGGGGAATGCAAGATCACAAGCACAGATTGTCCCATCTCTATTCAGTAAGTTCAGAGACACTGTTCTAAACACTCCCATGTTTTGATTCACTTATTGCAAAGGGAAGAACTCTGTCCAGGGCATTTGCGATTTGGTCAACTGGATAGAACTGCGATTGGCTCATCAGGATAGAATTACTTACTCTGGACATAGTCCAGAAACCACCAGATACATAATCCACAGAGTTACTCAGGCCCATGGTTTTACAACCCAATTGTAAGTAAGATGAGGCCCTGTATGGGCAAAGAGTTTCCAATCACAAGACTGGCTCTGGCTGAGAAATGCTTCCCATACTAGATACTGAAATAACCATTATGGCATTCTGTCCCTCAGTGCCAACTCACTTTGGAAACTGTCCTTGGATCTGGTGGCTCTGAAAATACTAGACACACTGAGTATCCTCAAAATGGGCACTGGTTAATTAGCCTTCAATCTACTTGGATTTTTGAATATATAGCAATAAGCACCCATTTAATACCAAAGTAAATATCAAATCAAGTGGCTTACATACACAATATCTGTAAAGCTGGGCTGATGTCTCCTGTTCCCATGTATCCTCTGAGTGGAGGTGTCTGCTTTCCTTCAGTTCAGTCAATGAAGAACAGTACAATATTGAGGGGCTGGCTAGAGGAATCTTGGGGATGGGTAGTATTAAGATGTAAACTGAGCTGGGTTCCAAACCTAGCTGACCCAGGAGCTATGCACCCCAAACTACATTAGTTAATCTCTCAGAAGCTCAAGTTTTCACTTGTAAAATGGATACGAAATTAAATTATAAAATACAAAAAGCTCATTAAAGTATGGAGAGACCCTACCCCACAGAACTGCCATAAAGATTCAGTGAGATGGTGAAGGTACTCTGCCATCTATAAAATAATGAACAAGCACTGGCTTCAAGTTCATCTTCCCTAGAGGGGGATCTGTGCCTCATGATGCCAAACTACCTGCATAAATAAGTTGGTGAAGAAAGGCCAGAGCTTCCCCTAATGGTTCACTTTGGGAAACCAATTTACAAAGATCTTCTAAAGGTCTTTAAGATGACTACATGGAAAATTTAAATTGTGTGATGCATTTAAAACCAAACTTTTTCATAGGTCTTCACATTCTTAATGGCAGGGTGGTGCAGTGGAGTAGACTTTCCATAGAATACCTCCAAGAAAAGAAAGCAGGTAGGAAGTCTTGTTTGCTGAAAAGAGGCCTCAAAATACATGTGTATTATGCAGTCCCATGAGTCTCGGTTTCTCTGATGAACACTTTTCTGACAACTACTTCTTTCCTGAAGTTCTTCCTGGCCACACTGCAATAAACTCCAAAAGCAGCTATTACCAGTGATCCAAGTATCCTGCTCAATGCCTAAGCAGACACACTCCGTAAATGGACAATCCTTTCACAATTCCCACTGGCAATTCAGGAACAGTCATAAGAGTCCAGGAGAATGACATCATATGTGCTTTAGGCCCACACATTCTATTCTGGGAGGCTGGAGATAAAGGGGGAGAAGAGTAAATTCATGGCTTCTGATACCACCTGCACTCGATGAGCACAGGCAGAAGGGGTGAGGTGGGATGCGGGAATCTGCTGCTTCCTTCACCTATTCTCATGAGTCTCTCTCACTGCAGCATCACTCCCAGTTCCAAGTGATCTAAAGAATTTTAAGTAAAAGGGTTAGTTTCAACTGACCATAATGATTAATGAAATGTCACTGAATATGAGGGACACCAAAAAAAAAAAAAAAAAAAAATTCCATCTTTTAACCAGTACCTTAATAGTCTCAGAAACACCAGAACTGGGAGTTAGGATTCTGTCCACCTGAGTCATGCAGGAACTCATGGCATGTACAGCCCCCATGAGCCTTAGTCTGCATCACTAATCCTGAATGAAGCCAACTCAATCATTCACTAACCTGTGTTCACACACTCTTACCTGTGCCCCAGTGTCCTGAAGGTAAAGCCATTACATTCACTGCAACATCCCTGATGCTAGTACAATACCTGGCACCCAAATACTCAATGAATGAAAGAATGAACCAAAAACCAGATGACACGAATCTTCTTTGATACACTATAACTGAGTTTATCCCCCAACTTCCTATGAGAAGGGGAAACATTCTGTCTACTTTCTCTTCCCATATACTGACTAGCAAAATAAATACTATTAAGAGGCCTAAAAGAAATCACTGCAAACCTGAGATATAGCTCCCTAGTAGAGCACCTGTCTAACATGCTCAAGGTCCTAGGTTCAATTCCAAGCACAGCAAGAAGGAAGGAAATCATCACATTAGGAAGATGCAAGACAGATTTAAACCAGGCATGGAGTAGAAAATGTGTCAAGTCAGCTATCGTTGTTTTTGTTTTTTGGTGGGGTTTTTTTTTGGGGGGGTACCAGGGATCAAATTCAGGACCTTGTGCTTGCAAGGCAGGCACGGGGCCACTGAGCTAAATCCTTAGCCCTCAGTCAGCTGTCTGGTCCAGCTTCTGATATATCACTCAATCAGAGGGACATATAAGCCCTTAGGTCTTCTTAAGAGATAATCTTCTCCTGTCATGAACAAATCATGTTTTAAGGAGAATATTTTATCTCTTCTACTTCTCTTTTCTTTTGACCACCAAGGAAGAAAAGATCCAGGTGACAGGAAAGCAATAGGCAAAGCAGTGAAGGTATAAAGATCAGAAGTCAAGAAAATGGCCTAGAAAGAAATCCAAAAAGGAGAAAATGATAAAGCAATTCTGAGGAGTTGAGTGGAAAAGAGAAGATATGTGAAATGGAAATGGAATGAACACTAAGAAACAAGATATCTATTAGCTCAGGCCTTCACAGAAGTAGGCATGGTGGGAAGGTTTAAAGGAGAGTCAGGTGGTTGGAATGATATTTACATTACACAACTCCACCAAACACTTGATGGCTTGAATGTCACTGTGATCTTAATTTTTCTCTGAAAAGCTACCTTCCAACAAAAAGCCTGGGGTGGGGGTGGGGGATGCTTTATTCCAACATGACTTGGTACCTCAAATCCAAATCCCACTTCCAGGGAACCAGATCTTAACAATGACAGGAATTTCTGCCTACAGGATCTTATTTTATCAGTGCTCTATCACTTTGGGTATTAACCTCCCTTTAGAAGGTTCAGAGACTTAAATTTTAATTGTTCAAAGTTATATGTTTCACAGAATCTGAATCGTAGTATCATTTCTCCAGTTGGAGTACATATTCCCTAGGAACCGAATTCAACCTACAGCCTGCTATACAGTGGGAGGCAGGCAGTGCTGAATTCTCAGCTCTGTCCATGACTGACATCATCAAGCACAGTCTAATTAATTCCTAATGAATAGTGATGATACTGACTCACCTCCCTGGGCAGTTGGGAGGAATGTCAGGCACTAATGATGGTTAATTGCTTTTGCATATGTAAAATGGAGCACGTAACTATTTTCCTACCATTTCAGACACTAACCAACCTTGCTAACAAGTGGCCTGAGTAATCCAGGTAAGGATCAGTAGCCTGGAATTTGCCCACAGCCACAAGAGACAGAACTGCAGAACATGTGTCCCTGACTGGGACAGCAAATCCCACGGAAATGTAGGCACTGAGAAATGAGACGATATCTGCCACGCAGCAGTCACAGCCAATGAGCCTTGGTGTAATGTGCTCCAAGTGTCAACAGGGTTTCCTCTACCTTCTGCAGGTAGAGTGGATAATTACTTCTTCTCATTTTCAAAAATTGCTTCCATATCAACAGAATCTCATCAACAAACCAGTATCTCTTCCCCAAGCCTCCAATCCTAAACATCCCATTAAAGGACTCAATATTACCATCCTGAGATTCTCTACTTCATCAGACCTAGGTACTTGCCCAGGTGACAGCTCAAGAAAATCTCTTGACTGGTTTCACATTAAGCAGCTCTGATGGGAACATTCCACATTACCAGCCTTTAGGGGAACTATGTTCCCCGTGCTGGTAAGGAATCTGTCAGCCACTGAGAACAGGAATCCTGCCCTTCTTTCTCTGGTCACCACCAGTCAAACTGATGGCTGTTCTCCTTCATCACAGAACTCCTTCAAAAGGGCAAGACCACAGACCCAGTGCCAGGCAGTCTACTCCACCTGACTATTCTGATGCACAGACCTGATATCAAGCTGGAGCACTTGCAAGGTGAGCCTGAGCTGGATGCATGACCTGCAGCTCAAGCCACAGATTCCTGGGAGATGGACAATTAACCTTGGGAAATGTACTTCACGCCCAGAAATAGTAGTTTCTTTCAAGCTCTGAGACAGAAAAACACCACAAGCATTCACCACAGGCAGATGTCAGTATTTCAAAAGGGAAACTTATAAGCCCTTTCCTAGCAGTAACAAAGAAACCCCAGGGCTACCTATCCAGTTCCAAAAGATCAACAGAGTAAACACAAGTTTCAGGTCAACTAACCAACATTAATGTTTACTAAAAATAAAGAAAACAAACACCAGGAACACAATACTCCTTTCTCAGTGGTAAGGTTCACCATTAGATTACCAGAATACTTTAGCATTTTCAATCACAGTGACAATAAATCAAAAATCACAAGTATATAGCTCACATTTTAAAAGACATCAACATACTAGAGATATGTATACGTGTGTGTGTGTATGCTTTATATATATAAAACATACACACACACAGTGTTTGGCTACACCTGCAACAACCATTTCAAGGGGGTCCATCGTAGCCACATGCCCGAGGGAATGCCTACATTGAGCCCCATACCATCACAGCGCTGTCTCCTGGGTGGCGAGTCTATGGAAAAAGACCTGGAGAGTCACCCCTGCTTACTAAAAGCCAGTGGAGACTCACCCAATGTTACAGTCTGTTGCCAGCCAACTTAATGATATGTTGGCTCTGGACTCACTCCAGGGCCCAACAGCTGACCTGCCCAGATGCGGCCCCCTTGAATGATTCACAATTGTAATTGTATTGCATCAGAAATGGTCCTCCTGCTCTACATACAAAAAGATCCCAGGCCTTCCTCTCTAGCTTGCATGACTTCTCTATTTCTAGCCATACTTCCATTTATCCTACATTATTCAGACAAGCACTCTAGGCAGAGGGGAAGAGGTGAAAAGTAAATCCACAGTTCACTTCTCACTGGGTCCTACCTAAGCTAGTCAACATGGAAAAACCTCAATCAAGATGGCACTTCAATGTACTAAACTATGAAGTCCTAGCTCTGCTCTCATTCTCTACCATGTACTCTGGCACTCAAATGTTCTCTGAAAACTCCAATGAACCCAAATGGATCGCATCAGCACTAACAAAAGAAGATCCAAACTCTAAGTTCCCATGTGCCCAGAAGGAAAAACTCCTCTTTCGTGCCAACCAGAGTAATCAAGAACAGGATCTGCCACTACATATTTTTCATCACACTAGGTTTCAGGCTATTATTTTCCTGTATGGATATTGGGTGTGGCCTATCTACCTTTACCCATTTCTAATGAATCTGAGCATGCAGATCCTGATAACCAGCCCAAATCATACTTTTTGAGTCCAAAAACATGATCACAAAACTCCTGGGGAGCAGAAACAGACCGTGAAACTTCTAGGATAAACATCACATAATATTGAGAAGGCTGGATTAAAATGGAACATAACAATAGGCAAAACTAACCTTTTGGAAGAAATCCAGCTCTTATGCAATATTGAAGAGGAAAACCAAACCTGAATGCCTTATAGAGGCCCACATTAAAATTCCTTGCAAAGCTTGCTTATTAACAGCATAGCATTGGCATAAAGATATATGAAATAGACCAATGGATCAAAATAGTCTAGAAACGAGGTCATACACATACATTCACTTTACTGTGACAAAAGTCCCACCAGTAAAAAATGATCTTTTAATAAATGAGTCAGATTAAATTGATACCTCTATTTTTTAAAATTTAAAAACATAAGGTTTTCAAGCCATACTCTACAATCAACTTCAGATATGAATGTAAAAAGTAAAATAATTTAGAAAACCGAAGAAATTATCCAAGTAAGCTTAAACTAGGCAAGTATTACTTGAAAGGATAACATGTAGCTAGACATGCTGACATGTACCTACAGTCCCAGCTACTTGGCTTGCTCAGGAAGGTGAAATCAACTGAGCTCAGAGCCCGAGGTCAACCTAAACAACAGCACAAGACCAACTGTCTCAAAATTAAATAAATTAAGTAAATAAATGGTAAAATGGAATATACCACATTAAGAACTTTCTTACACGGAGAAAATGATCTTTATAACACATTTAGCTGATAGACTCATATCCTTAATATACTAAGAATTCTTACAGAATAGAAGAAATCAGACAATAAAAGAGGAAAAAATGAGTAAAAAGTTGCTGTAGCTCAAAGATGACCAAATGACTAATGCAACAGTGCTCCATATCTGGTTATCAACCAAACACAAACTAAAACCAAGTGATATCATAGCCAGCCACAACAGCAGCTAAAAGAAACACTAATAATATCAAGTATTGTCAAAGAGATGCAAAATCTAAACCCCTCACAGACCACCTGTGAGAGGGTAAACTGGTTACAAGCATTCTGGAAAACTCTTGGGCAGTACTGTGTACCCCAGGCAGAAAGCATTTTCTTGCCCTCAGAAAGTTCTGAGACATTGCTACTATGCAGTAATGAGAATATATGAATAAGAACTGCAATTTAACAAAAGACATGAACCTTAACAAAGGTAATATTGGGTGAAATAAACCAGACACAAAGGAAAACATGCTCTATATATCCATTTATACCATTCAAACATTAACTAATCCATGCTATTACAAGTCAGGATGTGGCTGGGGATGTTGCTCAGTGGCTGAGTCCTTGCCTAGCATGTGTGAGGGCCTGGGTTCAATGTTCAGCACTACAAAAAAAGACACACAGACACACACATGCACCCGTGCGTGCACACACGAGCAAAAATCAGGGTGGTGGTCCCTTTGGCAATGTTGAGAACACTGACTGGTCTGAGGTTCTGGTCATATTGATACAGCCCAACAGCTAGGAAGCCAATGTGTTCACAATGGAAAAATACAGGCTCAATGCTGATGATGCATGCCATATTTTATATGTTACTTGCATTGGAAAATTGGAAAAATCCATTCCCTCCTCCAAAAAAAAAACTACTGTTTCAATACCTTCCTGATTCTACAGTTTCCTTAGAGAAAGTGTATTCCAGCAGGTCTAAATGAATTTGTTTTTGTTTTAATCGAATTGCACTTTTTATGTGCTGCCATCAGTGCACAGAGGGTTAAGAGAAGCGGCATCCTAAGAGATTAGTCACTGGATTTACTCCAAGATGTTGAGCAAGGCGTTCATCATATCACACAGACTGCTCTTTACAAAGATTCCAAAGGAAAGTTCTACAACCCCCCCAAAAAGAGCAGCCTAGCCTGTAGTCAAGAGAGCAGCCCTCACCTTTTCAATGACTGTCAAGTGCACTGAGCCTCAGAGAAGCCTCAGAGGTCATTTGGGTCTGCAAGTTTGATTTCCTTCCTAAATCTACGTTAGGTCCTCACCTTTATCTGGGTCACACTGCCTTCTTCCCCTGCCTTTATGTTATTTATAGTCCTGCAAGCAGCTTTAAACTTATTCTGAAACAAGATGAGTATAAACATGAAAGTGAAATGATTTTAGTTTTTTTAGCTGTCGGTTTCAATTTAAAGCCTTTATTGAATGCCTCCCCCACCAATGTGCCAGGCACTAGAAATGGAAACAAACAAAGATGCTACACTCCTGACCTAAGAAAGCAAACATCCTGTCTCACAGAGGACAAATAAAGATCATTAGTTATCCTTCAAAACTTCAACTCCTCTCCCACATCCCACCCCCACCTGGGAAGCTTGGCCTGATCTCTTCCATCTCCTGTGTTCCCACAGCACCCTAGCCGGCCAAAAAATCTGGACTTAAAACTCATCCACCATACAGGAATGATGAGTATATGTGTGTCACCCTTGCCATTATGTAAGATCTATAAGGACTGACTCCATGCCTTTGGTGAATTTCTTCAATCCTTGACATTTAACACAGTGCCTTACACATACCAGCGGATCTCCCAAAGTGATACTGAATAGAAATGAAGACATCAATGACTAAAGATGTCACATGCTACAATGGAGGAATACTACAGTACTGTTGGAACACAGAAACAGGAGTCTTTTCTGTCCTTCAGGTCAGTGAGAGCTTCTCAGGAGGAAGTATTTAAGATGTCTTGAAGCCTGTGTGGGACTTATGAGACCACTGACTAGGAGAGTGTACAGTAGAAAGCTGTTTGGAGAAGTCCAGGCCAAGCATGAAAGTAGAAAGACTGGAGCAGAGGCTGAAGGACTAAAGCTGGGCTGGATCACAAGGGGCTCAGAGGCCAAGAGAGAGAATGGAATGTTTCACAAAATGGGCAAAAACACCAGGGCTGTGTGAGCAGCTCCTAAAGGTAGGGGCGTGGGTGTGTGTGTGTGTGTGTGTGGGTGTGTGTGTGGGTGTGTGCGTGTGTGTGTGTGTGGGTGTGTGTGTGTGTGGTATGTCTGTTTGAGGAATAAAGGATAAAGAACCAATCATTTTATAAATTTGGAATCAGTTTTAAATCAAAAGCATTTTCAGTGTGGTCCCAGGCCAGGATAGTTCTCTAAATAAATTCAAATATTACAATATGGCCCATCCCTTCAGTGTTCCAAGTTTATAAAGGCAAGAGAGTGAGAATTCATAAAGAGACTGACAGTGTATATAGGTATACTTCCTTAAACAGCTCAGAGCCACTGGATTAACTCTTCCCAGTAGCCCAGTCACTCTACTCTTCCAATAAAGCTCATTAGACTACATCTTCAAGCATTCAACATATTCCCCTGGCCCCCAAAGAGAGGCTATGAGCTGAGACCACCATCATGCCTGAGCCCAGTAGGGAAGCAAGGCTTCTCTGCTCATAAAACCACTTATATTTATCGACATACAGCCAATGTGCAAAGGCTATTTAATGCCCATACAAGCTAATGCACAAACTAACCAAAAATACTGCTTGTTCATTAACATCCCAAAGTTTCCAAAGAACAAAACCCTACCCTTCAAATGAGAAATACAATCTGCCACTTACATAATACAAAGATGAAGCAGCTATAAAACAGGTCTCACTTTATCAGCGATACAAATTCAGGGACCAATTAAAGCCCCAATCTCATGCCAATCCCTGCATTCCAGAAGAAAACCTACCTGGTCCTTGGTTTATACCAAATTCAAACAACAGGAAAGAATCTTAGCACTCTAGTTGGAGGTTGGCTGGGGCAGGCTAAGTGAGTAACTGCTGTTCCCTCTTCAGACAATTAGCCATTTACTCAAGGGAACAAATATTCTGTGAGCACCAAGTGTGGGCACAGACTTGCTCTGATCATAAGCACTTGTGGTCACATGGTGGTGCAAGACCCCCAACCCAAGAGAAGAACTGAAAGAAATGCTGAGACATCCATACATCCATGGACCCACTTCTGATTTGCATCTTCACTTCCCCATGGCCTGGAGTACTCTGAAGATCAGCATTTCCATCCATGGGATTCCTTCTTCTTCCCAAACACACTCATCCCCACCCCCACCCCCACCCCCACACGAGTTACTTGTACCAAGGAAAAAACACAAAGGCCACATCTTGATTCAGTGGACATTTCTGAAGCTCCCCCAGACACATACAAAAGGGGAAGGGATATTACTTCCTTCTCGGATCTTCCTCCTACAGAGTCTAACTCTGGTAAAGGAAGGAGGAAGATGAACCCTTAATGCCTTACAGTGAATTAAAATGAAAACCATTTCCAGTTACACCTACAAAAGGCCATTAATGCCCTCCTTCTCAGGGAAATTTGCTGGAGCTGCTTCCTTCTTGGTCCAACTACTTCCCAGTAACTCTACTTGCAGGATGTGATTTGAGAGCCCAAAGAGAAGCCTGTCACACCTGTGACCAAGATGGAGTCCTGGAATATAACTCAGTGGCTGAGCACTTACCTAGCATGTGTGCAAGGCCCTGGGTTCAATCCCAACAATGAAGGCAAAAAGAAGCCCACAGACCTGGCATTCTGAGTGGCGATACTTTCAAAATCTCTTCCCCAATCAAAGCTCTATAAGTGCCTTATGAGGGTGGAGGGTGGTTCCTGGGTCCCCGAGAGAAAACTTAATCCCACAGCCCCTCTCAGAGATTCCACTTCTGAGAGAACCCGGTTTAAGCAGCACCCAAGCCAGCTTCCACTTCCCCTCCAGACCCAACCTATTTTCTTTACCTCCACCTTTTATTTCCATCTCCACTGACTTCCCTCCTTCACAGGGAAAGGACCTTATCTTTTCTCTGCAAGCTGGGCTGTGCACTGCTCTCTCCCACCATCACCACTGCTAAGTAACATGGCTCCGCAAAGCTCCCCAAGCCCAGGTGACATGAGGGGTACGATGGTATCTTCAGTGTTTAAGGTTCCTGGCTTTGATGAGGGCCCTGAATTGGAATTCCTGGGAGACATATTTTTAGCATGTCTCTCTGTCCTAGCCTGCAGCGAGAGACATTTTCTTAAAATGCAAACCGGATTTGATAGTACAGAAATTTATTCATCAGCATGCCACCCATGGCCCTTCACACGTGGCCTCAGCCTGCTTCTCTGGCCACTTGTCCAGAAACCCTACATTCCAGCCCCAAGCCCACTTTCCAGTGTTGGAGCAAAGCAGGCTGCCAGCTTTACCCCTCCAGGTGCCTGGGTCCTCTGCTCTGATGTGTCGCCTCTCACTGGCAGTCTGTCTAGTGAACGTCTACTGCTTTTTTTCAAGGCTAAAGCCACCAGGCTTGTCCTCTAAGCCTTAGCAGACTTCTCTCAAGGGAGGTCACTTTGGAGTTCTGAAAGCGCCTTAAACACACTTCCAAAAACAGAGTTAGTACATTTTATTATAATTTCTCTGAAATTACTATTTCTCAGCTCATCGGTATGCTCCTTGGCATTTCTATGTTAAACATTCTCCCAGTACCTGACAGGTCGTTAGAATGCACAAAATATCTGTTGAATGTTGTCCCTGGTCGGCATTCCTACAGCTTCAGAGATCACTGTATGTTTGGAGAATCCACATGCAGAGCAAACACATCAAGAGTACATTTGGTTTTAGAACCCCCAAAAATACGAATTTTAACTTTCCCACTTATTAACTGTGTTTTTTTTTTCATTTTACCCAAAGTTGGATCTAATAATTTTGCCTACCTGTTGTAAAGATTAAATGAGATGATGCAGGTAAAATATTAAGAATCCCAATATACGTTATTTTAGCTCAAAGTTTATTGTGTTTATTTAGCTAAATGCTCAGGTGTGTGCCTGATTCACTGCAGGTTCTCAAGTAATTGCTGAACAAATGCATATAGTGATAACTAATAATTACTATTTAAATATCTGTCCTCTTCCTGCTATACCAATTTTTAGAAGACAGAGACTCTGTCCCATCCATTTCTGCACCCCACCCCAATGTTAGCACAGCTCAATTAGCATTTGATTTACCTGAACACAAAATACACAATTTTAACTATTCTTGAGAAATGTGTCCACATCTAAGCAATTATAAATGCATAGCCTAGATGGAACCCATACAGTGAAACAAGCTCACTGGCTTCAAAATATTCCTCTGGTTTCCAAAAACCCTCACTAGCTGCCCCCTCACTTCAACCCACTCTGTTCTTCCTGACTCTCGGGCTGGTCCCCACTCAGGGTAGTGCCTGTCACCTGCAGAACCACATTCTGAGGTCTCCCGGTGGCTGATGCGGCGGCTGGAGCACTGCCTCAGCAGCTGCTCGGCCTGGAAAGGGAGCTGCAGCAGGAAGCTGCCTAGGCAGCTCAGGGTCAGTTCACCCTCAGGGACTTAGGGACTACTTTGGGCAAGTGTCAAGTTACCACAAAAATAACAGAGGGCCTGCCTACTCTCCACCCACCCCACCCCCGCAGCCCCTGCCAAGAGCAGGAGGGAAGTGTCCAGGAGGTCACAAAGAGAGGCCCTGAGAAGAAAAGACATTAGAAGAGAAGTCAATGATGGCCTGGGTTTTAAGAAATGAACTTTAAATTCGTAAACTGTGGCCCTCACATCACCACTATATCCCCTGCAGTAACTCATTCACTCAATATCCAGCAGCATACCTCATATTTACACTAAACTACTCTGAATGTGCCTTTTAAAAATTTTGTTTTAGGGCAAGCCAGAGATAGGGTTTTCTTTAGCTTACGCGCTTTAACACTGTGCACATATGTCAGATTTGGGTCAAAGAAGGTTTTCACGAGAATTCTCACTCTACAAATTCCTGATATTACTCACTTTAACTTTCTCAAACTAAATCCAAATGTGATGGAGGTAGTTAGGTCTACTGTACAACAGGTAAACCTTCAAGAAAGAAAAGGCTAATAATAAAAAGCATTTATTCTCTGTTGTTTTTCCTAAAACAAAATTAAAGTTCACTCCTGTGCTCCCTTCCTGAAGGAAGGCTACTAGCTTGATGTGCTCTGGCCCTGCCCTGATACTGCAAATAAAGCTAACTTCAATCATTGTAAGGAGTTAGCAGATTATTGATTCTCCATCTACTGTTCTTTCATCTTGGCTTTCTCCATGTGAGATGCCTCTTTATTGTGCTCCTAGCAACTGTTTTATAAGTGGGTAGGTAGAGACCTAGCTACAAGAAAAGACCTTCTACAGGCCTGGCAGGTAAACCCACCCACTCAGGGTATTAAGTTTCCCACTGTAATCTTGTAGGTGCAAGAAAAGCTCTGAATGCCCTGGCAGGTGAAGACTGAACTACCAAGCACCTCAGATTCCCAACCCCATGGTTCCAAAAGGCAGTCAGGAAAACAAAGTAGAAAAATGGATTCTCTTGAGTTTTTTAAAGTTAATTTTGAGGGGGAAAAGATTCCCCAATATCACATTATTTTAATTATCAATTTGTTTCACTTTAAAATATCAAGGTGGCACAGCGTGCAAATGCTGAAGAAAGGCTTCACGATGACAATTTTAGTGGCAGCCAGACCAGCAGCAGACATGCAGACTGTGTGTGCATGGTTCTTTTTTTAAGCTTTTAAGAAAGAGCCCTCTCACAATCACATCAATAAAAAAAACTTCAGAGGACCCTACAGCCAGCAGTGTTTTGAGTCCTGTAAATTTAGAAGAATACCACAGAAGTAATGAAATTCACAGGATCTTATCCACCTTGCTATATTCCTCGTGTGGTCAGAATTAACACACTTCATGCAGGGCACATCACACCGGGCAATTATCAACCAGCATTGACTTTGCTAAAAGATCTTTAATAATCCTGGGTTTTTACCATAAAAGCTCTCATTATTATCCCAGCTCTCTTTGCTTGTTCAGCGTGCCTGGTCACTTACACAAGGTTGAGAAAACACTGTGGACTTGACACATCTTTCCCAGCCGTGGCTCCCGGGGAGCTGCTTGAGTCTCTGCAGCGCAATACCACGCACTGGCCCACCAGGGGTAAAATTAGCCGAGCCCTGGAGAGCTGTGGGTAACCTTCTGACAAGGTTAGCCAGCAGAGTCGGCATTAGTAAGAAGCCAAGCCGAGCCTTTCAACAAAGCCAGGGGGCCTCTGCCGTCTGGGAGCGGGGCTGGGGTAGCACAGGGAGGAGGCTGACCTGGGCTCTTATTTTTATTCCCCCAAGTCAGCAGCTTCCTTTACCCATCACAAACACAACCTCCATTTTTTCTCAAAGTTTAAATTCAACGTATTTGCCTACAGAAGCTGGGGATTAGCTCAGTAGTTCTGCGGCCTGCCTCACAAGTACAAAGTCCCGAGCTAGATCACTGGTGCCAAAAAAACTGAAAAAAATAAAAAATAAAAAAAATTGCCTATAAACTGTTCTGCAACTTTTTAAATCGTTAATTGGATTATTAAAATATATTTCTGGAATACCTCTCATTATAAAGTTAATATTCACGGATGGCAACATGAGAAACACACAAAGGAGAAAATAAATGTTCATTAACCAGGCATTTTGATGTGTTTTCTTGCACTGAAAACTTGTCACCCTTCCTGGGGTTGGGGGGTTTTACTGCCCACCTATCACTTCCCATTTGGCATTTTCCAGAGTCCTGAAACATTCTTTGTGTTCGTAATTTTAAGTGGTATATAGTATTCCAGGTTGTGGATACACTATCATTTATTTCTTCATAGTTGGGCATTTGGATTTTGCCCAACTGGTCCCTATGGTAGCAAACATAATCATGTCCTAAGGATGATTCCTAAATCTTAGGACAGGAACAATGTGAAGTCCACTGGTATAAATGGGGTCTGTATGCTTCTCACACTCACGTTAAGCGTTTTCTAAATGAGTGAGCAGGTTTCATTGATCCCCAAGTAGCCCAAAGTTCTAAAGTGACACTTTCCAAGCAGCTGAGGATTTAAAACAAAAAAAGACAAGCGAGTCAGAGGCAATGCAGTGCTGCCCACCCCCCACACAAGGGCACCCCAAGCCATGCTGGCTGTTCACGATGCTGAAATACTTCCACAAGAGCAGGCCCAGGCAGTGTCCCAAGTCCTCTGAATGCTACTCTCTTCCAGTTTCTGGGGTCCCTTTACCACTCAACAGGATCTGGGCAAATGTGTGGCATGCACACCT
The DNA here is from genome assembly GCF_012274545.1 of Fukomys damarensis. Classification (NCBI taxonomy): domain Eukaryota; kingdom Metazoa; phylum Chordata; class Mammalia; order Rodentia; family Bathyergidae; genus Fukomys; species Fukomys damarensis. The sequence goes on from NW_022900928.1 coordinate 16,814,067, forward strand.
ACAGCCTCTGGTAATACCTGTTATGTCAATGCCCTTCCCAGTTGCACGTAGTATCATGCCTGTCCATGAACAATTTTTAATTCAAGCTGCTTTTAAAGCCAGGTAATGGTGATACATGTCTACAATCCTAGCACTCTGTAAGACTGAGACAGGAGGCTCATGAGTTCAAACCCAAGCCTGGACAACTTGGTGACTTAGCAAGACCCTGTCTCAAAATAAAAAATAAAAAGGGCTGGGGACATAGCTCAGTGTGAAGGCCCTAGGTTAGGGAAATCACCAAGTCTGTGTGCATGTGCACACACACAAAGACACACACACACACGCCTTGGGGGGGGGTTGTTTTTCAAACCAATCAATCCTCAGAGACCACTGTGAAAAATCTTAATCACTATCCCTTCAATGTTGCCTCTTAAATGCATCCAATTCCCTAATACTTTATCTTAACAACTTAAAATGACAATTATGAGGAAATAATTGCCAAGATGCCTTGCAGGAGACCATCTCCATTAATTTATTCTCTACCTTATCAAAGTAAAGTGAATTAGACAAAAAGATGAACTTTACAATCCTAAACATTAAGAACATAGCTCAAATACCAATGGCACTGTTAAACCAAGGATGAAAGCTATCTGCTGAAATCCCAGGTGACTCTGAGGAACTCTGAGATCATCCACTATATTCTCAGCAAGCTAAAGCAAAAAAATAATGAAATGTTACACAGTCAGGTAGGTAGAGCCTAGCCTTATGCCTGCACCCCTCTGGTATCCACTTCCCTGCAATCTGTACACAAGCAGAGTTCACAGAGTGCTTCCCCGGGCTGGGCACACTGCCACGCACCTACAAACACCATCTCTACCATTAGCTCTCTTGGCTGAGCGCCGTTATTCTCTGTGGAAGAGCACAGATAACTACTACATGGACAGTTTCATTCCCTATAAATGTTTTTATCCATCCTCTGCTAGGGGTGCCAAGGCAGGAAAATCGGCCAAGAAAGAAAAGAGGGACAAACAAAGGGCCTGTATAATCAGATTGAAAATGGAGAAGGTGGGCTCATCATAACACTGCCCAGCAAGCAGGGAGGTCACAGCCCAAGCTGGAAAGAGCTCAAAGACAGCCCCCACCCAGATCTCCACTTTGGAAGACTTCTCCAGATCTGAAGCCAGTGTGGGAGCTGGAAGCAAGATCCAGGTTCTATGGCAAATCAGCAAGGTTCCAATTGACCAAGCAAAAGATGTGTCAGGTTCATGTAATCAAATGTAACAGCGAAAGTTTAAGGAACTACTTTAAGGCCGTGAGTGAAATTAATACTCACAGCTGACATTTATTCAACCCTGAATATGAGGCATGGGGCTTAGAACTTACATATTCAGAAGATAGATACATTGAGGTTTATTTGAGGCAGAGTCTTGCTATGTAGTTCAGGCTGGTCTTAAATTCACTATGTAACCCAGGCTGCCCTCAAATTCACAGGTGATCCTCCTGCCTCAGCCTCCCAAGTGCTGGAATTACAGGCATGCGCCACAACCATTTTTGAATAATGATATATATAGGGTACATTATGATGTTTCAGTACATTTATTTATACATTGTAGAATGACAGAGGAGGCCAAGTAATATATACTTTGCCTCAAATACTGATCATCTCTTTGTGGTAAAAACATTTTAAAATCTTTTTAGTTATTCTGATATACACTATTTTAAACACTACTCACCAAGTTGTACAACAAATACCAGAACTTATTCCTCTTCCTAACTGAAAATTTTATTCCCCTTGGCTAATACCCATCCTCTACACTCTTATCTGCCCCCCCACACACTGGTAACCACCATTCTACTCTCTATTTCTATGAATTCAAATTTTTTTGACTCTAGAACATTACTTTTATCATTTTATTTAATCTTCATCACAATTAATGCAACAAAGATGTACTATTACTATCTCCATTATGCAGAAAAAGAAAATTAAGTTTAAAAACATTCCTGTATCTGTCTAAAACCATCCCATTAGTCAGTGGTCAATCTAAAATTCAAATCCAGATTCATCTCCCCCTGAGCGCAAGGACTAACTGTATTTGTGAAGTATTAAATCTCCTGTCACTGGAGGTAATCAAGGCATAGCTCTGAGACCTTAACAGGAATACTATGGAGAGGTCCACAGGAGGAGAAGAACGACATCAGGAAAGATCCACTCCATCCTTTGATCTATGATGAGAGAAAACAAACTGCCCACTGCAGGGACTGGCTTTGCATTAGGTGTCCGTGGGCTGTACAAAGCAGGTAAGAGCCTGACAGTGACGCGAGCACACCATTAAAGTTGTTGCTCTACATTTTTGCTCTCAAAAGCAGCAGCTGACAAGCAGAGCCGCTGCGGAGTCCAGCCTGTGGCCACTGTGTTCCCTGTGGAGCTGGCACGTGCCGAAAGCCACGCTTCCTTCTGCTGCTCTGGAGCACAATGGCCAGACCTAATGCTGCAGGTGGGGAGAGGGTTCCTTCCCCTTTTTTGAATTCCCTGCACCTGCACTTTTCTCCAACACAAAACTAACATTTGTGATAATTAAACAATTCACATTTATATTAGAAGATACCAGGAACGGGACCAGAAAAGGAGATGAATGGAAATTCACACGAGAATAAGCATATGGAGGGAGACAAGCAGCACACTTAGGTGTTATTTTAAACCCCCTAATCAGCAAACCTTGAAAGACAATAATCAGTCTGCAGATGTGAATGGACTTAGGGATGGGGCTGGGGGTGGTGGGATGGGGAAATCCAATTAGTCACACTTACTCAAAAGACGTAAATCCTCTGACCTACTAATCCTAACCCTAGAAATTTACTAAAAAGACAAAAGCCCATGGAATACATACAAATATGTGCATGAAAGTGTGCATTATAGAATCATCTATAATACTATGCATAAATGACTAATCAAAATACATTAAATGTAAAAGGAAAACTGGGCATTTGTTCATAAGAATAACTAAAAAAACAAACTGAAACATGAGGGAAAGCTTAAAAGATACCGGTATTACATTTTAAACAGCAAAGCAGGAGCTGGAGAGAGAGTTCAGCAGCAGAGAATGCTCAGCAAGCACGAAGCCATAGCTTCAATCTCCACCACCAAAATAAATGAAGAAAATAAACAAAATCTACAGTGAGCCTACCATATAGCTACATAAAGTTAAACTTAAAAGGAAATAGCTAACATAGGGCTAGGGATTTAGCTCAGTGTTTCGGCCCCACCACCTGCTTTGCAACCACAAGGACCCAAGTTCAATACCCAGTACCAAACAAACATACATAAAAAAGGAAATAGCTACATACTATATTAGGAAAGTTACATTATAGATTTTTGTTTCATACTTTTCCCCTATGTTTTTGCAATTTTAAAGAAATAATTCCATATTTTTTTAAAAAGAAATGTCAAGTAAACCTCAGACATAAAGTTGAGATGTCTGAGAACTTGAATACAAAAAGACAAAGCCTAGAGATCAGAGGTATATGAATATTTGAAATCTTTCTCCAGGACCCACCCAGCCAATCTCTTCACTTTGAGGGTAGTCTCAACTTTCAAACACACACAGACAATGCAGCTTTTACATAGATCAGAGGCTGAATGGACCCAGCAAACATTACAGAATCAACAATACTAGCAGGAAAACTTAAAGAGAGTGCGCATTCTGTACCTGGCTATGTTCTAAGCACTCAATCTCTGTAATTAATAATCATATGAGAAAAACATTATCATTATTTTCATTTTAGAGATGAGGAACCTAAGAAAGAGAAAATAAATTGCTCCACATTACTGAGAAAAGAGACAGAGCCAGGACTGGAATGCAGACAGACTGACTCAAGTCTACATTGATAGCTACCACATCAGACTGCCTGTACACAGTGCCAAGACCACCAGCCATTGCTGTGCTCTTCCTCTTGTCTGAAATGTCTTTCTTCTCCCTGGCCACCAATAAAGCTCTGACACATACTTCTGAGGCAAACTCAATGGAGAAGCCTTCCCAAGATCTCCTACCAATCATTTGTTTGTTTCCTCCATAGTCTCTCAGAATTTTATACATTTAACTACTCTTTCACCAATACATACTGCTTAATAACTAATACAGCCTACCTCTCTGGGGTGGAAAGTAAATACAAGTGTTCTTCATATCTCCAGGGACTTAAGACTAATGTCTGACACCTTGCGAAAGAAGGGCAGGATGCATGAATGACATCTCAATAAAGGAACCAGAGAGCTAATTAACATGTTTGTTGGTGAATATTTCACACAAAATACTAAGACCTTGAAATATTATACACTCTTTAAAAAGGAGGCAATTTTGACACATGCTATAACATAGATAAACCTTGAGACGATGCTAAGTAAAATAAGCTGGTTATAAAAGGACAAACACCGTATGATTCCAGATATGTCAGGAATTGAGAGTCATCAAACTCATAGGGACAGGGAAGTAAAATGGTTCCTGCCAGAGACTGGAGGGTTGAGTACATACTGAATTTCAGTTTTGTTTTGGTATTTTTTGTGAGAGCTTTAATGGCACAAAATGTTTATAGCTACAAATTATACATGTACTGTAAACTGTATATAATGATACAAAACGCTAACTAAATAGATGAAAAATGCATAATCACTTTGGCTCAGTTAATTCCAATAATTTCAACAACTGGTTCATGGAGAAATTCACCTCACTGGCTGAGTGTTCAATCTTCCTTGGTGTAGTGAATGTTCGTACTCGATCAAGGTGACACATTGCAGTTGTCACCTGGCAAGGCGGTGCACTTTTTCTCTTGGTTTTACAAATGAGTATCTTAAGTCAGTTTTCATCAAACAAAAGCAAAAAGAGGTGCCCAAATTGTAAACAGGTATAAAGCTTTTTAAACATTAATCTTAGAATTTCAACTGTTCGTTAAATGCCTTTTCAACTAAATTTCAGTTTTAGACATGAAGAGTTCTATGGATGAGTGATAGAAGAAATGTTACACACGTGCAGTACAATGTACTCAATGCCAGAGAAATGTGCACTTAAAAATGTTAAGATGCTGAATATATATGTGCTATATCACAATATCAAAAGGTAGATAAGACAGACTGACAGATCGCAGTGGCATCTCAAGGCCAAGAAATCAGATCAGGTCAAACTGACAGCTACAGTGCCTTCTAAACACAACTCAGTGCTGAAGGGCGCAACACCTATAGATGTTTCACACGCAGCTGTGGCATGTGCCTTTTCAAGCATCTTGCTAGGCCAAAAGAAACACCCACTCTTCCATGGAGCCTTCCAGGTTATCCCTGTCCCTCTGGACAGCCCTGCTACACGGTCCCATCACAGTGCAGCCTCACATTAGGGCACCTTCGAAACCACCCTGCAGTAGTAAGTCGGCCTCTCCAGTGTCCAGCCCAGGGAGACAGCACACTAGGCTGTTTGCTCAGCACCTATTACCTCGTACAAATAAGGAATCGACACAGCTGGCAGGGAGGAACTGAATACTGTCCTGGTTTCCACAGATATCTCTCTCTCTCTCTCTCTCTCTCTCTCTCTCTCTCTCTCTCCCTCTTCCCTCTCCT
>NW_022900928.1:16819985-16821331 GCF_012274545.1 Fukomys damarensis
CACGCTGCCGTTCCCCAGATATCTCTCTCTCTCTCTCTCTCTCTCTCTCTCTCTCTCTCTCTCTCTCTCTCTCTCTCTCACACACACACACACACACACACACACACACACACACACACACACGTGGTGAACCACCGTAAAAGCTGGTAAGAAAGGTCAATAATGACCCTCAGAAAATGGGAAGATTCACTAATCTGAATATGAAAGGGAAAGAATCCAACTGCAGAGGAGTACCAGACAGATCCCTAACACTATTCAGAGAAAGAGGGATTTATGGGCTAGGTGACTTCCAGAATCTATACCCCCTAGTGTGAAAGCTCTTCTAAGGGCCAGAGGTGAAGACTCAGGTGCCAGGCACAGTGTGAGGGCTTAGGCAAGGCACCTCTTCAAATTGTCTTGATATCAAAGGGAGTATTTTCCCCTTTGCAGGGACAGAAGTTTAAATTGCAGTTTGATCCATTGTCAGGCACCTATTCTTTGGGCTAAAATTAGAAAACATTCTTTACAGCCGCTAAATCTTTATCGATATTAGGAGTCAGCTCCAAAGGTACTGGGCTCGTAATTGCTTTTCTTTGCCAATTCCATTTTCAGTCCTTAGAGGCAGCTGGTACACATATGGCATTTCTTCTACATGTTTCTGCTATATAAAATACTTAATCATCCCTAAAACTCTCCCACTATACATTTGGTTTATGTTTCATCTAAGAGAAATAAATTTTTGAATCTGCTTTTTTGCCTGCTCCCTCTCTAACCACTAAGCAGTAAGAATGAAGTTAAAAGGCATGCAAACCAGGGTCATCCAGACTTGAGCCCTGCCACACAGCAAGAGGACAGGTGCCTTCCAGCACAACTGAGGGGAAGCCGCTGATGATCACGCCAGCACCCTCACTCAGTAAGTCCTGGCACAGACCATCAAACAGGTAAAGGAATCTCAAGATCTGGGACAGAGGAGCTGAACCCAAAGTGAATTTTTAATACAGATAATAAGGCCTGGGGATTTAGCTCAGTGGTTCTGCTGCCTGCTTCATAAGCGCAAGGTCCAGAGTTCGATCCTGGTACCAAAAAAACAAAACAAAACAAATATAGATAATGATTATTTTTACTAGTTTTTCACTTATTTGGATAAACTTCCTTATTGAGTGAGTTTTGTGAATTATAGAGTCAGATATATAAAACATACAATTTAACTCCAAGGAGCTTAACTTTTACAAAGATCAAACAGTAATATATAACTCTGAGCAATTCCTTTATGCCCCTCAACCTAGACCTCAGTCTCCTCACTGGCACACAAGAGAGATGAAACATGACTTTTTTTGTGTGTGGTTTTTTTTTTTTTTTTTTTTTTT
>NW_022900928.1:16821389-16846028 GCF_012274545.1 Fukomys damarensis
TTTTTTTTTTTTTTTTTTTGTACCGGGGATTGAACTGGGGTCCTTGTGCTTGCTAGTCTGGTGGCGGAACCAAGGAAGCTTTCAGTTCTGTTTCTACTCTATTCACCTGTCCACCAGAATAAGCTGACCTCCAGACTATTCAGGGACAGAATGCCCAAGAGTTAAATGCTGTTGAAGTTCCATGAAATATTACTGACCATGTTATACGAATGCACACTCTAACACCATTTTTTACTCAAAAGAGGCAACTACTTCTGACAAAATAAAACACAGTGTACCTTTACACACACCTGTCAATTTTGTTCAACTGTTTTAAAAGGCATTTTTCAAAAGTATATCTTATTAAAAAAAACTATAGGTAAATTTTTAAAGGTAAAAAAATGTATTTTCAGATTCATAATGACTTAGTTAAAAGAAACAAAATTCATTTGGGAAGTTCAATGACACATTCCCCAGATATCTTTGTAATATCATCTTTAACTTCGATATTTGTACACGGGCAGCAATCACAAATTAAGATTCCAGCTAGAGTCCATCACACTACACATGACATTCAAGTCAGATAAAATTTCTAAATTTGAGCTGGGCCTGGTATCACATGACTGTAATTCTAGCACTCTGGGAGGCTGAGGCAAGAGTACTGCAAGTTCAAACCTAGCTCAAGCAAATGAGCAAGACCCCATCTCAAAATTTTAAAAATTAATAGAGGGCTGGGGATGTAGTTTGGTGGGAAGGCCCTGGATTCAATCCCCAGTATACCCTAAGAAACCCTAAATTAATTAATTCATTCATGCATCATCCCAGAAGCTGTGAAGATTCTACCTAATTTAATACACAAATTAGAATAGTTAATTTTCATTGATGAAGGCCAATTACTAAATTGCACCTTCATAGAGAGGATAACCACTGCAGTCCCCTTCACAGAAATTCTTATATATGACAAAATAAATTCTTAAATGCAAATAATATTTCAAATTATTTTTCTTCTGTAAAGAAATTCACTTTATTTTCAAGGTACACTGATACCAAGCAAACCTATGTGCCTAAATTGTTTTATGTAAGGCAATAACAACAGGAAAAATAGTCTTTGTTCTCAAAAGCTATAAACATGTCCACATATTCCCATTCTGGATGAAATAAATAGCACATGAAAGGAAAGAAAGGATGCATGTGGAATGGGAGGGCAGTGTGTGCTGAAGCACAGAGAGGATTCTGAGAGGTAAATTATTTTCCAGAGTAAACAATTATAGCAATCATATTAATATTTTAAGAGATTTTTGTTCAAAATTCACACTGAAGTGCTCAGGGGACTGCCTAACTCATTTCAGCAGACCTCTAGCTGAAGGATCAACACGGTCTCCTGTGCCGAAGTCCTAGAGGACCGATTGAGACACAAAAGTAATAGGCACCTGGGCTGCTCACAATTTAGTTCGGTGCCAAAAGACACACACAGCATTCAATGAGCCTTAAACAGGCCTGCAGCCAACTTCAGGCCAAGCTTTGTGCTGAAGAGATGAAGATAAGGGACAAACAGACTCCTCCCTCAAAGATCTCAGTCTAGCAGGAGGCAGATCCATCAGCGGACAATGCTAATGCATCCCAGTAAGTGTAGTGACAGAAGACATACTGAGAATGTAGGGAGCAGAGTGGCTGATGTTGGGGCCAGAGGATATGTGCATGGCAACAAAGGTCAAGCATCAACCTGTCTGGTCACAGCTGTAAGTCCAGAATCCAGATCACTGTATAGCACATGGCATGCGAAAAAGGAAAAGCAGCAGAAAAACAGATAGGGACAACAAGCAGAGATCTGCTAAAACATGGCCCTCACAGAGGTCTGGACCTGTATGTACACTCTACCACTACACAACTCTGCTCCTCCACAGGTGTGACAAAATGGCAAGCAAGGACTGGGCTCCAGCAAAGGAGTCAAAGCCAATCCCTGGTCTTGAGAAGGTTCTACAATTTGCCCAGTGCTACCTTCTGACAGGGCAGAGATCAGGAATGGCCTAAAACCACAGCAGTGGAATAAGATTTTTTTTTCTCTTTTTCTGCTTCTTCCTTTTCTAATCCTTCCTGTAGTAACCCCTTTTCCAGTGACTACTCAGAATGAATGAACCAAAAAGGAACTGAGAGGGAAGGAGAAGGAAAGAGAATCCGCTGGCTGACTATGGAGAATGGAAAAGATCATGCATGTAAGCCCTCAGTGTTTCTAAACTGGAAGGGGCGGGGTGAGTCCTGAGCTAGACACAGGAAAGGTTTCAACTTCTGCCTGTTCTACTGCTCTTCTGAACTGCCTCAGATTTCTGACAATTAGCTTGAGTTATTTTTACCCTACCTCCACACTTTAATTTTAATTTTACTAAATCAAAAAACTGGAGAATATTAATACTTGATCAACATACAAAAAGTAGACTAAGCTAGTTCTAGTGTAATTTTAGATTCCCCAGTTTCTTAAGAGATATAAATGGGTGCTTATGTGTTTCTGTATACTGTATGGAGCTGTAGCTGAAGATCCATGTGTGTCTATGCATAAGTGCATTCCCACATAGATGTCTGTCATTTAAGTAAGCAAGCACTGGATATGCATCCATACGCAACACAGTCAGTCACCTTCTCAAGGCTGCGGGAACTAGGACAGACATCACCACACCACAGAAGGGAGGTAAAGCATGCATCCACTTCAGGCACCTGAAAGCTTGCACTGTACACCTGACAAGGTTCCACCCAATGAAGAAGCTGTAAAGTTCCCAGAAGACCACTGTGCAGGGCTGGAGGGGCTCAAACTCCCCATGGACAGAGCAGGACATTGGGGAACCTGCCACAAGGAAGGTTTCCCTTTCGGTTAACCAGGAGAGCAGAAACTGCTAGGGATGGGAAGCAAGGGCTCAGCACTGCAGTCCCCTCAGGCCTGGGAAAGAACACAGGTGCACCAGATACCACAAAAGTTGCTGCTGTTTTCCCACCAGCCGCTGTGGAGGCCTTCACCTAACACTGATCTTCAGTGTGTTCCACAACCCAAGAAGAGAACAGTGGTATTCCTCTCCTTCATGGGCAGAGGACCTGAGAATCAGAATGCTGATTCCTACCACCCTATGCCTGTTTATCTCAGAAAATGGAGACGGGTAAGAAAGACCCTTCTCTCTGGTCACTATCTAACACAATTGAAAATGGGAGGTAGCTGGTTTCTGGTCATCAACTCTCCTAGCAAAATATCTTCTCCCCTGCCATTCACTTTGTCCCAAGTCAATTTTTCACTACCTTGGACATTCATTCACCCACGTGCCTTGAGCAATACTCCGCTGCCTGCCCTATGGAAGACATCAAGATCTGTCTCAAAAATTAGCTCAACACACCATTCAACCCTTACTACCATCAGAATGGTGTTTAAATTCCTTTGCTACAATAATAAAAAGTATCAAGATGCAGTATGTGTACAAATTCCTCAATCTGAAGGTAATCATCATGTAACATATGCTAATAAAAAATTACATAAGTTCTTCTTTACTACAGTACTACCTCTGTTACCCAAGATTTGACCAATATTTTCTCTCCAACCTGACTTGTAAACTCACCAATATTTTGAGCCTAGACTTCTCTATATTCCTCATCACCGTGATACCGCCAAGCCTTAATTCTTACAATTAAATCAAAACAATTATTTGCACTGCAATATTTTCTGGGTGCCCACATGGACACATCTGACAAAATGAAAGTAGGGACTGAGTTTTAAAGAGAAATAATGGTATACAATCTCCATCTTCAAATAATTCACAAGCAGGAAGAATGAAACATAAACTGCTGGGATTTGCTGAATCATCTGACACTGGAATTTAGCAGGGACTTGGAGTTGGAAAGAATCGTGACTATGAAGGATGATAGATTCTGTTCCTGATACAATCTCAAAGGATATAACGACCAGCTGACTTTAACAAGGTAGAAATTTAATAAGGATAAATGTCAAGTCATGCACTTAAGAAAGAAATAAAATCAACTGACAAGCATAGGATGGAGAAGATCATATGAGAAAGTCTTAAGGGATTGGGTTGCCCACAAGCTCAGTGACTCAGTATGAGGAGGCTGCTATAAACACCATTGCAGTATCAGGCCGCCCTGATTAGAAATGAGGGATTGAGCCTGGGATGCAGTTCAGTGGCACTGCGCCTGCCTGACAAGCACAAAGTCCTGAGTTTGATCCACAGCACCGGGGGCGGGGGAATTGAGTAAGGAAAGTAACTCATATGTGGGTCCCACAGACTGAAGAATGGTGAGTGGTAAGTGGTCAAAAATAAGCATGTGTTTGAAAGAACAAACAGGACATAGATGAAGCCACATCCGAAGAGGAATGGGGATAAGGCTGGATTGGGAATACTTCAGAGACCCATGAGAGTTAGCTTCCAACTATCGTCTTGGGCTTTATCATTCTACGTCCAGGACTATATAGCAGAAATATAGTTTATGTAAACTATAAGGCAGAGACTAACCTACACGGACATTACAGCATGGCTTATAAATGCCAAAAGGTAGAAGGAAATAGGCAAGACATATAACAACAGGGGGATAATTTACACATTCTATTATGAAATTGTTATGAAGTGCATTAAATGTGTATTGATATGGAAGACATCAATAAAATTCTATTTATTCCATGTACATAAATAACATGACTCCTTAAAACAACAACAGCAGCAATACATAACCTCAAAAGCTGCATTAAAAACGGCCTGCCCCTTCAGGTAGCCCCAGAGACTCAAGAGGCTGCAGAAAGACTGCAAATTCTAGCCCAGCCTGGGCACTTAGCAAGAGGCTCTCTCAAATAAAAAGAGGCTGGAGGTGTAGCTCTGGGTTCAATCCCCAGTGGGGGGCGGGGGGACAAGACACGATGCACAACCCAATCTGAAAGGTTACAGTATGCATGGTACAAACTTTAATTATCTATTAGTGCTGAAATGATAAGTAGTTACAATTTCTCACTGTTGCTTCCTATTTTACTTCTCTATTTTTTCAGTCTTTCATGATGGACATACACTGGAAATCTGGTTAAAAATAGTTTTAGATTTTTTTCAAAAGAAAAATTCTAAATAGTCTAGTAAGTAAGAAGAGGAATTAGGCTTTGCTGTATGTTTCCATTGGAGGATGATGAAAATTAGGATTCATGGCTAAAGAGTCTAGAAGAACCCCTCGTCTCAACATACACAAACAGCCTATACACGACATAAGAAGTCTTTACAGCAATGAGCTCCCCATCAAAAAAGCCATGCCACTGAGATGCAATAAAACTACTCAGGAATGTAGTGTAGGAGCAGGCTCTGTGGGGTCACACACTACAGGGGTAGCAGCTTTTCCTAAATGACCTTTAAGGTTCCATGCATCTACACACTCTAATCCCTTTACACTACCTGGGCTGACACCAATCCAGAACCCACCATACCTCTCTTTCTTGTGTAATTTCAAGACCTCAATCAAACTTAAGATCCACCTTCTCTGCCACCTCACTGCATCAGGGCCAAATAAGTACAGTTCAAAGGAAACGTCAAATGGGAATCATGTTTCAAGTCCCAGTGGTACCCCTGCAAAAAATACAGCCCTTAGACAACTGACTATCTCCAGGAGCCTCCATTTCCTCAAGTGGCCCTAAAATTTGTTAAACCCCAAGGATCTCAAAAATGAAGTCCATCCAGTGCTCTGTAAACCATAAAGTGCTATACAAGCAAGAGATGGTTTATTCCTCTGGTGCATGCAGCCAGAAGTGGTAACTGGTACACGGTGGCTACTTAATTAATGTTTTATCAGTGATAAATGAGTATTACTGACTCAGTAGGATGAACTAACAACTACAGGCGTGCCAATATGCATTAATAAAATAGGAGGAAATCTGCAGTCAGACATGTTGGACCCAGTAATCTCCAGTGATATAAAATAAAACCGGCTGCCTTAGTGCAAAGCATTATAGCACCTTTAAAGGCTGTGGATCTAAGGCACAGGGATATCTATCTCAGCTTTACTCACTCCAGCAAACTCCCTTAAGACAATGAGCTGGCATCCTAAGTTCAAAAACAGGGACCTCTTCCACCCACCCCCACCACACCCCCGCATGAGGAATTCTCGCTGTGACAGCATTTAAAAGAAGAAATTGGGTGGCCAGTTCTCAGTGAACACTTAGAAATTGCACCAAGTTAGAACCAAACACAACTAATGCCATGAGCCCACAGAATTCTATCCTGTGGTTCAAACACTACCTCTAAGAAAAACCTCTTTACTCCTAACTGCTTATCACACCACACAGTATAGTAACAAGTCATTTTTCTCCAGATCAGGACAAGTCTTGATTTTTTTAAAATCATGTCTATAAATTTCCTCCAAATGAGGATCCAGGTTTCCGCCTTTACCCACAATCCCTAGTGCAAGCTGGGTGTTCACTGAAGATTTTGTGATGACTGGTCTGATCCCTAACAGCACCTTGTTGAAGAGGGAGGGCTAGCACAACTGGTGTCACCTGTAAAGTTCTTAAAAATGCAGACCTTAGCCGGGTGTTGTGGCGCACGCCTGTAATCCCAGCACTTGGGAGGCTGAGGCAGGAGGATCACTGTGAGTTCGAGACCAACCTGGACTATATAGTGAGTTCCAGGTCAGTCTCAACTACATAGTGAGACTCTGTCTCAAAAAACCAAAAAAAAATAAATTAAATTAAATAAAAATGCAGACCTTAGACTGGACTTGTCCCACAGCCACTGAATCAGAATCCGCAGTTGAACAAGATGCCCAGGTGATGCATACATACTAACAAAGCGATGCTGACAATGCTGTTCCCCTGACTACCCTCAAGAGCATGCAGAAGGCCTGCAGAACTGTGATCCAATGTTATCTGAAGGCCAAAAGAGGGCCTCATTCATTCATTCATTCACTCACTCATTTAATCACCTACTCAAGAACTATACGTTGAGTTCCCAATTATGCCACATACTTTTCTAGGTGCCAACTCCTGTTCTAGCTAGGCATCACTGAAGGGTAAGGCTCCTCTAATATTACAGAATCACTCATTATAGCTGCCTGTACTCAGAATTCATCTAAAAACAATTTAAGTGCCTCTGAATTCCAGTGCCTTAAATGTTTCGCAGGTGTCAGGGCTAACACCTCTTCACAAAGCATCCTAGACACCACCTACACAATAGCCAGACCCAGCGGTTTGGGCAAAGACCTTTCCTATTTCTGCAGGTGCTACCTTCCAAAAATGCTTTTTCTTACAAAGCATGGCAAGAATTCTACACTTTGGGAATCAAGGAGGTTAACCAAGGGCCTTATTTTCCCCAAGGAGAAAAGAGACTTAAAAAATCTCTCACAGAAATTTAAAATGTATTTATTTTGTCAACCGCACACTTGCAAGTCAAACATCTCCTCAAAGACATTTTGCAGACAGATATTCTGGAAACACACTAGAGGCAGCTTATTTATCTGCCACTATTATAAGACTAGCCCAGAGGGATGAGTATCAGATGCTATCTCCCACTGAAATTCCTGGCTGCCAACTCTATGCCAGATCACAGCTACCTCATGGCCCTCAAATATCCCTTGTTCAGTCCTGCCAAACTGCCTCTGCCCCTGGCCCTCTGAGTCTTCCAGCTAGCCCCTCGGCTCCCTATCAGAAAAAAGTGTAATTAATTAATATACAGGTGCAACATTCATACTGAATGCTGCCACAGTGATGGAAAGCCCTGGGGAAGGGAAGGATACTGGGTAAACACAGCTCCCAGGTCTCACAGTGCAAAAAGGAATGAAAAAAAGTGTACTCCATTTGTAGGCAGCTACAGCTATTCCTTAGCTCCCTCCTTTGCTATCTTTAACCAAGTTGTCCTTTGAATCACAGTATTTAGAAATTAGGAACGTTTCTACCTTGGCCTGGTCACACTGTACCCCTGACTGATGGCATCTGAGGTCAGAGGCTGTGTCCCGCCCATCACAGTGTCCCTGCAGCCCAACAGATCCCTGACCCATACGTATTTCCATGAAAGAGAAGGAAAACTGCAATTCATTCATCAAGCATGTATTTAATGAGTTTCAGGAATACACTATGAAATGCTTGAAGACCAAAAAAAAAAAAAAAAAAAAAAAGACATTCTTGCTGGCCTTTTGAGACCAAACAAAACTAGGAAAGCCTAGAGACAGACTTCAATGTAAGGGGCAAGGGAATTCCTGGAGCAGAGCAAGCCAAGTACAACAGAGCAGGAATTTTCTTATCCACAGCATCTCACACAGATCTGCCCTGTAATTCATTGCTCACCGAAGGCATTTCCCACACTCCAGATTCTCTCCTTCTGTGGGTGACCAAGTTTCTGGTCTGAGTTTGGAAGTATCAGCACACAGCATGGTATCTATTGTGTTAATCCTGAACTGTTTTGTTATAAAAGAAACCACAGCTCTTAATGAAGTATGCCTTTTGGTCGGGGGGATACCAGGGATTGAACTCAGGTCCTTGTGGCAGGTGCCGGAACCACTGAGCTAAATACCCAACCCTGTATGCCTTATTTTTAATATTTTCTAAAAAAAGCTTTTTATAGTAAGTTTAACTTTATTCTCAATTAGACCATAGGTAGATGTTAGTTAAGGTCATACGAGGAGACTTTGGGATGCAAAATGCTTCCACAGACTACGCCCTCTGCACCCTAAACTGCCCCGCCTACCAACAACCCTCTCCTGGCTCTCCACCTGGCTCACCTTCTCCACCCGGTTCACCACTCAGAAACACAGGCATCACATGCATCATCTCGTAGCCCCATTTTAAAAGGTACAAAGAAAACAGGTGAAATTAATTTCAGTAACTTCTTTTATCTGCCCAAAATGTCCAAAAATTATCGTATCAACTTGTGGTGGACACAAGCAGAATTGTTAATGAGCTATTTTCACTCTCTTTTTTCTTGGACTGGCTTTTCCCCTCTGATGCACCTCAGAGTTTGCACTTCCAGAGCGGGCTGACGACTCCAGTACAGTGTGGTGCGGGCCCATGGGGAGCACTCACACACCCGTCTCATGGCACACGGCACCTTTTTAGTGGCACTGACTTAAGTTGGACTTGAGAAATGAGGTCCAAGTTTTCACCCAGGACTGGCTCATTGTTAAAGGGTGATCGTCAACATGCTTCCGGCCTCACAATGGGTGCTGCTTCAAGGGATCACCCCAGCTAATTCCCCTCAGCTACACATGCCCCAAGGTACCCAGACTTCACTCATCCCTGCCAGCTCAGCCTTGGAGACTGGCCTGCACGCGTGTGCGTGTGCGTGTGTGTGTGTGTGTTTTGTTCACAGCCTAACCCTGTCACCAAGCCCACCACCGGCTGTTTGTCAGCTGTATGGGTAGATAGTTGCAAAAATGGTGTTCCTCCTAACACAAAATCTCTCTCACTGCCCAGTTTCCTCATCTGTGAAATCTCCCCTACTCCTCCTGGCTCCGCCAGTTAGGCCTTGTACCATGATTTGTGCTGCTTATACCAGGTGACAGAGCCAGCTGTATATTTACACTTAGTCCCCCTGCACACCCCATCCTACCAGGAGTTTGACCCAGACAAGAAAACTTTACTTTGACTATGCGTTATAGATTATTTATCTGAACCAGTGCAGACTTTTTGTTTTTAAGTCTCCAGAAAATATCCTGTGAACGTCCTGCTCTTCTACTAAACTACAGAATGTATATATCATCTCATGGGTTTTTTGTTGTTTTGTCTTTTGTACTGGGGATTGAATCCAGGGCCTTCACAATGAGCTACATGACTGGCTACAAGTGTGTGTGTGTGTGTGTGTGTATGTATACACACACTTATTTTTTTTTTAATCTTGAGACAGGGTCCCACGAAGTTGCTAAATGGTCCAGGCTGAGCTCCAACTTTTGATCCTCCCACCTCAGGCTCCCAGAGTGCTGCAGTTACAGGCATGCATCATCACCATGCCCAGTTCCTTTCACATAATTCTTAAAGAGCTTATCTGCCCAGTTGTTTCTATAGGGAAACAAGGAAAATGTTGCATTTTGTCCTTAATGAATGAATATCATGAAAGATCAAGATGAAGTCAGGTTTCTGGGTTTTTATCACCACTACCTTCCACATGATGGTGGACATGTTATTTTAGCTCTATACGTTTCCATTTCCTCATCCTTAAACGAGGAAAACAAGAGATGTAACTCACAAAGTTGTTTAATGCCAGAAAGCCTTGTGCCTGTCAAAGTGGGGTGACAGGGCAACTCAAAACCAACACAGCCACTGCCGAGGTCCGGGACTGGGGAACTCAAAGGCCAGAGGAGCCATGCATGGACTCCCAGAGTAAAACCCAGCAGGCCCAGGGTGCGGGGCTTCACACAGCCAAGCCAGCAGGGCAGGGCTCCCAGGGCTCCCAAAGGGTGGCATCGCCAGGTGAACAAGCTCAGGAGCTTGATCCCACCGGGAGATGGCTGTGGGGGAGGGTGGCCTCCTGGAGACAAAGGAGGAACACAAAGGAGCCAGCCCTTCCCAGGAAAGACGCAGAGAGGCTGGGCGTTCCCACTCCTAAAGGGCAGCCACTGGGCAGGAAGGAGCCCCTTCCTCTGTCAGGCCACGCCAGGCCAGGGAGGCAGAAGGAGGAGCATCACGCCTTTCTTCCTTTCTTTCTTTCTTCCTCCTGTGTTTCAGAGGCGCCTGAACTTTCCCAAACTAGTACTGCCCATTTCCAACAGGAACTGGGTTTGCGTGTGCGCGCACATTTTATTATTTCGGAAGAAAGCATTTGCAGTCAGAGAATGAGTCATCAGTAATCCTTGTCAATTTGCCAGCAGCCTGCCCCTCTTCATTACAAACATAGAGATAAAAGCTCTTACACTGCATTAGCTGGCATACGCCTCCACAGACAGCACAAATAAATTAATTGTGCCTCATCTCAAACAGCCCGAGAGGTGTGCGGGAGGGGGAAATGTGCTCTGTCTTGTTTCATTAACAAATTAAACTGAAACAGAGCTGCCACTGCTGTCTTCAGTATGTAGACCCAGTTATTCTGCCAACTTCAGATTCTCCTAATCCGCACCACTGGGGCAGCATCACCCACGGAGAGCCCCTAGGCTGGGGACTAGTGTCCTGGTGTGTGCTGGGGGAGGGGGTCCTGGTGGGGTCCATCCCGGTGCTCTCAAGGGCCACTGTAAAGCCAGACGTGCATTTCGAATCACCCCTGGGAGCTTGGGGACAATAGTCTCCCAGCAATTGCTGCCCGCTGCTGCAAAGGGGAGGGCGTTTCAATCATTTACCCCAGGTGAATAAACAAAGCAGTTGGTGGCCAAGGTGTGCACAGCAGAGTGAGGGCATTTGTCATCAAGCAGGCTCTGTCATCCTGGGGACCGTGAGCAATTCCAGAAAGAACAAAGTTTTTCAAGGCCAACTTGAAAAACAAGTCGGACTCCCCTGTACCACCAGCTAAGATTACACCCTCGAACACACCTTTCTAAGATTTCATGGGAGATGTTTGCTTTTCCTACACAGTCACAGGCAATTTGTTACAATGCTGTGATTTTCTTTCTTCTCATTCCATAATGCTCAATTTAGGAAACCTGCATTTTATAAGTTGCAGGAGCATAACTAAAAACTGATCCTTTTAGGTTTTATGTTTTATCTCCAAAGAGAAAAAAACAGTGCTTATAAAGGAGGAGGGGAGACAGGAAATGGGGGGAGGGGAACAAAGAGAATCTAAAAAAAAGAGGAAAAGAC
This sequence comes from Fukomys damarensis, assembly GCF_012274545.1. Classification (NCBI taxonomy): domain Eukaryota; kingdom Metazoa; phylum Chordata; class Mammalia; order Rodentia; family Bathyergidae; genus Fukomys; species Fukomys damarensis. The sequence goes on from NW_022900928.1 coordinate 16,833,100, forward strand.
TTCTACTCTATATGGAAGTTAAGACTGCAAACAGCTAATCCAACCATAAAATATGTCCAAAGTATTTATTATACATCTGGAATCTGCATTTGGTTTTGTTAGTTTAGTTTTTTAAGTGTAAAATCCAAGAATCTTGAAAATTCTACACAGAAAATTTGACTGAAACCAACTGGCAGGTGGAAAAAGCAAGCAGTTAAATAAAATCTAAAAAGGAGGGGGATGTTGGGTGTGGTGGCACACGCGTGCAATCCCAGCACATGGGAGGTTGAGGCAGGAGGATTGCTGTGAGTTCCAGAACAGCCTGGGCTACATAATGAGTTCCAGGTCAGTCTCAACTATATAGTGAGACCCGGTCTCAAAAAACCAAAAAATAAATAAATAAATAAAATTAAAAGGAGGGGGAGCGGGAGGAGAGGGGAAGGGAAGGAAGAGGAATAATAAAGTCATATGCAACCAGTAACCCCTCCATCAGCCAAGGAAGACCAACTCAACAATGAGGCACCATAGAGCCAAAACTTAAGCAAAATTACAATATCTAATGCAGGCCAAGATGCTGAAATTGGTAGTTCCTTGCACTGCTGGTGGTATTGTAAAGTGTGGTACAAACCTTTTGGAAAGCAATATAGCAATATCCATAGAGCAGCCAAAATAAAATATGAAAGAAATATATATGCTCTTTAGCCCAGAAATCCTGCTTCTGGGAATTCACCCTAAGAAAATAATCTCCAAAAAAAGTTGAAGTTATATCTCAAAGTATCATTTGTAATAGAGCACAAAACTGCAGGAAAAAACTCAATGTCCAATAATAGATGAATGGTTAAGTAAATTCAGCATGTAAGATGATAGATTGTAAGACCATTAAAAATCATCTTGAAGACTATGTAACCATTTGGAAAGCATTTACTAAAGGTTTACTGAGAAGAACAGAATACAAAATTGAGTCTACATATGATTACAGCTCTATAGAAATATGCAGCATACAGACAAGGGCTAAACGTTAAAATAAAAACACTTGTGTTGGGATGCACAGCTCTTGGTGAGGTTTTTTTTTTTCTTTTCCTTTTTCCTTGTTTCCTTTATTGTGGTTATAGTATTTTCTGTGAAATAAAGAGAAATCACAGAGTATATATGCAGCTGCTCAACCCACATTCAAAGAATGAATTATAGATTCGGGAAATTTTATACTACTTTTTGGCATATACCAATCCCTGAGTCTGTCTATCCGGTCTTTGGGTCTTTGCCTGTCCTTCCAGTCACATCACTCACAGCAAAGAGGCTGACAGCAAAGACTAACTCAAAGCTGTCACCTGCATGAGAGACACAAGACCCCAAAACTTCCACTGCAAAGCCCTGCTCCTCCTGCCCACTGTAGCTTCTAATTCCAAGGCTGCTTCTCTGGGAAATAGTTCCCTCCTTGCCTCGCATTTTCTTCAGGGTCAATCTGACACTGTGAGCCATGTGTGGTTTACTGACCACCTGCAGCCAACTCACCTGAGCTGCAGCTGAAAGCCCCACCCCCAGTCTAGTGAATCAGAGGACAGGAAAGTGAGCCACTAGAACCCGAATATACCCAGCCAGCCTCCCAGGCAATTGTTATGCAAAGATACTATCTGCTGAGGGTGGGGGTGCTTATTTAGAAGCTTGTACTTCCTCAAATGAGTATTTAACTACAAAGCGATTAAATGTTTTAAAATGGAAGAACAAGAAAAGGATCTGTTTCCCAAACCCTTTTTTCTGTGAAATAATTCCCAGGCTAACAGACATGATCCAATTCAACATGTCCAGGGCTCAGCATAGCACTGGGAACATAACAGGTGTTCAAAAATGCTTGCTGAAGAATCAGGGGACTAAATGAATAAGTGAACTATAGACCAGCTCTGCGCTCAGCTCCATTGAGTACTTGCTTGCTGATGTGTCTGTCTCCCCTTCTATGGGATGGGCTCCAGCCTGTGGGGGTCGGCAAATGTGCACATCCTCCCTATAGTTCCGAACAACATCCCCAGATGCTCCCAGATGCTCCCAGATGCTAGGGCAGGTCTGGGGATACTGTGTCCTTCTAAAGGTTGGCTGAATAGAAAAACAGTAGGCACTAGCAAAAGACCCCCAAAAACTGAGGGTGCTACTGGATGCAGTCACCTCATCAATAAAAAGATCCTTTTCCTAGAGGAAAAGGACAAAAGCAAGAAAGAAGTTTCCTTCCTTGGCACACACCTTGCCCTGGGCAGGGTGCTTACACTACACCTCACAGGTTCTCCGGGGAAACCTCACAACCATGCAGAGGAGGGGTGAAGAAACTGCCAGCAACCAGGATTCTAGGATTTACCTAAAACACAGACGAGAAGTGAGGGAGCCTGGTCTCATTCTTTTTACAGCCCAACTCATACAGGGGAGCCAAACACGGACAATACAGAATAAATGAATTGTAAGTCTAACCCACAAAGGGAACCCTTTCATGGGTACACAGGAGACAGGAAGGGCTAGATGGGCTAACTCTGAAAGTCTTCCCAGAAAGGCACTCAGACTGACCTCAGGCAAGTCACAGGGTAGGGAGCACAGTGCTTGAGGAGGAGGACTATCCCTTGGGCCTGTGGATGCTGGAGGAGGGCCCTGAGTGTCACCATGAACCCCATTTCCTCCTTATAGCAATAATGGTAGTGCTGACATCATGCCCAAATTAGCAGCAAACACTTCAGTAAGAAATGCACTTTAAACTCAGACCATGTAGAGTTCCACTGGTTAAAGTTATGAGAAAAACACATAGAATCACCTCCCAGTTTAGTTCAGAGTCAACTTGAAATCAAACCGGGCAGTGTTATTCTACCTTCATCCATAAAGTCAGAGACTGAGGGAAGAGGATCACAAATTCAAATCCTTCCAGGGCCACCTAGTGACTTGGTGAGAGCCTAGCTCAAAATCAAATAAAACATTAAAAAAGGATTGAGCTTAGTGCAAAGCCTCTGGGTTCAGTCTCCAGTACAGGGGGAGAAAAGGGGAAGGGATAACTACGCTCACTTTATAGAGGTGCTTTGAAATCAAACTAATGCATCTAAAGAACTGCCCATGGGTACTGACACACTAAAGCTGCAGTCAAGGATGCACACTGCGACAGTTACTAGAAGTACTGTACTATAAAAATCTGAACCCTGGGAGCTGCCCCTAACTCCCAGGCACGCCAACTAGCTACATGTTCTGCACTCTCTACCAAAAGGAATTGTCTATTCCTCACAAAAAGTGTCATGTGTTAACACAGGGCATAGACTTATTTTTAATGGGCACAGAATAATTACCTACTCCTCTCCCTACAAATCAAACCTTTTAATGATTTCCTCATTAGATGTAATGCTAAATGCAAATTGATACATAAAGTAGCCTAATATGGAATTAAATATGTCAGTCTTCACCCACGATTTAATCAGAAGAGCAACACAGGAGGAGGAGCTCAGGACCCACATAGCTTGGTCAGTTTCTGGGACCTCAAGGTTAGGGCCTGCCTGGGCTCCTCAAAATGAGGAAATTAGACTCCAAAGAACCTTTCTAGTCAAAGAAACTACATTCCAAACATTCTTTTTTTTTTTGTACCGGGGATTGAACTTGGGTCTTTGCGCTTGCAAGGCCACCAAACTGCTGAGTTAAATCCCCAGCCAAAGATTCTTATCAGTCCAAGAAAATAAGTCTAAAACTAGGTGTGGTAGTGCACACCCATAGTCCCAGCCCTCTGGGAGGCTGAGGCAGGAGGACTTGCAAATTCAAGTCAATATTTAGTGCAACTCTATTTCAAAATGTTTTTTAATAAAAAACATTAAAAGGGCTGAAGATATAGCTCAGTGCAAAGGTCCTGGGTTCAATTTCCAGTACCACCAAAAAGCAAAACAACAACAAAAAAAACTCCAGTAACAATTTACAGTAGAGCCTGGGGAGACTCATTCGGCCCTCAAGGAGTTTACAGATGAGGGAAATCACAGTCAGTTTTACCCTTCACCCGGGGAAACACCCTGGTTTGCAAAGTGGAAGGATACAAATGCCAGCTACACACCAAGTGCTACCTGGTGTTTGTTTCTCCCACTGAGACGTCCGCTCTTTAGGGAGACTGTGTCCTTAGTGCTTCTTTCCCAAAGCCTAATTTTCATGTCCCAGAGTCCCAGGGCCCTTAGCTCAAGACTGGTGCAGCTGGCTGACCTCGCTGAGTTTGAACCAATACGCCCACCCTTTCCCCAATTCATGTCCTTCACCCAGATCAAATTCTGAAAAGGCTGCCAAGATTTATCTCAGCACTGCTTGTCTTTTTCAGTGCCAAACAATCCTTGTTCCTAGCCTGACCTTTTAACCAGAAACCTAGAAGAGAACAAGGGAGGAGATGTGGATGTACTAACACACCAGAGACATCTCTCAAGAAGCTCCTGGGCCATTTCTCACCCGCATGATTGAATGGGGAAATTTTCCCTACCTCCCACTGAAAGAAGAACATTCCTCCAAGACTAGGCCAACCATCCCAACCCTCCCTTGTCCTCTGGGCAGAACAAGATCCTCAAGCACCTTCTACTAACTTCCCAAAACATTCTTGCGGACTCTGCTCAGAGTGAACTCAACAAGGGCTGCTGTTCTTTGCAAGACCATGAAGGAGTTTGGGGTGACCCAAGCCAGGATTTAGTCTTGTCCTGATTTCTGAAAATGTCACCATCAGAGTGTCTCAAACCCTGAAGAACTGCATTTCAGAAGACATATTCAGTGGGAAGGGATCTAGCGATGCAGGGAGAGGGGAGAAAGAGAGGAGGGAAAGGAAAAAGGACTAAGATATGATATGTATGCACACAAACTCCCCCTGATGAATGTGTTCACTGTGCATCACAAACATATACTAATAAGGGAAGGTGTTCAAAAGCCATGGCAACCCCACTCTGCCACCAAGAACACTTCAGAGCAAAGTTTGCAAGCTCTTCAGAGTTTGAGAACTGCCCTAAATGGAAGAAGTTTCAAAGACAGAAGAACAGCATAATGAAGTGAAACACTCCTCAGCCTAGGGAGAACAGAGGAAACAGTAGGATCAAAGTGATGGCATAATTTCTTCTCGAGTTACAGAAAAAATATAGAAGTCATCTGTACATAAACTGGCTTTGGATATACTTGAGAAACCTACAGGAATAAGTAAGACAAGAGTGTCATTTCAAAAAAAAAAAAAAAGGAATGGATAGAACTGGGCTCAAAACTAAGACTCGTACACAAAATCAAAGTGCTCTTCTTATATACCTTCAAACTTGAACTGGAATTCATCAATAATTCCATCCACAAACAGTGGGAGGAGTCAGACCTTTTGTGGAAGAGCCCCAAATCTATAAACATGCTCTCCACGCCTTAGGAGCCAGAGGGAAACCAAGGAATGCTTGAGTATTCAGAGTAAGATGGTACCAATGGCATCTCCCTCTGAAGAGAGCTTTGCATCTTGCTGGCACTGTCACCAAGACAAGTCCTGAAAGAGGAAAGGGACACCTGTCTCTTTTGTGCTCTGAGAACCTGCAGAAAGACCCAAAGCCAACAAGTGACAGACAGATCTAACTCATGAACTGTGGGTCACGGAGGGCCAAGGAATCGCCACAGACCACCACCACGAAGACTGCCAGGGACATTTTCTCAAGACTGACAAGATGAAGGGAAGGTGGGCGAGGGGTCAGGAAGCCATTTCTTTCTTTATTGCACCAGACCTGTGTGTTAGCACAGTTCTGAGAACTTCCTGTATTTTCTCGCCCTGGTGGAAAAGTCAGTAAACAACAAGGTTAAGTACTGTGGCCAAAGGCAGAGAGTTGGTGAACCTGGTGTGGGCAGTGGGACGAGATGCTGCTCTTCTGACACTGAGCCACACTGCCTCGATCACAGTGTCAGTGTTAGTGACTCACACCTGCTGGACCATGGGTGAGGGCCAGGTACAGAACCTAACAGCCTATTGTTTAACACCACACTTCTAGTTGCTTCCTACTTTCAAAAATAAGGTCACCACCACCTTTCCTCCTCTGCTCTCCCTCCCTACCTCCCCCTTCCATTATTGCGTTACTGAGGGAGAATCCTGTATTAAGGCAAACACTACTTTGACATAACCTAATAAGCACCCATCTCCAAGCATTCAGCAAGAATGAATGCTACAGGGCACATGGGCAAACTTGATTCTCAGTCCAGGGGTGATTTCTGTGGAGGTGTAATTCCATTGTCTGTGTTACCAGGCACATCCTCTATCCATAAGGCAAGAAGCTTCCATCCGTCATGATACTCAGGAATGAAAGGTCTTGCTCGCCTCTTGCCCAGGTTTCAGGTACAAGAGGCCCATCTGGTGACAGAAAGTCAAAGCTAATCTGATCTTTCCATTTAGACACACACAATACCAAGCGTGCAAATGGCTGTGCGCACAAGGCACCTTTATACCAGAGGTAAACAAGTGCTCACATCCAATTCTGCCAGTTACTTATGTATTAGCCCCAAATTACTTGGGATATTGCAGTCTGTGATCATTATAAATTACATTCATTATAATACTGCCTCTATGTCCAGTCTTGACCACTAATGTTTCATATCCTAAATACTTACAGATCCCCACAGGAACCTTTTAGTTGAGCAAACTATAGAAACGGGGGTTGGTAACTGCATCTTGGATGGCTAAAAAATGTAGAATGCGCAGCTTAAGATCCTGGCCCTGTTGATTACCTGGTAAGAGCAGATGCTCTGACCTCAGGGGAAGAAGCTATTCAGCCTACAGTGGGGAAAAGAGAGCCAGGCTTCTGTAATGTTCTCTGTCGATGGCTTAGAAGAGAGTTGGCAAACTATGGCTCATAGGCCAAATCTGGTCTGCCATCTGTTTTTATAAAGGTCTGGAAAGGAAGAATGGTTTTAACTTTTTTTTAATGGCCGAAAAATAATCAAAAGATTATACAGAATTCACATTTCAGTGTCCATAATAGACTGTTGGGACACAGCCATGCACAGAATGGCAGAGAGAATTACCTGGAATTTTTTTGAGGCAGGGTCACTCTATGTGGTCCCGGCTAGACCTGAACTCCCTATGTACGTTGTGCTGCTGGCCTTGCACTCGTGACCCTCCTGCCTCAGTCTCCTGAGGGCTGGGATTGCAGGTGTGCGTCACCACATTCAGCTCTAGCTGGGGTTTTCACCAAAGTTCAGAATGACCTTCCTTGTGGCCCTCAGCCGGAAGTGGACAGACAAAAGAGCCAGAGAAGGACAGGAAGCCCACCCTAAATTGCCAGGCTATGACCTCTGTGTGATGTTTCTTAGTGCAAAGGAGACAAATGACAGTCTCAGTTTGGGGAAAAGAGTGGGTGGGGTGCTATAGGAAATAAGTACACTTTTTACCAAAATTTTTGGGGTTGTTTTGGTCTTTGTTTAGTAATTTAAGATTATTCTTGTTCTCCACCCCACCCCACCCCCACTTTCCCTGTCATCTCTGTTAATCTTTGGGCCTCTAGAGCTATAGCTGTCAGATTTAGCAAATGAAAATACAGAGTAATAGCCAGGTATGGTGGTGCATGCCTGTGATCTCAGCACTGTGGGAGGCTAAGGCAGGAAGCACCCATCTCAAAATTTCAAAAAGGGCCAAGGATGCAGCTCATTGCAAAGGTCTTGGGTTCAGTCCCCAGTACTGAAAAAGAAAGAAGAAAGAAAACAGGATGCCCATGTAAATTGAATGTCATATAAAATTATTTTTTTAGTATAAATTAGTCCAAACATTACTTCCCTAACATTCAAGTGAGGGGAATACAGAAAAAGTACTTTTTATTTATCTGCCATTGAAGTTTAAGTAGGCATCCTGTATTTTATCAGGCAACCTGACCTAGAACCCAAATCATTCAGAAGGTGACTGACCCTAGCCGGTCCAGGCAAATCCCTTGCAGGACAGGTCTCTGTGCCGGTGGTCCTGCCTCCACAACCTGGCCAACAACACACAGCTCCCAGGGCTCCCGGGCTTGAGGGCAGACTTATGCGGCTTCCAGAAACATTCTTGCCCATGAGCAGAGCGTCTGTGCCCGGCAACCCCACAGAAGGGAGCACAAACAGCCCTTGACCAAGAAAACTCTGAACTGTCTCCCCTGCCCCTGCAGAGACACTAGCGCCTCCTCCCGGATTGGTTCCCATTCCTTTCTCTGGTCCCTCAAGAGGCTCCTCTACACTAGAAAGCTCCTCTCCCTGACACCCGACGTTGTTACACTAGACCACAAGGTATTCCGTCCCTAGGCTTTGTCCCGATGAAGGAATGGGCCTTGTATACAGAATGTAAGGAGCTGAGGAATGTGTACTGAAATCACACTGCTGGACAGTGCTAAACACACACCAGAGGCAGCCCACAGCCCACTGCCAGATCCATGAGGGCAGGACTTTCGTCTGTTTTAACCACAGCTGTATCACTAGTGCCCACTGCAGTGCTTACCACCTACTAACACCCAAGAGATAACTGGGATAGTTATGGGCTGAATTGTGCCCCACTCAAAAACTATACTGAAACTCTATCATACCTGAAGGGACAGGCTCTTTACAGAGGTCATTAAGTTGTTGTAGCTGTTGTTGCTATTTTTAAATGAGGCCATCAAGGGGATCCTAATCCATAACTGATGTCCTTGTAAGAGATCTACACACATGAAGAGACACCTGTGGCACTCACAGAGCAAGGCAAGGACACTGCAAAATGGAGAGAGATGTCAGGAGAAACCCTGATCTCAGACTATCCTGTCTCCATGAGTCTGAAAATGAATGTTTTGTTATGGCAGCCCTGGGAAACCTCTGCAGGAATGAAGCAAGTGAAAGAAAGGGTGAGCTCTGTTACATTTTCTGGCCTATGCCCACCTGGCCAACCACCCCTACACCCTGAGACACCTGGCCCCCAAGTAAAGAATCCTCCAGCCAGACAGAATACAAAAGCTTGGTCCAAGCTGCGTGTGTGTGTGTGTGTGTGTGTGTGTGTGTGTTTGTGTTACTGCAACTGAACCCCAGTCCTCTGCACTCTACTCCATCCCCAGCCCTTTTTAAATTTTGAAACAGGGTCTCTGTAAGTTGCTGCACTCAACCTTACTGCAGTCAGCCTTACTGAACTGTCCTGCTCCAGCCTTCCAGAGTGTTGTGATTATGTCATGCCCTGCCATGCCCAGCTGGGTTCCAGGTGAATGTTGCTTGCTTTGTCTATTCAAGTCCAAGGGTTGTTTAAGACTCATTCTTCCCAATCTTTCCATAGTGTTCTCTTCAGTTGTTTTCTATTCAAAACTTCCCCATAATGCTTGCATATCAATCCCCATCATAATAGACTTGATTTATTCTCAGATGAATAAAAACCCGTTTCTCATTTTACATTATCTCTAGTACCCCTTGATGAATGGTGTATTTCCAAAGGGGAGAAAGTGGTGGTGCTGGTAATAACATTTTGTACTAAATCTGATCCAGCCAATGTGCCAAGTCTTTCACACGGATTCATCTTCAAAACAACCCCTTTTTTTGTACTGGGAAGTGAACCCAGGGGCACTCTCCATGGAGCTACATCTTTGGTACCCCCACCACCACTTTTTTTTTTTTGAGACAGGGTCTGGCTAAATTGTTCTGATAAAACTCATCGCAACCCTCCTGCCTCAGCTCCCCTCAATGCTGTGCCAATGTGCCTGGCTAACCCTTCAGATTAATACATTATTTCCATTTTACCACCTGAAGGCTGGCCACAGAGTGTAGATGACTTGCCCAGGGCCACACAGTAAAGTATGGAGCCCCCAGATATAAACTGAATCTGTGTGAAAGCACCTAAAAAGTGACTGACTGGTGCTCACAGAAAGGATCTGCCAGCCAAGTTTCCAGAGGCAAAATGGCAGAGTGGAAGGAAAAAACATCACAGTCCCTCACACTTTACTTTTATACCCTGAGAACAAAGAACAAACATGGAGAGTGTCCCTCAAAAAACGCAACTAGAACTGGACCTCATGGGCAGATTGTCCTGGGCATTGCAGCATGGCCCTGGGCACCTTAACTAAGTCTTTGTGCCTAGCTGAACCGAGGAACTTTCAAGGAGGAGGTGAAGAGTGAAGAAGGGGGGCAGAGAAGACAGGGAGGTTTTGGCAATGACCCTGGGTGGTGACAGATGAGATCTGGAAGCCTGCACGGTCCAGCCGGGGAGCTTCACTGTTCCTGTTAATCTGTAACCCTCCTGTTCTGCTACTTTACCTTTGTTTCCGTTACCTCTGCTTCTCTATCAGTTTCCTCTTGGTGATTCTCAGTAAAACCCTCTAAGGGTGAAAGGCCTGCTTGCTGGGCTTTAAGGAATAAGTAATGCAGGAGATGGGAAGCTGCACCTCAATGCACCCCTAGACATGGTGGAAGGGCCACTAATGGTCTTGTCGCTGACATGGGCAACATCAGTTATGCCAGTCAGGGACTCCCACAGAAAGCATCTGGTGCTTGGTTCATGGTGTGAGATATCCCAGTCGACAAAGAGAAGGTGAGCTGAGAAAAGCCCAGGATTTGGTCTCAAGAGGTCATTGGTGACTTTTATAAGGGTAGCTTAAGGTGTCATCAAACACCAGATTGGAGTGAATAAATGTAAACTTGCTACACCTCAATCTCTTCCAACTCCTGTTCTAGCTAGGGTTTCTGTTGCTTAGTCACTCAGATCTATGGGTTATACTTATTTCTTCTTTCCGCCCTCGCTGCAATAACCAGACCACCTCCTTGGTGATCATTCTGACTCTTTTCCTTTCAGGAAATTTTCCAAGTCATCAAGTTAATTACATCTTCTCCCGGTTCAAAGTCCAGTGGGCCAACCGGTCACCAAAAGATAAGATCCAAACTCCTAAAGATGGCACTGGAAGTAGAGCCTAAAAAAACCATTCCAGCCTTGTTGCCTGTGCCAAATGACTGTGGTTTCCCAAATAAAGCCACCTCCCACCCTTATGCCTCCTCACCAACTAAATAAACCCTCTGCCCAGAAGTCCACCTCCCTCTCTTCCATACCCTTCCTGGACACTTGCATCAACCTTTCCTCCTCTATACACTGCCACTCCTAAGTCAGGTATCATGGCCTCTCCACTGTCATTATTTTTCCTCCCCACCTCACGCTGACCCGGCTCTTCCTGGTATGTTATCTTATGTGCTGCATGGAACACCACTCTTCCTGCTCACTCACCACTGTCCCCAGTGCCAAGAACCATATCTAGCCAGCTAAAGCACTCACTCCGTCACACTAATGAATCGTGAGCATCACTCCATTCTCCCTAGAAATGCTGTGTGAGCATCAAGCCTGGTCATCATTTACCAGTATAAATCCACTCCCAATGTCACTGTGAACTGCAGGCAGGATCCATGACCTGTTCATCCTCAGGCCAAAACACCTGGTGCATAGGGTGCCCAATGGTATCTGACATATTATTTTCATGAAGGACACACATACAATTCCACTTTTTAAACAAACTGTTAAAACTTTATTGTTTCTTTGCTAGTTACAAAAGGGGGGAGGGTGGATGTGTTACAAACTAAACTTTAAAAGATCAGAGTTCCCTCTTGGGGAAATCAGCCTAAGAACTAGAGAACCTTAAAAGGGAGCCCAGACTGACTGGTTTCTTAAAAATTAAATATCAAAGTTGTTCCCGCTTTTATTTTTATGAACAGTTTAAACCATCAGAAATGTAGGAAGTAGAAAATGAATCCTCACATATCCTAAATAGATGAACACTACTGGCACTTGATGTAAAGTTAATGCACATAAAACATTACATATGTACTCATTTTAGACACACATTAAAAATAGGATCGCACTATAAACAGTGATCTATAACTTTCTTACATTCTTTATCTTCATCTAAAACAACACATATAAGATCACTTCATCTTTTCAATTGTTCAATAAAATTCTATGTGGTTTTACTACAAGATCAGTGATCTATAACTTTCTTACATTCTTTATCTTCATCTAAAACAACACATATAAGATCACTTCATCTTTTCAGTTGTTCAATAAAATTCTCCTATGTGGTTTTACTACAAGATATTTAGCTATTCCTTCATTAATAAAATCCCCTGAACCACAGGGTGAGGAATATCCTAGTATATATTTGCATTTCTGTGGAGTGGAACCATCAGGTCACACAGACTATGTACATCTGACAATTTAATTCCTATTGTCAAGATACCTTCCAGAAAATCTACATAATTAAGACTGCTGTTGATAGCATATGAAATGTCTCCCACCCTTGCCCCAGTCAAAACTGTTTTAATCAGTGCAGTTAACTCCTTCAGCAGGATAGACTCCAAACACAAAACTGCCCTTGGCACCAATCCACCTGAGTTCACCTCAATGATTCAGTCTCTTGAGGAATGACAGGCATTATGCTCTTGCTTGGGGTTTACCTTTCCAAGGGTAAACTCCAGACTGCCCTGGAGGCATACGCTGCACAGATCCCACTGGGAGAGGCCTCTTCCACAGAGACCCTTAGCTCAGGGTTCGGTCTACAAGGCACAGTGAGAAAGGGCCCAAGGGCTTCTGCAAAAACACCTAGGAGACAGCAGCTACCAGAGTTCAGAGTATAGCCTCGTTCATCATTCTTGTCCTTTAAGGGACTTTGAGAATTATCAATGCAGGGCTGAAGCCAAGAGTACATTTTTTTTTTTTTGTACTGGGGATCAAACTTGGGTACTTGCGTTTGCAAGGCAGGCAGAGGAACCACTGAGCTAAATCCCCAGCCCAAGAGTACAGACTTTTAACTACAGAAAAGAAAGTTCTTTGAATTTTTTTAAAAATCACTGCTATCAACAAGTGTAGTGTGAGATTTCATGTTACCAGTATCTTACAGAAAAACAATCCTTTGATTACACTTTTGGTACAAACACCAGTTATTTGGATCATTAAAACTTTTAATTTTCTGAATACTTCCCAAATTACCCATATTTTTAAAGAGTTCACTATATAT
>NW_022900928.1:16846043-16862719 GCF_012274545.1 Fukomys damarensis
CACACACACAAAATACACACACAAACAGATACACACAGTGCCTCTTAAACATCACAATCAATGTAGACACCCAACATCCCACTGTGCAAGATGACAGCACTAACCTGATCCAAGAGGAGGAGCATTAGGGCTACAGTACCTAACTTAATATTCTTTTGAAACAGCTGTGTTTGTCTTCTCTTCTGCCTTACTTATCACCCTCCCTCTCCTTCTCTAGCTATCGTCTCCTCTTCCCTACTTCCCAGTCATTCATGTTGTGAGAAACAGAAATTAAGCAGGTGAGAATTGCAAAGACATTGAGAGTACACAGGGAAATCCTGAGAATTACCCATGAGTGACATGGCTAAGTTTTAGATAGTGGCCAAAAGTGGAGCGGTTAAATTCTGGTACACAGAGTTTGCGAAAACCAATTCAAGTGCCATCACTTAATCTGAATATGAGCCTTAAAACAGCTTGGGCTATGTCCATCGGGTGGAAAATTTTTGTTTCTGAGGCATAGAAATACTTCACTGGCTGGCTGGCTGCCAAAGCAAAAAACATGAGGAGGAGTAGAACAGCGATCCCAGGTTTCACATCCAGTTTTTAAAAGAACACATCAACCACGTTCCTCCGTGGAAAAGGAGCTAAACACCCAGCCACAAGAAGTCCAAGCAAACAAGTCTTCAGTAAGCATGAAGGCTCTCCTGAAAAACAAGTGCCACAGCTGTAGGTCCTTTTCCCCTTACTTACGCCTTTGGGAAAACCTCTGGAACCACCATCTGGAGGAGGGAGTTTACAAATCAGAATTCTCCCCCTAGGCACAGCACCTTACATACAGGTGTAACACAGCATTACTGAAAAGAATGGTCAAGGTCACGGGATGACCCTTTCTTGGCTGGGCTTTCCACAGATGGAAAATGAGGACAACACCTGCTCCTCTGGGAATGGAGGACCATTATGGAGAGGGAATGGGATGATGTTACCCACTCTGCCTGCTGACCCTCCCAAATCTGGAATGATTATGAATCCCACAGGACACATACAGGCATCAGGGGGTCACACCTGGTCCAGAAGACCTGGACAGTCTTAAAGGATCCAGGAAACAGAGGCACTCAATGACAAATTTCCAATCTAACGATAGCGGGCTGAAGTACGAGAGCAACACCATCAGCTGGCAATATTGAGGGCAGTGGCTTTTAAACAATTTTAGCAACAGAATCACCCTGTCAGAGGAAACTATATGCATGACCTCAATATACAGAACAGATATTTACTTATAAACACGAAACTGTCCTCATCAACAGTTTCAACCACAAAGAGAGTTCTAAAATAATTCCATTTTGTCCATATCATACTACACAGAAAGTCCCAATTTACACATACCGTAAACAGCTGCAAATGGTATCTTCGTAACCTTTCCCTTGCAGGCTAAGGAATTTATTCAATTAAATTAACCCAAAGCCTTTCTAAGGCAGGGCTGGGGGACTTTTTAATTTTAAAGTTGTGTCATTTTTCTCTTGTTTGGAAATGTTCAACTGAAAAAAGGAGTTGAAAAGTGGTTTCCTCAGCCAATTAAAGCTTTTATTTTTGGAAGAAAATACTGTTAAAATATATTTTATAATTCAAAGCCCAGTGAAGTCAGCTCTAAGTATCCCCAGATAGGTGGTGTCAGGATTAGACAGATATTCATGTAAAATTTCAAAAGAATCAAATTTACTTCATTTGATACATTTAGCTCAAATCAAGTTTCAGTTTCATTATTGGTGTTCTATCAGTCTTTGTAGGCACACAGCCTGTATTGCCTAATGGGACTCATTCGATTTATTTTTTTTTAATTCCACATGGCACACATGAGAGAGAAGCTACATTGTATTTAAGACGTATAGAACAATGAAGTTTCTCTGTGTGCCAATGCAAAATAAGAAAAGTGATTTATCACCTCCTTTGAAATATTCATAGTTTTAACTTTTCCTTGGATGGTCAACAAACTATGATATGGAAAAGTAAACTCAAGAATTATGATTCACTTCAATACAAATAACTCATTAAAAGCAAAAGAAACTATCTTAGCATAATGTACACTTTGTATTTTATATACATAGTACCCATTCTCAAAGATTATCTAGTAAGTAGAATTTGTACAGGCAGCATGACAACTGACAGTAATAGCTTGTGTACAAACCATTTCTGTGATCTTTCCTGCCATTATTCTCAAGACATTGGTTACAATTTTCTTCATCTGTTTGTGTCGAGTATTTGAAAGAACTGTTCTTATTCATATTTACTGCCCCAGCAACTGGACTTTCATTCACCAAGGTGTTTCAGGTTCTTTTCTGCAATGCACCCACCACTTTAAAATGATTCCAGCTATTTCTACAGCAGATTTCTAGACAGAACTTCAACATAACAAGAGCATTTTCTAGGTTAGATTGAAATTTGGTGACAGAATTCTAGGATCAGAATAAAAACTTGTGATCTAGGAAAATGTGAAGACACTGAAGACTTGGTGGTTCTCCACAACATAAATGACTAGAAAGAGACATGGGTCTCCATAGAGCGTGTCACCTTAGCTCCTCCTACTTCATTCCTCCTTTCAGACCAGCAACAAGCACATCCTGAAAAACAGTGTGGAAGTCAAGCCCACTGTTCCCCTTTCCTTCCCAGAGGATGAAGGCTCTCCGCTTGACGTCCACTTGCAAGTCAAAGAGGTGGGCATGTATGTGGCATATTTTTCATTAGCATAAATTAAACTGTATTTTCCTCTTGAGAGTTCAGCAATACCCATGAAGATAACCTGAAGAGGGCAGGGGATTTAGCTCAGTAATGCCACTGTCCTCCTCACAAGTGTGAGGTCCTCAGTTCGATCTTCAGGACTCAAAAAAAAAAAAAAACAAAACAAGTAAATAACCTGAAGAAAACCAAAAATCAAAAATAAGTGAGCAATACTAGAACTAGGACTCAGGTCTGTTAATAAAGTATCATGGTACTGGGTACATGTTTGCTATTGTCACATATAAGCTCTTTGGAGCATGCAAGCACACTTTGAGCTTTTGTGTAACAGGCAAGATACAAAGATAAGATCTAGTTCCTGCCCTCAAGGGGCCCAGAGGATGGGGTAAATCCAGAACACAAAGTAATTTAGCAGTGTAGAGAGCTATGAGAATAGAAAGAAGGCTTAGCTGTATTATGCTGTTGGAGCAAGGAAGGCTTTTGTGAAATGACATGCACTTTGCAAGAGGTGAAAGGAAAGGAGGAGGTATACAGAAGGTAAGAACAGAAACTAGTCAGTGGTCAGGGATATCCAGATTGAAACCCCAGGCAGATGCAGGTGGAAATGAAGGCATGAAGTAGAAGAGATTGCCAAGTGTGGTTGAGGTGGAGGAATACGAGATAGAAGTGGCTGACCTATCTCTACCATGAACACAATTCAGGTCCCCTCACCTGACACTCCAACTGTCTCTTTAACTCTTCTTGTAAATATTCCACATAGCAAACTAGGTGGTCACAATGCATTCTCCCTATGCCTCCCATGCATGTCATCTTCCTCTAGGTATAGGGAGTGGAGCTACCAAAACAAACCAACCACAATGCAGACTCAGCCATAAAAAGAAAACAAATATAATGCATGTCCTGTAACATGGCAAAAGTCAAGCTCCTCTAACATAATCATGTCCATATTTTAAAACCCTGAGCTGTATTTTATTTTATTTTTTTTAAAGATGCAATGTCACTGTCACTAAGAGATCCGGGCTTGGCTCAAACTTGCAATTGTCAAAAAAAATTTTTTTTCAATTGTCTTGCCTCAGCCTCCCAGAGTACTGATTACAGGGATATGCTACTACGCACAGCTTCCATGCCTTTTTTTGAAAGCACATCTGGAGCTGGGGATATAGCTCAGTGGTGCAATATTTGCCTAGCATGGGCAAGGTCCTGGGTAAAATCCCCAGTATAGAAGTGGAGCTGGGGGAACAGGGCACATTGAAGGCCACTCTGCTTCCAGGGGACTTGGGGTATTGTGAAATTTGCCTAGAAAATAGTTGTGCAAATTTCTATCGCCGGAGGTATTGAGGCCACCTCCAGCTAAAACAGAAGCAGAACCCATGTAATAGATGGTAGCCCTTGCAGATCCACTCAAGCTGGGCACACCTGGAGCTCTTTGGGGGATCAATGACTGGATCCTAGCGGCCCCAAATTCAGTCCCACCAGATACAATCTGAATATCTGTTATATGCAAGGCACTGAGGGGAAGAGAAAGCTCTGCATGGCAAAACCAGAGCCCTGAAAGAGCTTAGAGATTAAGAGGAAGCAAAACACCAACAAGGGACATCAAAATATGTCAGATGGTGAAAGTGCCGCTGAGCCACTGCCTGACCAAGGGAAGTGAAGACCACTCCTGGGACAGAGGGACCCAGAGACTCTGAAAGAGGCCACTTTAGGAAAGAGGTAAAAAAACGGAAGTTGACAAAACAAATGGAAAAGGTAGACCTCTTTTCTGAGCACTTGCATCACTCAAATCTTACAATCAATAAACAAGTGTGTTAAGTATTGTCATCCTCCAAAACTCAAATTCTAAGATCAAAACAAAAGCTTAGTTAGCTTAGGTATGACATCCCAGTTTTTGTTTCATTTGCTACAATTTCTAGAGAAGAACCCTCATCACCCTCAAAGTGTAGTCACTAAAATTCAAAACATTCCAGAATACTGCCTTCTCCCATAAATCCCGTAAAAACTTTGTTTTTGTTGACTTTCAATAGTTTTAAAGATGACAAACTGGAGAAGCTTTTATTTAAAGACAGAAAAGTGTGTGTGTGTGTGTGTGTGTGTGTGAACAGTTCCTACTGTTCTCTAAAAATTTAGACTCTAAGATCTGTCCACAAAAGGATAAATACAGTTTTTATTAAAGAAAACCCAATGGCCTCACAAATACTGACCAAATATTGTACCTTGTACACGTGGAGAAAGGGGTGGGGGTGGTAAACAGGGGCCCTGGGACAGATCACTATGGCTTTGCTCAAAGGCTGAAGAGCAGGCAGGCCTGTGCTAGACCCAGGAGACTCCTGTTCTGTCTCGCCCAAGGGGATCTTGCATGTGTACCCTCAGATGGAAAAAGAAGACTACAAAATCCTGCAGTGGAGCTACTGTGATTTACCTCAAAATAATTTTTATTGAAAAAAAAAAAAACAATCAAGGAACTACTATTGAACAATCTAAACAACCAATGCATTCAAGGTCCCAAATACTGTTTCATTTTATTCCAGATACAAAGCTGAATCATAATTAAAGAGAAAGAAGTAACAGTGTTGTAAGTGACTAACCAACTCCATACAAATATCCTATACTTCTTGTGCAAGACTAAAGGGAAACAAATGAGAGTCAAGAAGTACAATTTCCAGAAGCTATCTCACTATAGGAAGAGAGCTTTCTAAGATCAGTGTGGCTTAAGAATGCCAGCAGAAACTAAAGTATGTGTAAAGTTTACTTCACAGATGCATCACTTTTTGTTTTTAATTTCCAATGCACTTTATAATTTGGTTTCTCTCACTACTTGAGCTTTTTTCTGAGCACCTGTATGTTACAGTTATAAAAACAAAACAAATGAAGAATCCAATCCTTCCTGTTCATAAGGAGCTCCTAAGTTGGGTATTTGTACCTAAAAATAAAAGAATTAAAGGGATGATGCTGATTTCACTAATGAATCTCTATATGCAAAAAGAAAAAGGCCCAAAGTTCTTTGCAGAAGTATTTTATTTTCCCTAAATCAGAAAAAAAATTTTAATTAAAATTTTTAAAAATTAACACCAGAACAATCTAAAAGGAAGATGTTTCTACTCAAAGTGGCAAGATTTTGATTTCAAGTACAGAATTATTTCTGAAAGGACTCCCTAGATGACCAGGCCTATGCTGGGTCACAATAAATTCATACCCCTTTGTCAAAATTTGTTCTTCAAAATACCCCCAGGCTCATTCTCAATTTAATGGCAGAAAATTAATGCATCTCCAAAGAGGTCACACAGTAATCTCAGATGGTAGGCTGAATTAGAGCTAAGAACTAACTCTAGACAATTCTACAGTTTCACTGGCCTCCTGTTCATTCCAACCAAATGTGAATGGAGCATCCGTGTGGTAGGGATATTCTGGGCACTGAGTAACTACACTGGTAAATAAATACAGTCTTCTCTTGTTGTGAGGTTTATAATCTAATGGTTAAGTCAAATAATAAACTAGTTGTATTGGAAAAAAATAAATAGAACGCAGTGAAACAGAACAGATGTGGTGGCCCATTCCCATAATCCCAGCACTTGGAAGACTGAGGCAGAACAATCACAAGTTCAAGCCCAAACTGGACAACTTAGCAACTCAGCAAGACCCTTCTCAAAATAAAAAAGATTTTTAAAGCAATTTTTTTTTTTATTTTAAAAAGGCTGGGGGTATAGCTCAGTGCAAAGGCTCCAGGTTCAATTCCCAGTTCTGCAAATAATAATAATATACATTATTTCATGATAAAAGCAGGAAATTTTCTTTTGTGGGGGGTACCAAGGATGGAACCCAGAACTTCGAGCTTGCAAGGCAGGTGGTGGCACCAATGAGCTAAAACCCCAGCCCGAAATTTTTTTTAAGAGTAATGAGAAATTAGTAGCTGTGTCAGATATAAAAATACATCATATATGACAGTAATTAACCCAAGTTATAATGGAGTACGTGAATTTAGTGTATAGATCCATGGAAAAAAGATGATTAGCATTAAAACACTACCAGCTGTTGAGTCGAGATCCCTACCTCAATCCCTAGAACATTCCACACAAATTCTAGACATATCCAACTATATAAAATATATTATGATTTCATACTTTTATGTGGAAAAGTTTTTCCTCTTGCAGAGTAAAGAAAGGAAAATTGATAAGTTGGACTTACAATTAATTCCTGTGTTTACATAATATAAAGGGCAAATGACATGCCTGCAGACTATATATAATCACTTACCCCCATCCCCTGAAGCTTCCCCTGAGATATCTTTAAAGTACTACTCTCAGAAATGTAAAAGTGCATAGCAATCAGCTGGAGCCTTGTCAAAATGCAGACCCTAATTCAGCAGGCCTAGAACAGGGTGTGACTCCACATTTCTAACAAGCTCCCAGGACACGCCCAAGAGCTAAACTCAGTAGATCTTTCCTAGACCACAAGCAGAGGGCTAGAATTGAGTTGGTCTCAGACACCTCCTAAGAATCATCTGGTGATGTCTCAGGCTGCTCAAGCATCCAAGCTTCACCCTGGAAATTCTGATTGAAGACCCAGGGTGAATCTCAGGAACCAGTGCCTTTTTTAAAGCTTCCTGAGTGACAAATATATTCAGCCTGGCTTGCAAACCTGTGGAGATCATCTGAGTGCCTCACGGCTCCTTCTAGGCCCGGAGTACTGCATACAGACCTGTACAAATGGTACTTGGAAACCATTCCTTTACTGTTGCCAGACTCCACTGCCTGTCTTCCTCCTATGTCACCTTTCCCCACCACAGACATGGACAGGACAGAGGGGGACTGCACAGTGAAGAGGACCGGGAGCCTGGCGGGGCATTCCAGTCCTGGCTGTGAGCTGAGTGGCCCTGGGTGAGCCTCCTAGTCTCAGACTCTACTTCCTCCTGTCTAAGTCAGCTGCTGGGAGGGATAAATAAATTAACGTCCTGAAACAATGGTTCACACAGCAATCATCACATGAACATGAGATACTTTTGTTAAATATGGCTGGAGACAGAAAAGTCTGAGCCTCTCACGTCTACATCCCAGGAACTTCTACAGTCTTCCCCCTTTCAATTTAAGCGGGGGGGGCCTCTGTTACCTACTTTCTAAAAATACAAACTAAATATTTTGAGTAAAACAGGTAAAGCATGTCATGTCAAGCCTAAACTAAAAAGTTTCAAATTTGTAAAAGATACCAACAATAACACATGACATACATTGAGATGTACATATACATGGTACACATAAAAAGTTTTCCCAAAAAATTTTTGTGTTTATTTTACTTCTGTTTCAAAAGTTTAAATCTCCTCTAAATCCTCCTATTTACACTGTCGCCCATCCCCATCTGGGAAATAGAAAAACAGGTACAGTCTCTGTTTCTGGCACCCCCACCCCCACCCCCCTACACCATCCTATTGATCTGTCTCCCTGAAAGAGACATTTGCTGTAGAATCCACCTCACTGGATCCATTTGCTAATAAAATCCACTGGATTATTAAGATTCTCTAACAGAGGAAGCTTCAGCATGTGAGAAGATATATAGATGATAAATAGGTAGCTAGATAGGCAGTCAGACTGATCATGGGGAAGCACTTGCCAAAGCACCTAGAGCATGCCTTTCACATTGCTCAGAAATGGGGAGGGAGGAGTGAAGGGGTGGGGCCACCAGGCAGGACACTCAAGTCTAAAGACACACCTGGCTCGCCTCTTTCCAAGTGCTCAGCCAACCAGAACTCTTCAGTGCCTCCAGGCAAGACTGGGAAATTCCTCACTTGCCACAAAGCTTGAACCTAGCACTCACTATACAGCCTGACCCTACAAGGCACACAGGCAGCAAAGAGGGTGAAGCAGGACCCAGCTTGAGACACAGGGTTGGGAGCAAGCCCCGTATTGCTCCCCAGTTAGCTAGACAATCCAGAAACCAAAATGATGCCCCCTGATCCAATACCTACTAGACAAAAGGATCCGGGACCACTCTAACTGCTTGAGTGTGACACCTTGCCTGCAAGAGTGACCAGAAGAAGCCATGTGCCACCAAACTGAGCTACCTGCATGCCCATGGGCCTCTCCAAAACACTATACAGGACTTATTTTCTTGCAAGCTGGAGACCAGAGACCAGAGACCATGAGCTTCCATTAACAGAAACTACTCCCACTATGCTAAGTGTTAAAAAGAAAAGGGAATATGGGTTCATTATAAGGGCCAAGGGGTCTACCAGAAGACCCCTGAATCAGGCACTGCAACCAGCCCTCCTAAGAGTTGGAAAGCAGGAAAAAGAACACCATCAAGAGATGGGACGATTCACAACAACTTTGTGTTGTCCCTCTAACAAGTAGCTTTGTGGCTGCTTCTCTGTGCCCACAGGTCAAACAGACTCCTCAGTTAGCGTCTCTCTGAACTACAGTATGAGCATCAAAGAAACTGGGACTGCCGCCTAAATCCCAAAATGCTCAGGAGACAGAGTTTAACTGGGCTTGGGTCAGATGTCCTTCTTTGATCCAAACATCAGAGAAAAGGTAGGTGAAGGAGTCTTACTATTCAAAGTATCTACTTGTCCTGCACAATTACAAAAAATAACGATATAAATGACAGGAGCTGAACTCCGACCTTTCTTAAAGCCACAGGTTTTACAAAAGTATCATCCTGTCTTATCACTCTAAGGAAACAGCTGCGCAACCAGACCCTCAAATAACAGAGAAACATCTTCTTTGTAGTTTGCTTGCTGGTTTTGCTTAGGTCAGAGAAAAAAAGCATTTTGTTATTATCAAATAGGAATGTATTCCATGGTTCCCCTTCTTTTCTTTTTAGGAGGTTTCTCAGCAGGAATCCTGCCTGGGAAGGGGCAGAACCTGGCTAATAAATACATGAAAAGGTCGAGCAAAGCATGAATGCAAGGGTGCCGAAAAGGTGTGGGCAGGGTGGACACGGACACACACACACACACACACACACAAAACACACAAGCAGAACCCAAGCATTCTGGGACAGACTCAGAAAATAATTTTCCATCCATAGGAAGAATCTGTTCAGTGCAAATAAAGGTCAAATGAGGCCCCTTCTTTACAAAAGTGACTGGATTTTTCATAAAGTAGCCCCAAAGAGTCGTCAGTCTGGATCTACTTTACCTAAGGCAACAAACACATTCCTCACAGATCATGGGCTGCTCTGTGCGGTTGCTAATAAGATAATCTGTTACAGGAGGCTTACAAATCCATTTACATTGATTTTAATTAATGAATCAATCCCTGGCCCCCGAACAACTTGGTAAGCAATTCAAGCTTCAGTCTCTAATCCCAGCCTGAAATCTACATAAAAGAAGTTTAACTCTCAGATCAATTCAAGACAAATAAAAATAATTGCATTTGTACCTCTTACAGCATAAGGAAAAAAACTCTTCAAACTTTATACAGTAACTTTTCACATGTTAATAAAAGGAATATATTTTTACAATAATCTCCAAACAAACTCACCTAGAACAAAGAAGCCTTTTTTTTTTTTAAATCAACCTGACGTAGAAAGCCAAGATCAGAAATTATGACCTCCAGTCATACACACCTCTAAAATCCAAATGGGCCCACCTTTCTCACCAGCTTACCAGAACCTCTTAACCTGGACAGAAAATTACCCACATACAAAATGTAAACGACAGGTAAGGACCAAATAGCCCTGGGCCTAGCTGTGCCTAAAATTGGCCACTTTTCATTAAAGAGGTAGGAAAACTTTTGTGTCCACTTTTATTTTACTCTTTACAAAGGCTGAAATAGTACTTGACCTTTCTGAGCTAGTGCCAGCTATAAATTGGAAACAAGCTCCACTGGAAAGCCTGCATCAATATGTAACTGCTCATCGTCTCAATTTTTTCCTTCTTTCTCAGTGACTTTTCAGTATCTTGTCTACCCACTCTATTCTTAGAATTCTATCAGAACTTCCAATGACTTCATAAAAAACCTCTAGCAGGGGAGAAAAAGGGGTCTCATTTCAGTCCTAATTTCTTAAAATCTCACAGCTAACCCCAACTAGCACAGGAAAAGAACTTAAGAGTTGACAAATGAAAACACATCAATTCTGATTTTCCCAAGGTCAAAAGTACATATATTCACAAAGCATAAAGTAACATTGTCAACCCCTCACAGGCAGAAGCACCAATGTGAGTCTGTTCTAACTTTGTTCTGACTCAGGAATATATAAACAAAGTGGAGGTTGCTCATAAGGAAAAAAATAAATACAAGTCACAGCAGATCCGTTACACTTTGAGATAATCATTTCATCTTTCCTCTCTACTCTTTAAAATATTTAATAAAAGTTATCAAATTGATTTAAGTCAGGAAGACTGGCTGAAACACTACACAAGGAATAACAACCACCCAAAAATAAAACCATGACCTGGTGTATAAGGAAATGGATTTCAAATACAGTGGACTCTGGACTTACAAACTCAATTTGTTCCCTAGGGCTGGTTGTAACTCCAGTTGGTCAATGAAGGCTCAAACTCCACTACATAGCCTTCAAAGTCTCTATCTTGTATATGGGCAGATCTCAGTGTTCTTAGAGAGACTCTGGCCAGGATTTCTCAATTAACCCCACACAGGAAGGATGTTGTAATGTTGCTTCCAGAACTCTTCTAAGGGTTAAATCTTATCTGAGACCATCTGAAAGCACAAGCAGCTAGCATGGCAACCCAAGACTTTGGTCTTAAATTAAAACTAAAATTCCAGTCATAACCCAAGTTAGTCATATATCTCTGTTGCTCTCTCCCTCCCTCTTTACTGGAAAATAAACAAAAGAAGTTGACACTTCAACTTTATGTATGGAATGCAAAGCACTGTGCACAGTAACTGCCAGCCCTAAGTTTTAGGACTCCGGGAACACCAGGGAGTGTGCATGAGTGTGTGTGTGTGTGTGTGTGTGTGTGTGTGTGTGTGTGTGTGTTTGTGTGTGTATGCGCGTGTGGTGGCAACTCTCAGCTGGGACTCAGCCTACAGCCTTTCTTGGCTGAGTCCTCAGGGCTGCACAGCAGATCAGGGTGTGCCAATGTAGTCTGACGTTCAGATCAAGACCACAAATTATAAACAGTTTCAGTAAATTGACTCAAGGGCCTTTGTTCCTCAGACATACATCTTCCTACCGCTCACAAAGGCAGGCAGCAGAACCTAACCACCAACACAGCTATAGCCAGGACTGGGAAAGGAAGTTATTGAAGCCTGGATTTCCTGCTTTTGCTTGTAGCCAAGAACTATGAGGCTTGTAGTGGTTTCAGGAACTGACTCATCTCATGATTCATGGATAAGATACTGCTTTTAATTTGTTTCTGACCCAAAGACTCAGAACTTCAAAACCAATCCAAACCTATGTTTCGATCTTATTTGCATATGAATATCCACAACATAGTAAGAGGACAACAAGTAATTAAACAATAAAAACATCATGCTGAAGGCAGAGAAAGTGGAACATAGGCTTCACATGGGAAGCCACGATCAAAGCTTAATCCACAGGCTGCTACTTAACAGTGTCCAAACTTCCCAAAGTGAATAACAGGTGGGATAAGGTTTATTTTTAGATGTCATACCCAATATAAAAATAGATTTAGCACAGCAATATTTTAATTCAAGCCCAACTGGGGTTGTGACTCCAAATGCCCAAGATGTACAGAAGCACATGACTCTCAAATTAACAGTTCGAGCTGCAAACCCAGTAGAGTGCAGGGTTAACTGACCACCAAGTAATGGGTAATAAAGGACTCGTATTGGAAACCATGCTCTTAAATCACCCTCCACAGGAAAACTTCGACTCTATTTCTATGCATGCTCTGACTAGTCTTCACTTTCCCCACTGTATGCACGCACACACATGCACACGCACACACAGCCCAGTACATAGGAGAGCACAGCTCTCTGCAAGCAATGCCCAGAGCTAGCACCTCTGGCTGCTCCCCAGGACCTCCCCACAATTTATTCATCACAAAGAGGTCCCATGAGGGAAATGCTCTCAAGTCTCTGTAGCCCAAGACCCTTGGGGTCCTTTCTGGCTCCAACATAGGGGAAGCCTAAAGCAGAGGGCCAGTTTGAAGGGTGGTTTATACAAGGCTTTACAAGTTTCAACACAAGTCTAGCTGCACAGAGGGAAAGAGGAAAGAAAGAAAGCAAGAATGCAGACTAGTCCAGGGTAGGGGGCAGAAGAAGCAGCAAGAACAGTTGACCAGGCAAGGCCAAAGTGCAGGGGCTGGCTGGCCAGCAGACGCTGCATGGCTGGGCTTCTCCAACAGATTTACTGACATGACGTCAGTGGCTCTGGTCCAGGTTTTCCTCTGGTAGCTTTTACCACTGGCCTCCTGAAGTCTCCACTGTGTCAGGGAGCCACAGGACCATAATGAAAATTCCCTTTGTGAAACCGAGTTTAGAGTTTACCTCAGGGCACAGAGGTCTGCCTTGTGAATTACAGGGTTCTTCGCCCTTCTCTGGGTGCCCAAGAAGGGAAGGGGAGGGGACAAACCCCTCCCTACAACACTGTACTCTCTTTAATACAGAGGAACCATTAAAAGAAGCTTGCTGACTTTGAAAGAAAAAAAGGCCAAGGTGGGGGTGAGGGGCATTAAATGTGTATCCAAATTCTACAGGCTAGGTCCCTGGTAAATTTCTCCTGGGTGTTGGTAACTTCAGGACTCCTCAGCCACCGGGTTCTGAGGCTGTGCTGGCGGACTATGAATGCATACGGCTTTGTTTCGCCAACAAACAAAAAGTATTACTAAAGCTGCAACTCCAGGCCTGAACAGAACCTGTGAAGAGAGCATTATGGCTTGTTTTTTAAAATGAGCTTTTTTTTTCTTTTTTCTTTTTTTTCCTCCTAAGTGCATATTCTCTGATGCACCAACACACAGGCATGAAGCAATTTCCAAGAAGCAAAGACAGGAATTATTAAAAATAAGTTTAATGCCAGACTTGTTAAACAAAAAACATTCATTTGAGACTTATAAGCTTACTATCATATTCCTATGGCTGCAAAACAAGAGCTATGTTCCATCTGAGGCTCCAGTACATCAGTCTGCCTAAAATACAAAGTCTTAAACGTTTTTTAGCTTATAAAAATAATGGATTAGTGATAAATTCTTTAAATGACTGCAACATTAAACACTTGGGAAAAGAAGAAAGTGCACAGCTTAATTCCACCAGCATTTATTAAAATGGATAGGTACAAATGGGCCCGTAATAGCATCAAAATACAGCCTGCGATCTGAATGGCTCAGGGTGGTAAAAAGATGAGGAATCTCTCACCTCCTGATTAGGTATACAAGACAGAGAACAAACTTTCAAATAGACATGAGTGAAGGTACTCACTAAAGTCTTCTCTAAGACCTAAATGAATGTGAGTTTTACCCTTCAGTAGAAATCAAACATAAGCCATCATCAGTAAGTAATTCTTTGGTGTTCTCTTAAGGGAGAAAAAAGGTCAAGGGGACCAGTACAAGCATGGAAGTGGCAAATAAGAGCCAATGGGGACAGCTACGTAAGGAAAGCTTTTAGCATGGGTCAGAGTAGGCAAGGTAGATGGGATCCACTTTCAAAGGTGAGCTGAGGGTTCTTCAACTGAGGAGAAAAAGAAGAGGAAGGAGGAGGAAAAGCAGCAACAGCAGCAGCAACACTACACACCAACTGGTGCCTCACAACAGCATTTCCAACACAAAGCGCAATGAAGCACACCTGTAATCCCAGCACTAGAGAGGCTGAGGCAGAAGGATCACAAGTTCAAAACAGCCCAATGGTTGCCTAACATAAATGAGGCCCTGAATTCAATCCCCAGTACTACAAAAGAGAAAGGAAAAAAAAAACCAAAAATCAAAAAACAAAAACACTATAAGTAACCAAAACTGCAGACATGGTTTATTCTAAGTCTCAGCATATACAAAGAAGCTACTGAAGACTTTTGGGGTCAGATCACATCAAAAGGACTCCTGTAGATAACTAAAGAAATTCCTATGGGGCCAAAGACAAGACCATCTGAACAGTGGTAGGAAAAAAAAAATAGAATTTATTCAAATGTATTCGCTAATTTAAAAATCCATGACTGTAAAATGACAAGAGGGAGAAAAACCTGCCTTTCTTATATAAACAGTACACCAGGTTAACCAAACTGTTGATGAGAGAAAGTTTCTCTGTGTACCAGACCTCATCTTAAGAGAGAAAAGTGGCACAGTCAGTTTGTCAATCCCACATGAAGTAACAGAAACAGGCCAGGGTCATCTAACAACAGCGCTACCATCACAAAAAGAGAGATATAACAGATATTATGTGCTTCCTGCCAAGAAAATTAAATCTGAATTAAATCAAGCTTCTAGATCTAAATCCCCATTTACTGGAAATACAGAGGATAACAGAACATGTCCAACAGCACTGTAGAGGTGTACATAAATGCAAAATCCAGAAAGGAAATCATACAAAAAAATCATAGGGTTTTCATTTTTAAAAATTATAAGGATGAAAAAGGAGGGAGGAAAGACCTTTATAGAGTTTTAAGAAGCAAGGCAACCAAAAATAACCTGTTGGTCTTATTTAGACTCTTGAATTGAACAGGCCAACTACAGGAATACATTCAAGAAACAAGTGAAGGAACTGCATATTGATTATCTTTGACATTAAGGAAATTTTTAGAAGTTCTGGTATGATGATACTGTAGTTGCTATTTTTAAAAGTCTTTTTTTTTTTTTTTTTTTTTTTTTTTTGGTACTGGGGATCGAACTCTGGCCCTTGTGCTTGGTGAGGCAGGTGGCAGAACCACTGAGCCAAATCCCAGGCCCCAGTCATACGTTTTTAAATAGACACTGAAAATTCACAGATGAAATGAAATGACACCTAGGACTGCTTAAAAATAATGTGGTGGGAGAGGAGCCAGGGGTGCAGAAATGGCAAGAACAGCAAGAGCTGAGGGCTGCTGCTGAGCGGTAACAGGTATAAGGTGTTCACTGGCTTCTACTTTACTAAATTGTCCTATTATATAAAGCTTTAAAAATGTAAAATAAAATAAAATGAAAACAAGACGGTGCTCTTGTTCCCCCTCCACCTTCTTCAAAGAGAGTGTAGGGTGCAACTGACAGAGGTTCTTGGCGCTCTCATTCTCGGCTACTGGGTGATGTTAATCACAGTCCTAATTATAATCAGCAGCTAACATTTATGAGACACTTGCTTCTCTGCCAAGCATTACACTAACCCTCATTTAACCCCACTGTGACCCATGACAATGAAGGCCATGCTGTGTCCATTTCACAGGTAAGAAAATTGCAGTTCAGAAAGATTCATGAGCTTGCCAAGGTCAAGGGAAAAGTCAGATGACGGGAAATGTCATTCCACAAGATCATAAGCTTAATGAGAATCAGAGTGAGCTATGTCTTTTCAAAATAGTAACACCTCTTAAGAGAACGGGAAATTCTAGAAGCCAAAAGCTTCACTCCAGTGTGAAAGGGAGAATGGAGACACAGTTCTTCTGCTGACCATTTTTGGTGAATCCTAGGGAACAACTGCAGGGGCAGAGTCCCTAACAAGGGAGAAGTGGGAGAAGTTGTGTGAGCGCGCGCGCGCACACACACACACACACACGTGTGTGTGTGCGTGTGTGTGTGTGTATCCATGTGCTTGCTGAGAGAGGGGAATATGAAAGTAAAAGATAAACTACCTAAAGACAGAGGGAGAGAAAATCAGCAGGAACTCCAGCCTGAGGAGAACCTGAGGAAAGCTTGAAAGTAAACCCAAAGGAGGAAGACGGAGAAGCACTGAAGTGCTCCATTATAGCTTGGCTGAGAACAGGGTGGAAAGAAGCATGAGCCTTCTGGAAATGATGGAGAAACCAATGGGCTCAGCACTATATTTAAATGGAGCTCAAACAGAGAACAAGGTCCCAAGTTTGATCTCTAGTACAAAATAAAAGAGCGAGAGAGAGAGAGAGAGAGAGAGAGAGAGAGAGAGAGAGAGAGAGAA
>NW_022900928.1:16862772-16873941 GCF_012274545.1 Fukomys damarensis
GAAGAAGAAGAAGAAGAAGAAGAAGAAGAAGAAGAAGGAGGAGGAGGAGGAGGAGAGGAAGAGGAGGAGAGGAGGGAGGGAGGGAGGGAGGGAGACAGAGGTACTGTACTAATATTTTTTTTTTTCATTTTGCAGATGAGGAAACAAAGTCCCAGAGAGATTACCTTACTTGAGATCATACATACAGCTAATAAGAACTGGTACCCAGATTGCCTACAAAGTCATACTGTTAGGCTGTAATTCCAACACTTAGGAGGCAAGAGAACTGCTGCGAATTCAAGGTCAATCCCAACTACAGCGAGAAGACCCTGTCTCAAAAGAACAAAAATGTGTCTAAAAAAATAGGTCACACTTTTAGACTACTCTGCTAAATACAACTAGGACAGCATGACATCAAAATGGGCAACTGTGAAGCACCTAAAAGGAATATCAGAAATGTAAGAGAGGATGAGAAATGTAAGGAGAGGATGAGCACTACAGGACGGAAGGGAAGACAAAGAACACAGTAGTGCCAGGGACTGGCAATCAGGGATCCAACACCTTTTAGTCCAGACTCCAGAACTAGGGGCACAAAAGGAACACATAGTACTGACCAGCCCACTCTCTCCCAAAACGTCAAAGATGGGTGCGAATCCTGTTATTGCACCAACCCTATTTCAAAGCCCCCTTTGCAAAGGCCTCATTATGAAGAGCTCCCGGCATGCACTGTTCGCTGTAGTTTCCCCACAGCTCCAAATTTTCCAGCAGATTACCTGGGCGGGGAGACAAAGTCACCCAGACTGGAAGGTTCCTGAGCATTCAGATTATGAAGAAGTTAATCAAGGTCATCTGCCTAAACCAGCATGAGCCAATTTCCATATCTAGGCCTTGGGGTGGTGGAGGGGGCTAACTTTCTGACAGCCAACGAAGCACATTCCACAGCAAAACCAGATGGACTGGCAGGTCTGGTTCCAAGCTTTCAAACCACAGGAGCCCCCACCACCCCCACCCACACACCAGAGCTCAAGCTCCCACCTGTGGCTTCCTCAGTGACCCACCCTCTCATTCTCAATGAGTAGGGTGTCAAGACTGGGTCCCTATAAGGTCCATGGAAACCAAAAGAGGAGAGCTGATCTTTGCCCTTTCCCTGCAAGACAAAGGAAAGGCTCCACTGGGTCACACCCATCTTTTAAAGATCTTAGTCATGTGTTTGTTTTGAAGATAGAGTAAAATGGGCTAGCAAGATAACAAAAAAGTATGCTGCCCCCTCCTGTCCTGGATAAATCCACTAGGAGGAAAAGTCTACCTTTGTTTCAGTATAACCTAACTTAACTAATTCAAATGCCACAATAAAACCTGACCAGTGACTTACTATCCGGTCCTTTGTTAGCCTGATGATGGTGGTGTCACACTCTAAGGACTCATTTCAATTTTTGGCTGTCTGTGTGATCTTGGGCAGATTACTTACTGAGCCTCTCTGGGCTTCACTTTCCTTAATTACAAATGGAAAGCTTGAGCTGAAGAACCAGCTCAAGACAGCTAGTTTGTCAGCCTTCCCTTCCTATTCAAATTCTTCCACAGAGGCCCAGGAAGGAGCACAACTAAAAGCAGAGGTATGGAGTGCACAGGGCAGTACTGCTCCTCTTCCACAAAACGCAGCTTTAGGAGAATTGAGAGGGTTATAGAAGGATGACTCAAACTTCAGCACGACCTCTTAACCTAAGGGCTTCTAGGCTCACTCTTTTATCTCTTTAATCCAAGGCACAACACAAAAATAGCTAGAGGCTGGTAGGGAATAGATCCCCATCCTCAGTGGTAGAGGGCTGGCCCAGCATGCCTAAAGCCCTGGATTCCAGCCCCAGCACTGCAAAAAATAAAACAAGATACACTTTCTCCATGGCCTTCAGTGAACCAATCCAGAATATCCCCAACCAGGCCTTCCTACCATACCAGCTGTAAGTGGCGGGACCAAGACCCCCGCACCTGAGAATATTCCAAAGCTTCCTCCCGGTCTCCAGTCCCAACAAGGAAACAGCTCCCTGAGTCTCAACAGTCAAGTCCAGACACGGATGTGTCCTCTGGGCCTGACAGACACCATCCTGGATTGAACACCTCTGCTCTTACCCTGAGTTACTGCACATGAAAAAAATGACTAAAATACCAGTGTCACAAGAACCACCAGGAATTGAGCACTGTCATTACAATTACTTTTGTAGGGGGGCAAAGACCTCAAATTTCTTTAATGTTTTCGACCATGCCATCTGTTTTCCCCAGCTTGTACATGGAGGTACACCGTAGGACATCCATATAGGGTCTCCCAAACACAAACCTCCGTTCAAAACCTGAAATGCTTGCCCCCTCTGCATTAAGACTGTAGGTTCTAGGAAATAATCTGAAATCCCCAATTTCACACAATACAGACCTTTCAGAATTCTACTGGGAAATCTTTCTAAATTAAATGTTGTTGGCCTAAAAGGAAATGAACCAAGGCTGAATCATTCCTATGAATGAAGAGAAACTCTTTTTTATTTAACTGCTTATAAATGGATTCACACAGAACACAGGGTTTTAAAACAATGACTGAAGCTAGCACAGGTTTGTAGGAAACAGGTTTTTTGAAATTCCCCTCTAATATAATTCTGACTCAGAAACAGCCTGAAACCATCCTTCAACAAGAATACAGCCCTGGGTCAACACCAGGATACTGCAAAGGCCGCCTGCAGGAAGGGATTGGGGGGGGGGGGGTTTCCGCTCCATTTTGTTCAATTAAAGGGAGTCGGCCAGTTTCCTATTAGAATGATCATATAATGCATCATCCAAACTGGTACCTTCTGCAAGTAAAAGAAGGAGCTATGAAGGATTCTGCCAAGGCAAGCAGTATAAAGCAGAACTGTTCCCAGCACTTGGGAGGCTGAGGCAGGAGGATCACTGCAAGTTCGAGACCAGCCTGGACTACAGAGTAGAGTTCCAGATCAGCCTCAACTACATAGTGAGATCCTGTCTCAAAAAACCAAAAAAAAAAAAAAAAAAAAAAAAAAGCAGAACTATTAAAAGGCAAACACAGATACACAGCCATGGATAGGGACAACCTTTAGAAATACAAAGGTGGAGGCTGGGAATTGAGCTCAGTGGTTCCACCTCCTGCCTCACAAGTGCAATGACCCAAGTTCAATTCTGGTACCAAAAAAAAAAAAAAAAAAACAAAACAAAAAAAAACACAAGAAATCCAAAGGCGAAGTGGCCACAAACAGTTGTTATGAAGATGGAAGTCAGGATCTGGTGCAAAGATACAGGGACAAGAAGGACCATGCTAAAATTAAGAAAAAACTGGGCAGAGCAGATCTTGGAACTCAAAAGTATAAATTAACCTGACTCAAGGTTACTTTCTTCCTCATCTTAAACCAATTTACAAATGAGAGGCGATGACTGGCTTGTGGTGGCACACGCCTCCCTGGGTTCCCCTCACCTCCGGCTCCAGTTTATTCTCCATGACCTACTTCTTCGACTGCTAAAAGTACAAGACATAAAGATGGTTAAAATGGTAAACAGTCATCATTACAGAGTGAGTCCTTTCACATTACTGAAATTTAGTAAAAGATCACCATTTTAAGTACTCCTAATGGGTATCTTTGAAAGGAATTATGTTTTCTCCTGTCTCCTCACTAAAACCAGTAACTGATGGAAATGTAAACTCTACTCATTAAGTCTATCAGTCTTAACCACGGGACCACCAAAAAAAAATGTGCCCAGAGCAGGCTGGAGATCCTGTGGCAGGCACAGCAAGCAGTGTGATAACCAGAGTCAGTTTTTTAAAAAATAAGATGTAACTCACATACTATAAAAAAACCTCTTAAAGTATAAAATGCAGTGCTTTCAGTATATTCA
Organism: Fukomys damarensis; assembly: GCF_012274545.1. NCBI lineage: Eukaryota > Metazoa > Chordata > Mammalia > Rodentia > Bathyergidae > Fukomys > Fukomys damarensis. The sequence goes on from NW_022900928.1 coordinate 16,866,637, forward strand.
GAGTTGTGAATCTGTGTTTTTTAAATATTTTGTCAGCCGTCAGTCTGCCTGCCTCTAAAATCCTCTTTCCAACCAGACTACTCTCCTCTCTAAAAAAAAACTTTTTAAGACTGGGAAATCAAGAGTAACACACAAGAGTAACATACAAGAGTAACAGCCTTCTATACTTACTGTATGAGAGACAACAGGAAAAGATGTCAATAAAATGCAGGTCCCTGGCCTAGGGTCACACAAAGCAATCTCAACTGCTCAGACCAGTCACAGGGAGTGGCCCAGGTCTAAAAACACAGGGACACAGACACACCCTGAAGTGTAGCTGGGAATCTGAGCAGAGGAGGACCAGTTTATGACAGCTGGCTTTGAAAACTCAAGTTTCTACTCACCTACTTCCTTAGATCCCATTTACCCAGGAAATGCCTAGGAATTGCACACTTTAGGTTAACAAGCTCCCCTTAAATATGCAAGAACCCTGGGAAAGAGAAGACCTATATTCATTTACACACAAGTGTAAATTAATGATCTGAATCAGGTTTGACCCATTTATACATAAGGTTGCAATTTTTTAAAATTTTTGCATGAAAGTCATCTGTTACCTAGAAAAATTCAACAAACAAGAATATACAGAGAAAAAATTTTACTATGTTTCACTCTTGTATGCAGTTCCAAAAATGGAACATTAGGTATAAAAAAAGGCCCATAGAAATCAAACCTTATGAGAGGGGCAAAGATTTAACTGAGTAGTTTGGAGTCCTTGGAGTTACAGGACAGCAGCTGCCCCTGCAGCTCTTGCCTACACAGCTAGTACTTTATCTAAACTTTATTCCAGTTCTTCAAAGTACACAATGTCATGCCTCCCCATTTTCTAGATGAGGAAACTGAATGCACAGAAGTTTAGCAGTCTGCTTTGGGAAGAACTAAGGTACATGGAGGGTGGCAGAGACAGGATCAAGGGGTTCACCTCTTTGCTATCTGAAGCTGGGTGTCCTGAGCGGATGGATCCCTCCAGTGGTTCCTTGAATGGTTTTGCTGGCAGCCCCCAGCCCCCAAGCACTATCTCTCTAGGAAAAGATGAGTTCCTCTCAATCCCCACAGAAAGGACTGAACCCCCATGTCAGGCATGGGGCTTTCAAGTGAGAACCAGATGAAGCTGCACCATCTACCTACTTTTCAAAACATTTTCCATTTGATTTGTTACTGCCATCTGGCAAGGAATAACCTCAAATATTTTATATTTATGGATGGGTTTCCTCCACTTGCTGCATAAGGAAGTGTGGTTCAAAGCGATGAATGGCCTAAGGCTTTACAGGATTGCCTCAGCCTCTTCTAGATTTCAAACCATTTGCCCGAGACCAGAAAGAAGTCAGGCTTTTCTAAGAAACTGCCTGAGCTCTAAGTTTTCCTCCGGAATCAAGTCCGGAGACAGCAGGAAATCCTTAGAGATCTGGTATGCAAGGTAATATTTTACAGAGCCCTTGTCCAGCATAAAATAGGGGCTCTATCAAAATTTACAATGAGAACACTGAAGCTCAAAGAGACAATGTACGCTAGGAAAGGTAGCCTATACCCGTAATCCCAGCACTCTGGGAGACTGAGGCAACAGGACCACAAATTCAAGCCCACCCTAGGCAATTTAGCAACTCAGGAGACCCTATCACAAAAAATTTAGGTGAAGGGCACTTCTGAGGATGTAGTTAGGTGTGAAAGTCTCAGGTTCAATCCTTAGTATGTGTGGGGGGGGTATGTCCAAGGCCACACTAGCAAGGAGCTCATCAGAGAGCCCAGGTGTGACCAACTCCAAATAGGTGACAGCAAACGCATACTCTCCTGCCTCCCTCACCCAAACCAAAATCGGGAGGCATCACACTCTTTCCACCAATCATTTCCCTCCCTCCCTTTTGTTACTTTCAATTTCTCACAGCCAAGTTTCAAATCTACAGTAACCCATTACTGGCAATAAACCTTCTTTATCGACATTTCAGGGTTGAGTTCATTACTCTGGAGAATATTTTCCCGGCTTTGTTTTTAACAACTTAGCTCCTCTCCCAAAATAGCACCAAGGTAAAAACCCCACTCTTCCTTCAAGGCCTAACTCCAACATCACTTCCTCTGCAAAGCTTTCCAGTCTCCACCTGTAGGAAGCACAGTTCTTTGGATATATCATGAACACTCATCCCACTGAGGTTTTGCTCACTTTATTTTGCTATTACAACAGAAAAACACATGCTCCTAAAAATACAAACATGTAAAAAGTAAAAGCCCCCAACCATCCCACTCCCCCAAAACAAGCACTATCATAATGCATAATCTCCCAGATCAACATTGCACTAAGCCTAAGACACCATCCGACTATAAAGATGCAGCTTGATTTTACTTTTAATGAAAAAATAAATGGCGTGAAAAAAGTGATACCAGAATGCTTCCTTATCACTTAAAATAAGTCAAAATATCGGTGCTGGGGATTTAGCTCAGTGGTTCCAACGTCTGCCTCTCAAGCACAAGGACCCAAGTTCGATCCCCAGTACCCCCCCCCGAAAAAGTCAAAATATGACTAGCAATACTCTAGCGTTTATACACATTGATACTTCTTACCCTAAGTCAATATTATGCATGAATAAAAAGGAAGACATAGTGAAATAAGTTGAGTAATATACACCTAAAGCAATTTCTCAAAGCCATCTGAGCCTGTGGCTTTTCATGTAGTATCACCCTCAGTGGCACAAGCCTACTTAGGTATGCTCACTATGACTTGGGGGTTTTCCTCCTCCCCACTGTTCTAACTCTACACTTGATGTGTATATGCAGTCACATCAGGAACCAGGAACACCACCTGGCCAAAGATGGTCCCCCAGGCTCCAATTTCAGAAATGTTCAGTATGTAAAAGCCATGCTTCTGGACTGGGGATGTAGCTCTGTGGTACAGTGGGTACTTAGCCAGTGCAAGACAAGTCCCTGGGTTGAATCCTCAGCACGCGCGCACAGACACACACACACACACACACACACACACACACACAAAACCACCAACTTGTGCCCCCTGGAATTCGTGAAATGTAAAACTTTCCCACCAGTCTGTGATTACCTGTTTGCATGCCTATTTCTCTACTAACCGTGAACTTCACAAGGGTAGGGGAGTTTTACAGATCACCATTCATTCGTCACTTTTTCCTGATCACCAAATTCTTGGGCACACAGTAGCATCTGTTAATGTTTAAAAAGTCCAGTAGCAAACAGCAATGCCATTGAAACCAGGAGCATCTGGGTTTCCAAGTGCCCAAGGTACAGGAAAGAGATGGGAAAAGAAAGATTTAAAAGCTAAGTAAGGAATGCTCTCAGGATGACTCCTTCTGTCCTTTCAGTCCTTGGCATCCAGGGATCCCCGCAAGGTTCCCTAGGAGTATCCCTAACTCAAAAAGCAAAACTTGTCTGCAGCAGCCAGAACAGAACTCCATCCTCACACCCAGCCAGCTGGCTTGACTCACACCTCTGCAATTGCATCTGGAAATAACTGCTACACTCACAAGGGGGACAGGTGAGTGGCTGGCACAGAGGTGATTCTGGTTCATTTTATTACTTTTCCTGCAGGGAACAGAAAGACTTCTTGTGTATCCTTATTATTGAAACCCACCAAGAAAGAATATCTTAGTAACGTTACTTGTGAGGTAGTATACCTCCATTAAATAGTAACTTCCATTAAAGATGCATACTAAGTTCCTAGGTACACTACCTCACAAGTAACTGAAAAATCATTCAGTTAGCAAAGGTGGCCAAACTTAAATCTGATTCACTCAGAAGGTAAAAATTAAAATGAACATCTAGAGCACTGGCTCCTTTTCAGAAGCAGATGTTACCATCAGGCCCTTTAAGCATACAGAAATACTGCGTGGACTCCAACCACCACCACCACCACCACCACCACCAACCCCTCCATGTACCGCATGGTGCCCAGACTGTTGGGAGCAGGAGGAAAAAGAGGCTAACTTAGATTTGAAGCAGAATCATCCTGAGTTGGCCACGTAAATGGATCTTTATGCCGTAAATTACAAACACAAAAGTCAAAATACGAGAAAAAGTGAGGGGCCTTCAACAGTTAGTGAGAACAAGCCGTGCTAGGAGAAAGACAGTCTCACCTTAGCTTCTCCGGCACAGACCTGGGACACAAGTATTTGCTGAGAGATCCACTTGACCGATAAGCACATGCCATGCATATCACCATACTTCCCTGAGTCACCAAGTGCACAGAATCCCTGCCCTGACTCCAGCTCAGCCAAGATCTCCTCCTCAGTTCCTCAGTGGGAGATTCTGATTTGGGTTCAGCTTCACTTGGCACCTGAGTGGTTGTTATTCTAGAAGCATTTCCCATTTCAACAAATCTTGGTCATAAGGAAGTTGATTCTTGCCTCCAATAGGAAGATGGCAATTTCCCAGACTTTAAGTTATATTGATGCTAATCACTTTTGCATTTTATCATTAACATTTAAAGATGAAAGAAGCTGGGCGTGGTAACACACATCTGTGATCCCAGTACTCAGGAGGTTCTGGCAGGAGGATAGCCAGGAAATTTGAGGCCAGCCTAGGCTCCATAGTGAATGCAAGGTCAGCCCATACATAATACACACACACACACACAGAAGAGTGCAAGAGCTGCACAAGAGAATGAATTAATGTAAAAGGAAATTAGGGAGGTATTCCAAATGCTTAACAAAAACAGAAATATTGTCAAAGAACTGTTTAAATCTTATTTCTTTAATATTTAAAACAAAAGCAAACTGAAATTTCTTGCTTCTGTGAACATGAAATGCAACTCGGTAACCCGTTTTCTGGTTTTCTCTCAATGGCAGGCAACATCTGACAGGATTCTGAGATGCGATGCGGCTGACATCTCTTCAGACCACGGGACTCCTGACTGACTCTACCATAGCCTCCCAAAGGCTTTGAGGGAGAAAGGATTTGAGAGGGATTCCTCCAAAGGAAGCATCCTTAACAATGGTTACAGAGAAGTGAGCCAACACCCCCAGCCCAGGGATGGCTGATTTGAAAACGAAGCATATCAAAATGCTATTGATAAGCTAAATCACCAGACAGCTTATCTGAGGCCCACATCCGCCATATGGTACTCCAACTCCTGCTGCCTGTTGCTGCCACAATAGGCACGCCTACCCAGAAAGCACCGCCGGACAGAAACCCAGCAGCGGCGGCATGTGGGGCCCGCTCCTGTGTTTACGTTTTATTTTATGCCATTAGCTTTGTGCTTCCCCCATCCCAGTAGGAACTTGAAACACACACACATTTAATGTCAAAAATATACGTTACCCGCAGAATGCATGCGTGCACACTGCATGTGCGCACGTGGGTGGGGGCAGATCAGGTGAACAGAGAGAAAACCAGACGTCAACTCCAGAAACAGAGCTACCCGGTGGGGGAGGGTGAGTCAGGCAGGATCCCCGCGAAAGCAGCGGGCAGACAATGCGCTTTTCTCACAACACTGGGGCAGGCGGGCCTCGGGGAGTGGCTATTTAAAACGCTTGGCTCCTTTTATTTCACCACCATGGAAGTGAATTCGATTCTTAAGTGCCAGAGCAAATGAAGTCATTTGGCTTCCTCTCTTTGCGTCCTCACTCGGCAGTAGGAGTCAGACAGGACAAATGTCCCAGGGTCCACTTAAGTACAATCAAAACTGGTGCTTGGGCTTCTTTAACTTTTTTCTTTTTTTAAGACATTAAAGAATATTGGGCACTATATGGCTGCTGTCAAAGGTAAGTGCACAAAATGCCATCAAGTCAGAGAGCAAAGAGGAGCAGATAAAGTTATTTCACTTCTAAAGGGGTGGCTGGTATAAAGACTGAAGGTGGTTTGCATCAAAGAAATTCATAAGAATCTTGTATTTCTCTCTATCCTCTTAAAAGTTTTCTGCCATTGCAGATAGCAATAAAATATTCCACTTATCTATTATCAATTAAAGACGCTGGTTTTCAAAGAGAACTCGAAAGCTGTAGCATCAGGTTATGCAAAAATGCTCAAGATGTGGGTTTGCATAGAGAACAAGGCAGAAAAGGGGGGGTGCAGACAGTCAGACCTACAGAGCTGTTAGAGACAAGCGCTCATTTCCTTCCACCAATTTTACCCACACCTAAGCAGACAACATTCTTGGATGAACTTCTCAAATTTTTTAAAACATTCTCAGTTTAAAAAAAAAAAAAATCTCCTTTCAAATTAAATTGAGATTGCGCTTGAACTCCATCCAAGAGCAGAGCTGAACTGAATTATGATAATTAGAAAGCTGTGTCTATAAAAAAAAAGCAGCAGTTGATGCATTTTTTAAAAGTTCATGCCAGAGAATATAAGTTCAATATGTTCTCACGTAATTAACATTTCCCACCATTAGCAGCAGTTTTTCAGTTTTACCTATCAGTGAAAACAACAGCACTCATCTTTGCTGTGCTGTATATCCCCTCCCAGTCACCTTACATGTACATCTAAAACAGTCCTATGCCTAAAATCAACCTGAATTGCCCCCTGGAGATGATGGATGATGAACTTGGTCATCAGTAAGTTGGCTTTTCTTTTAAATCCATTTTCCAGGGCCCTGTTCCTTCCAATTAAAAATGCTAATGAAATTTTAGGACAGACCCTTAAAAACTAGCATGAATCATGAAAAATGGGCAAAAACTCTTGCATCAGGACAGTAATGGGGGGGGTGAAATCCCTGCCTACCCTGGGTCTGCAGGAACAAAAAAAAAGCATCTTGGAAGGATTTACTCCCCACACACACAACTCAAACATTCTCAGTCAGGAGAGCCCAGCACATTTCAGTTACCCAGGACTCCCAGACTTCAGACAACAGGTTTTGAGAGTCCTCCCAACTCTGCAAAAAGAGAACCTAAGCTAAGAGTCGAGAGTAACCCACCCTCACACCCCCACCATAAGGGCAGCTCAATCACTTCGACTAAAATAAAAATACATATTTCAAAATTATCTTACTCTGCACCACTAAATACAAAGCCTGAAGGTTTCTGACGAAATAGTCACATTTCAACCCCAAGTTCAAATATGGAACTGAGCCAAAGAAGCTTATAAAGAGAATCTTACAGATGGAGAGTACAACGGTTCACAGCTCTGTAATAAAGAATACCCCCACAAAAATACTCCAAAAATTTAGATCCAAATATTCGAGCAGTACACCAACTACTCCAGAAGAGAAAAAGCCCAGAACATCCCTAGTTTCAGACAAGCACAGTAACTGCAATACAACAGGGCCTAAATTAGTTATGTTTAAAAAAAAAAAAAAAAAAAAAAAAAAAAAAAGCC
>NW_022900928.1:16874261-16877574 GCF_012274545.1 Fukomys damarensis
AAAAAAAAAAAAAAAAAAAAAAAGAAACAAGCGCTAGGATAGACTTTAAACTGCTTGATTTTATCACCTTGATGAATATGAAAGCACAAAATATATCACTGATATTGTTCAAATTCGATTTAGGATCTAATTTAAATACTACAAAGTGATCTGTACCTTCTGAAGATAAAATAAGAAACACCATGCAGCTATAAAAGACAATGCCAGCCATCGGTCAATCCTCGACCAGTCCAGCAGCAGAGCACAAGTTTGCCAAAGGGGATAAGCTTACAATATATTTTTCTTGCTCAGTTCAGAAGTAGGACATCAGCAGTCTGCAGTTCCAGTCACTGAACTCCAAAAGGGAGGCTGCAATGCCCACATTGATTAACAGAAAGGGTGGCTGATTTTCTTGCAGCTTAACAGAGAAAGCTGGACACTTGCTTTGGCCAGGACTCAAGCCTTTGGAGAAAACAGACCGACCCTAAAAGTTTTATCATTAAACAGATCCCACACAGCTTTCACTTAGAAGAACAAAAACTATAAACACATACACACACACTTTTTTTTCACAATCTCTTTACGGGAACAGAGCCAAATGCCTAATACAAAAGTATAATCGTGTGTGGACCTTTTCTATGTCTGAATATGATCTTTTTAAGTCCAAGAGATCATACATACAGTTATTTGCAACGACCTTTCGCATAATAAAACATCACAATTTCCATTTGCAAGCAGTGTAATTATGCTCACAATTAACACATAATAACACAGGAGATTAGAGAGAAATGTAATCCCACAGATGTGCAGGCTCTTGGAGGGCGCCATATACGAGATCAATCTGTTTCTGAAGCAAGCAACCTGCTAATGCTGTTAATGGCACAGCTCATTTCTTCAAAGGTCTAGCTAACATTTGGGATTTGCATTCTTTAAACTGTTCCTGCGACACACGTTTTCCTACTGAAAATGACAACAGACAATGGCCAGACCCTCATGATGCTTTACAAATATAAAGTCCTCCAAAATCCTGGCATTATGAAATGCCCTCTTCTCTTGCTACTCTGTGCTTTCAGAACTAACAAAACTCAAAACTGTTTATCAACAACTGGAGCTTAAGCAGGGGGAAAAAAAAAATCTTGAATTTTTTTTCACTTATGGTTTAATTGTCCTCCCAAATGAAAGAGGACACCAACTTCCAAACTAAATACAAGAATATATAATTCCTGCTGCATGCAGCAAATGGAGGAAGAGGGAAAATGGAGAGGGGGGAAAGGAAGCTGACTCCCCCAGACTGCCCTCCCCAGCCCACCCTCTCCTGTCATTAAGTGTGCTGAGGGTTGGGGGTGCTTTTAGACACACACTGTACCACACCACAGTGCAAGAAGAGCTGCTCAGTGAAAGATTCACTTCAGTCTGGCTCAAACTAAGCCCAAATATCCTCCTGCTTTAAATGAAATTTCATTGTACGTTCTGGCGAGTTCTGGATTTTTTTATGTATTGTTTTTGTTTTGGGAAAATTCTTTTTAAAAAAGGGGAAAAAAACTTCAGTAATCTCTTGAGCACATTCTCTAGAGTTTATTTTATAAAAGATCACACAGAGGAAGAATTTACAGAAAGATTCTTCTCTATAATTTTTAAACTTTTTTTCCCAAGACAAAGTGTGATACCAGTTTTGGTTCAAACTTGTTTAAAAAAAAAAAAGAAAGTAGTCTAACAGTCCCCTGAAATTGCAGATCAAATAATATTTACCACTAAAGTAAAAATAGTCTACCTTGGCACACCAGCAAGGCCCAGTAATGGATACAGCTTATCAGTTCATTTTTTGGTACCAGCAACAAATAAAATAATTGTAAACTGTTGAAAACTTGAAACCTAAGAGTTCAACAGTTACACATGCAAAGAAATACTAAACAAAAATATCTGTGACCATTTATGGAAATAGTGAGATTAGAAAAATAAGCCTTTCCCCTCAAAATAATCAACATTCAAAACCTCACTGTGTTGACAAAGGTTCAACTAAATCCATTTGTCTTTATGGACAATTTGTAATTAGCTCTACTATTTCCTTCTAAAGAAGGATTCTTACCAAAGCCGGATCTTTGTCTGGCCCTTATAAGCATTCAGATGTGCTGGGCTCCAAAGATCCTGCTATTTGCAGAAAGGTACAAACCCAACAATAAAAGGAGAAAGCAAGGGTAGCCTGAAGTCTGTTTCCCAACTACTGCCTCCTAGTAAACTAGCTCAGAAGCTCCGGCGCGGAAGAGACATCAGGATCAACGCAGCCTGCACAGAAGGCAGCTCCCTCTCGGTTCCGGCAGCGCGGAGGTTCGCATTTCCCGTAAGGGAGGAAGAATCTGTCCGCCCCAGCAACCACCTGCAGGCACCCAGCTCACTCCAGTGATCAGACCACCTAAGCTTCCAAAACAACCCAAGTGGTGGCTGGGGAGTGGGAAACGTGGTCATCCTGAACTGCTGGTGTGCTCCTTTGCTGTATCCGGAGCATTTTTAATATTTTCTGACTATTTTGAAATCTGATAAGCTTTAACAGACCTTTCTGTCCCAGGACCTGGGCTCTCTCCAAGGCACTGTTTTTAATCTCTGCCTTTTTTTTTCATTCCCAGTTCTTGGAACATCATCTGTCTCTTAAGTTTCCAGTGCTCACTGAAGTCAGTTTTCATTTCTGCAAATCACAGGCAGCCACTTGCTTCTAAGAAGTTAACAAGCCTCCTGAGGAACGCTGGTGGCTGGCATTTCATTGTTTCAAAAATATTTTTATACACTGACACCACTCAATTTTAAATAAATCTTTTAAAAGAAAGAAGTGAGGCAAATTCTGATCGGATTTTATTTTCATGGAAGGAAGGTAAGTGGGAGCCCCTTCGTTGTCTTCCACTCCATAAAAACGTTGCTGTGATTTTTTTTAAAATACAAATGCCTGTGGGGCGGCTGAAGCTCACAGAAGTTCAACTCTCTTTCAACCGGGCCTCTAGACTTTTCAAAGAAAACAAGTGTTGCTGCTATGAACAAAGACTAAAAGTGTACCATGGTTTTCTTTCCCTCTTAGGGATCATTTCTCTCCCAATAAACAAACAAATCCTCCAGTATTTCCTACGGAAAGGAAGTTTTCCAGGGACAGTCTCCTCCTGGGTTTGGTGGTAACTGCGACTCAAGTCTTTTTTGGACACAATGTTTCTGCTGACTCCTGAAAATTTTCCACTTGAATGTGCAATGAAGCGGCGGCGGCGGCGGCGGCAGCAACAGTCCTGGAGGAGCGGCGAAGCCGGCCGTGCCCTCTTTTCATCTTGGGGGGAAGGAGCGCGCCCCCCACCCGCAG
>NW_022900928.1:16878799-16882623 GCF_012274545.1 Fukomys damarensis
GCAGCCCGGGTGCAGTCCGCGGAGCTGGCGCCGAGCCCTGGGCTAGTTCGCGCGCGCCAGCTGTGCCTCAATTTCCTTCTTCCCGGGCGGCGCAGAGACTGCGGCGGCCGCGCTGAGAGCTCCGGGACTCGCGGAAGTCTGCAAGTGTGGGGAGAAGTTTCCGAAATCCAGGCGGTGGTTCCAGGGCCGCGTTCCCAACCTGCCATGGCTCCCTACGCCCTCGTACTTTATAAAAGTTCACGGCTCTCGCGAAGTCTACCCTGCTGTTGTGAAGAGAAGTCGGTAGCGCAGCCGAGAAGGATAATTACAGAGCTCGTCGTGATCCTCCTGCTGGCACGGCCGCTCGAGAAATTTAAGTTCACTCATTCTGCGGGTTGCAGTTTTCAGAAGTGCTGGCTGCGGGGGAGGGGGGCCTTCCTAAATGATAAATGCTGCACCCGGAAACCACATCAGCCCTTTCTTTGTGGAGAAAATTCATTTTAATAATATAGTGGCGCTGGCTCGGTAAATCAGAAACGGGGACAAAGTTGACCCGCTGTGGACAGAATTGTCTAAAGTTTTAGTTCGTTGAAATCTCAGGAAAAGTACGGGTAGCAAAGCGACCCCTGCGCCGCGGAACTCTTTCCTTCTGGCACTTGGCTGTCTTTTCCACCTGGGGCCTCAGGACAAATCACAGCGCCCATTTTGTGCCCGAGAAATCCCGAAGTGTGGCTGAGGAAGGCAAGACTCACTACGGCTGATTTTCTATGAAACAACTTTTACGTGTGCATTTTAATTTAATTGACATTGAGGTAATTGGAGAGTCATATGCAGTTTTTAAAAATAATGCAGAGAATCTGGCGCGGTGGTGCCTGCTTGTAATTCCTGCCCTCGGGAGGCTGAATTTGCAGGATCACAAATTCAAGGCCGCCCTGAGTAATTTGGAAGACCCTGTCCCAAAATACAGGGGGCCGGGTGTACCTCTGTGGTACAGCGCCCCTTGGTCCAATCCCCGGTACTGCAAAACAAAATAAAAGTAACAAAAAGTAATACAGAGAAGTTCTTTGTCCGCTCCTGCTCCATGACTTCCGAAACTATAATCTAACACAATCAGGATATTCACATGAATGTAACTCCCACCGATCTTCTAAAGATTCCTGCATTCGTGTGTGGTTCCGTTTAGTTCTCACCTGGGTAGGTGTCCACCACAGTCAAGCACAAGCGCATTTTATTTCTAGCTTATATTCAATAAAGAGATACAGTGAGGTTCACAATAATAACCCAGCCACCTTGGCACTAGTTTTATGGAATGTGTTAGAAAAAATTGATTGGGTTGACATTAACACCATACCAGGCATGTCTCTCCAAATGGCTTCTAAACGCACTAGATAAAGCCTCAGGGCAGTGCCAACTAGCCAGTGAGTAGCATTTCTAACCCAGGCACCCTTCAAGCTCTAGTTCCTGTCTTACAGCCTCTGGCCAATGCAATTCCTCTTCTTTCTTCCCTGAATCAACACAGTCCTTGGCCTGGGATTCAAAGCCCTGGAGATTTAGCTCACACAAGGATCCATGTTCGATCACCAGTACCAAAAAAAAAAAAAGCTCTTCGTGACGTGCTGTGCTTCCTGACTAGTATTTTCTCCAACTTCTCCCATCTGCACATTTTTTGATGTTTATCTTAAACACCTTTTACTTGGGAAAACTGCTCAACTACCATAGATACTTCCTAGGATCTTGAATTTCCTTGCTTCAGGTATGTTACTTTGTTACCAGCATCGGTGTAATATCAGTGAAACCCACCTATATGAGCCTGTAGAAAGTGGCTGCATCTCTTTCAGCTGCTGAGAGCCTGCACATAACTGGGAAGTGACTCCCTGTAGTCCCTCCTTCCTACTGCTCATGCATTTTCTCACTGCTGGACCTATGGGTTTAGGGCTCATGAGCTATTCAACTCCCACATCTGAGAGCAGGAACAGTAGCTGCCACCTGCTGGAATGACAGCAGCTACCATGTATTGTATCCATACTTGGCTTTCTACATTTGCCATCTACGTGGATCCTCACAGCACCTGTGCGAAATAGTGATTATTACCCCATTCATACAGATGAGGAGCTGAGATACAGGGAAGTCGGATGACTTACTCATACTTGCACACCCAGAAGATACAGTTCAGGGCCTACATTCCTTTTCATTTCAATCTGTGATATGTGCCTAACCCCTAGCCTATGCGTGATCTTAGCCAAAAGGTGGAGAAGCGAAGCCCCTAGCCTATTCTGCACCAAAGCTGAAACAAGAATAAGGCACAAGAACATCAAACATTGTCCTAAGTGCCTTCCTTTTATTACCTCACTTGAGCCCCACAGCTACCCCAGGAGGCTGTTACCATTCTTATTTTGTACATGAGCAAGCTGAGGACCAGAAAGGTAAAGTAACTTAGGGTCATCTAACTAGCAGATGTGACAATTCAAACCTGAGTAGTCCATGCTCTTAGCTGTCCACTCAGCAGTTTAAATGCAGCACTATGCTAATCTCAAAAAAGGACCATCTAGAGGAGAGCTATGCCTTCTCCCGCCCCAGCCACCATTGCTCAAGCACCAGGAAGGCACCCCTGAACTCCCATAAGCCCCCCCCCGCACTCTCAGACCTCCTGACTGTGCCAGTCTTTGGACCCACTCTGCAGAGGCAGAGGTGGTCATCAAGGGTATTTTTCTGAGTTCCCAACTTTGAAAATCTTTAAAGAAAGGGTGTGGGAAACCTGAAATAGAATGTTGTGGAATTCAACCATTCAGAAGGTTGGGGAACTCAATGTGGGCCTTGCAGCCCAAAGTCAGTCGGCGTCATGGGATTCAGGCATCAGCTAACTGAGACCAGGGGTCTTGCATCCTCTCTCTGTCTGAGCCATTAAATGGTAAATACACTATATTGAAATTTTGTTCACTGCAGACATGTTCTGGACTGCTTCTTGATTTCAATTTAATTTAAATGATTTAAGGGTGATAGACTAGTGACTACCACAGGTGGTCAGTGTCCAAATTTTGCTTGATTTTAATGTGTTGCTGATTGGATCAGTTGGGATAAAGCATTGCGGTTGATTTGATGAGCTGTTTTCTCTGATGTTATGAAGATGAGAATGTCTGTGGGTCGTTAGAGACACAGAAGCTAGAGTGCAACTATATCAGGAAGATTAGGGTGATAATCTAGAGATTAAACCAAGGACAGTCTGACAACAAAAATAAAAATGAGAAAACACTTAAGCAAGACACAAGGACAGACTTCCAGTTCACCAACGGCAAACAGTAGGGCAAATGAGGATGAAAAGGCCGATAGTGAACCACCAGGACACCCTGAACTCAAAGCACAGGAAGTAACAAAACAGATCAATCAGGCTCTAGAAAAATTCAAAACAGAAATAATTTCCCAAATAAACATAGAGATAGTGAGCAAAATGGAAGTCGCGATTCGAGATTCTAGAGCAGAAACTGACAAAAAAATAGATGAGCTCAGGACCATGATAGAAGCCATGAAGGCCCAGCATAAGAAAGAAATGGAAAAAATAAACTCCCAACATAGGAAAGAAATGGAATCCATAAAAAAGATTCAAACAGATATCCTGGAGATGAAACACTCCATAGAAAGTGTATGCAACAGAATAAAAGAATGCGAAGATAGACTCTCAGATATAGAAGATAAGATTGCAGTCAGTGACCATGAAAAGAGAGGGCTCTTAAAAACAGTAAGGGATCATGAGAAATCAATCCAACAACTCCTAGATGATGCAAAGAAGAATAACATAAGACTGATAGGAATCCATGAAGTAGCAGGAGAAAATACAAATGACTTTAAAA
>NW_022900928.1:16882748-16883696 GCF_012274545.1 Fukomys damarensis
CTACACCTAGACATATAATAATCAAGATCCCAGAAACCCAACAGAAGAACAAAACACTACAAGCAGTAAGAGAAAAGAAACAAATCACATACAAAGGAAAGCCCATCAGAATCAAAGCAGACTTTTCAACACAAACCACTGGGGCAAGGAGAGCCTGGAATGAGATATTTCAAGTACTAAAAGAGAACAACCTCCAACCTAGACTGATGTATCCTGCAAAACTCTCTTTCAAAATGGATGGGGAAATAAGACACTTCCAAAACAAAGAACACCTGAGAAACTACATGACTACCAAACCAGCACTACAAGGAATTCTAAACAAGATCCTAGAAAAAGACAATGAAGGCAACAATACCATGAGGCCCAAAACAGCAAATCAAATAGGCAAGGCAAGAAATTAAAAGGAGAAGGTGAAAAAGTAAAAAGAGTCAACAAAAGGCCAATAACATGTCAATAATAAGTCAGTACATATCAGTTATAACCAACAATGTTAATAGCCTCAACTCACCAATCAAGAGAAATAGATTGGCAAAATGGAATAAGAAGCAAAATCCAACAATATGTTGTATACAAGAAACACACCTAGTGCAAAAAGAAGCCCAGAGACTGAAAGTGAAAAGATAGAAAACAATTCTCCATGTGACAGGAGCCCAGAAAAAAACAGGGGTAGCAATCTTATTTGCAGACAAAGTAAATTTCAAACCAAAACTGAATCTAGTATTATTGATGTAGGACGGTACTGTATCATACCCCTATGAATGTAAAATATCTTGTACCTGCTTTATGATACATAGTAGGGACCATGCTTTATCAGAGCTACACTTAATGATATTACTCTAGAATGTTCTCATTTCAGATGATGATTAAGATGCTAATAAAAAAAATGGTGCCAGGTACCACCACAGCAACAGAACTTTGCTGTTTTCTGGATATTATTCTTTTCTTTGT
>NW_022900928.1:16883797-16889556 GCF_012274545.1 Fukomys damarensis
AAAAAGTCATCCCAATTTACTGTGTTGAGTTGGCATTGTACAGAAATGGACAGCCATATTGGTCTAGATATGTTAATATTTTTATCTTTATTTTTAATTTTTCTTCCATGTGTACAGGGATAACACATCATACTAAATATATAAGGTCATATTTATGTGGGTTTGATTACAGAAACTAATAAAGTATTCTCTAAATAATGATAAAAAGAATAGGATAAGACTATAAGAGCAAGAAGCAATTTAAATATGTTCAGGGACCAGTTTCATCTCCAGAATTAAGGATTATTTTAATGTTACATCATTTCCTTTTCTCTTTTACTTTCCTTTTTAGTTTTATTTTAGGATTCCCTATTTTTAATGTTCATACAGAGATTTCTTTAACTGAAATACCGAATAGATTCTTTGTTGTGAAAAACTATAATAGTACACAGGATCCTAATGAGATAATTAATAATGTGAAATAGGAAGTAAAGGGCTAAAGGTATAGGGAAAGTGGGAAGGGTGGGGGAAAGGTAATAAGGGAGAGGAAAAAAATATGAGAAACTGAAAAAATGGAAATAAAGTGTTTGTAAATGGGGAGGGGAGGAGGGGGTGAAGGGAGGGCAGGGACTAGGCCAAAAAATGAGAATCAAGACGTATTATGTAAAGGTACAGAATCCCAATGATGAATGTAACTGTATTGTATACCTAGATTGTACCAATAAACTCAATTTAAAAAAAAAAAAAAGGACCATCTACAGAGGCAATTTACCATGAGATGTAACAATCATTTGTTTCTCTAATGATACAAGAGCTGGCCTCCCACACCTCACCAAAGAAACAGCTAACTTGTAATACATAAGAAAAGCAGTGATCACTTGGTGGTAACAAATTATGCTGAGAAAGAAACTTTCAGTGCCCCCAACTTCCCAAAGTAGAAGAGCAAGAGCATTACACCAAGGAAGCTCTTGGCTGAGGAAGATACATTGCTTTTGAAGTCAGGTAAAAATGTAGTAATGATAATGCTACAAATTGCCTCATTTCTAAGGAGCTTGAACACCTTTTCTTATAAGAGTGTAAATCGGTACAACCACTTTGGAAAAGTTTGGAACTTTGTAGTGAAGTTGAAGCTACACATACTCTGAGACCCAGAAGTTCCATAATTCAGGAGTAACACTCAAGAGGATCAGGCACCAGGACACCAGAACATATGTACAAGGGTATTACTGGGCAATTTTGTATTAATCCCAAACAAGAAACAACTCAAATGCCCACTGATAATAGAACAAATTAATTGTGATGTAATCATACCACGGACTACTAGTCAGGAACAAAACTGAAAGATCCACAGCTATGTGCAATAATATGGATGCATTATTAAAAAGATACTATAGAATAAAAGAATTAGGAAATAAAAATGACCAATATAGTATATTGTATTTATATAAAGCTCAAAAAATAAACAAAATTAGCAGCATTACTCAGAGTGCCATGTTTAGGAGGTAAAACTAAAAACAACCCAGGCACGGTAGTGTATGTCTATAATCCCAACTACTCTGGAGGCTGAGGCCAATGGATTGGAAGGTGGAGGCGAGCTTGGGCAAATAGTAAGACTGTCTCAAAATAAAATTTCAGGGCTGGGGATGTAGCCGAGTGAGAGGAATTTGCTTAATGTGTAAGAGGCTCTGGGTTTGATTCCCAGCACCAGGGGGAATTGTTTTTTGTTGTTGTTGTTGTTGTTTTTGTTGTTGTTGTTTGTTTGTTTTCCTTTAACAAAATTTTAAAAAATAAATAATAAACATTTAAGAAAGGGGGAAGGTTGACTCAGTACTCTAGGGCTTGCCATATACAAGATTTGGGATCAATCCCCAGGGCCACCAAAAACAAAACAAAACAAAGCTAAAAAGAAGACTACACACAAGGAATTTAAATATGGTATATAATAAGTATGTACTAATGAAGAAAATAATTTAAAAAAAGAAGAAACTAGATAGGAGAACATGATTAAGTGGCATATTGGGTAATGGTTATCACTGGGGGTAGGCTGTTGGGATAAGAGACACATAGGAGGGGACTTCAGCAGTGCTGGTCATGCTCAATTTTTGCCTGCTTAGGTGGATATTTACTATACTTATTCCTTAAGCTGTTTGTTTGGTGGAACTGGGGATCAAACTTGGGAAATTGCGCTTGTGAAGCAGGTGGCTGAACCACTGAGCTAAATCCCCTGCCCTGTTGGTTGGTTTTTTGCGACAGGGTCTTGCTCTATAATTCAGGCTGGCCTTTAATTCACTGTGTAGCCCATGCTGGCCTCAAACTCATGGCGATCCTTCTGACTCAGCCTCCTGAGAGCTGGGATTACAGGTGTGCACCATCATACCCAGCATTGTGTGTTTGTTTCAAGCATTCTTTTCTACCTATCTGTTGCATTTCACACTTTTTAAAAAGCCAAAATTGCATGACAACCTTCCAGTTCCTCCCATGTACCAGGGGCTTCACTTGACTCTGAATCCCATCCCCTTTCTTCTTTCTACAACTCTGTCTATATTCATTATTCCCTCTGTCTTCTGGATTTTCAATCTCACATGAAATCCATCAGCATTTGAATGTACACAAGTCTCTCTTCCCTCTTAAAACAACAAAAACAGATGTTCTGTTATTCAAAGCCCAGCCCCCAGCTACTGCCCTCTCCCCTCCTTTTCACAGCTAAACTTTTTAAAAAAATCATCTGCCCCACTGCCTCCATATCTTTGCCTCCATCTCTTCACCTCCCACATGTTCCACGGCCCTGTCCTGCATTGTTCTTCCAGCCTCAGGAGCCAGCCTAGATACTTTGATGGGCCTCTCAGCTACTTCCTCTCAGTGGGATGGCTTGACAGCTTTGACCTCTATCTCCCCGAGACAGTGTCCTGGTTCTCTAACTGCTCCATCTCATTTCCCTTTGTGGATCCTCCTCCTGCAGCAGCTATCACACTTGGTTGTTGTGGAGTGTGAGCTGTCTTCTATTCTCACGTCATATATCTTGCCTATGATAGCGAAGCTAATTCACGGTGTTGGTTTCAATTAGCCTGTGTTCTCTGTTGTCTTCCAAACATGCTTATGTAATCCAGGTCTCTCTCTCTCCCTCCCTCTCCCTTTCTCTCTTTCCAGATGTGTGTACTACGTCTCTTGTTTGACACCACCACCTGGATATTTGAGGAGTGTCCCAAACAACCTGCCCCAAACCTCCAAATTCGACTGAAGTACAGTCCTCTTTGAGCTTTTTCCATCTTCAGGGAAAGGACCAGGAACTTAGATGCTAGGTTTGATACATCCCCTACTTGATGAATACCCTTTCAAAGAGTCCTACCATATTTAGAAAAGAAAGTCTTTGAAGGCTGTGAATGTCTAGCCTTCCTGGTACCTTTTCAGACACCTTTGCTTCTCTCCGTTCCAACATTATGTGCCTCCCACTCTGGATAACTTCTAACTCCTCAGATATGTCATTTGCCCTCAGGACCTTTATTTTCTGTAGTTCCTTGGGCTACTTTTTCCTGGTCTGTCTGTACTTAATCCCTCCCTTTCTATTAAGAGCTGAAAGGTTACTTTATCAATGTCTCTTAATCCACAGGACTTTCTCTTCTGGTTTCCTATTGTACTGTACCTATGGCTGGGTAACAAAATATTTCTAACCCCCCTCGACTCTGTGATTGAACACAAGGCTTTCACACTGACCTACATCCCCAGCCTTGTTTTTCGTTTTGGTTTTTTTCAGACAGGGTCTTTGCTAAGTCACTAAGTTGCCCCGGCTGGGCTCAAACTTGTGATCCTCCTGCTTCATCCTCCCAGAGTGTTTGGGATTACAGGCATGTGCCACCATGCCGCACTCAAATCTTGTCTTAAGGCAGAAATAATCATTTACTATCTCCCACAGGGCATGTGGGGTGGGTGTTTAGAAATGGTTTTGTTAACTGGTTCTGGCTTGTGGTCTTGCATGAGACTGCAGTCTGCTGTCAGCCAGGAAGGCTGTTACCTGAGGGTTTGAATGGGATTGGAGTTTCTGTTTCAAGACAGCTTGCTCCATGGCTGGCAAGTTGGTGTTGGCTGTTGGTTAAGAGATCTGTTTCTCTCTACATAGACCTCTTCATATTTCTAGACTTTCTTATAACATGTTGACTTGATCTCAAGGTTGGGGTGGGGAGGGAGAGAGAGAGAGAGAGAGAGAGAGGCTGTATCCTTTTTAATAAACTAGCCTCAGAAGCTACATAGCATAACTTCTGCCCTATTAGTTAGAAGTGAATCACTTAGACTAACCCACATCCAGTAAGAGGGGATTAGATACTACCTTTTAGAGAGAAAGTGTAAAAAAAAAAATCTGAAGACATATTTTAAACATCACCTCACCTCCACTCTCCCTGCCTAGACTCAGCATAGTTCATAATTTTATATAACATATAATTACATTATAAAGATATAGGATAGCCAGGGATTTAGTTCAGCGCTGCCGCCGCCTGCCTTGCAAGCACAAGGTCCTGAGTTTGATCCCTGGAACAACAACAAAAAAAAAGACATAGGATACACTTGTATGATTATTTGAGTAGTTCTTCTCTTCCCACATTCTTTTGGAATAAGAATCCTGTTCGTTTTGTGCACTGTTTTATTCCCAACCTTTTACCTGTATAATAAATATGAATGCTATTAACGATAGGCAACACCCACAATGGCCCTTTAGGTTGGGATTGTTCTTTACACTTTACAGATATCCAATGGAAAGCCCAGACAGTTGGATCACTCATTCCAAAAACAAAATTCAAGTATAAATCTGTCTAGTTCTAAGGCCTGACTATTTCTATGACTCCGGACTGCCATTCTATGAACAAAAAAGAGGAAAAGGAATTCCTTTGGCCTCATTGACAAGCTCTGCTGTGTTTCCACATTTCCTCAAGTGTACCTGGGAGAATGAACTCCCTTCCTTGTAGGAGTACAGGTTAATGGACACGGCTCTCCTGAAAGAGAATACTTGAACTCGGGTCAAGAAGAAGGGTTCCCTAAAATAATTGATCTTTGTGAGTCTGCTTATAGTGAGCAAAGAGAAGAGAGTGTGGAGTTTCTGAAAATACAAGGTGCAATTTTTAAAAAACAAATGGAAGTTTAAATTTCTAAATCTTGGTTGTACTGTTGCGGCAGCATTGATATCCTGAATCAGTTCAAAACATTTATCTTTTGACTTTGGGGGGAGCCAGAAGTCACATGGTGCCAGATCCTGTGAACAAAGTGGATGGGGACACAACGGGATGTTTTTAGAGGCTGCTTCCATGGATGGCACTCAGCAACAGCATTCACCAAATTTTTAAATCATACCTTGTAAGAACACTCATGTAAGAGGATCTCCAGAACTGTTTCAGAAAGTGGCACAACTGGGGAGAGAAGAGAGAGGGAGTATTTTCAGAGGGATCAATGACAATATGTTTTTTTTTTTTTATTGAGTTTATTGGTACATTTAGGGATACAGTACAGTTACATTCATTGTTGGGATCATGTACCGATACATGGCAAGTCTTGATTCTCATTTTTTCCCCTTACCTCTGCCCTCCCTTCACCCCCTCCTCCCCTCCCCATCTACAAACACTTTATTTTCATCTTTTCATTCTCTCACATTTTTTTCTTTTCCCTTTTTGTTCTTCCCCTACGTATCACACCTTCCCTACACCTTTAGCTCCTTTCCTCCCATTTCTAAATGTCAGTAATCTTATTAGAATCTTATGCATTGTTGCAGAATATTCACACCAGGGAAACTATTTGGT